>NC_135237.1:53461714-53789214 GCF_051348905.1 Ranitomeya variabilis | reverse complement strand
CAGATATGTCTGGAGAGATGATATGTTCTCCATGATAGAGAACCTTTCAGCATATGGTTGTGTAGGCGCTTGTACCCCAATACAACTGATGTGCAAGCCATGAGAAATCTAACATAGAAGCCATATGCAAATCAGGCTGAATGTGCACTGGAGGCGGGTCAATGCACTTACTTCCAAGTGCACTTACATTCCCCCACTGCACTTGCAGCCCGGTTTGTATTGACTTCTATGCTATATTTCTCATGACCGGCACATAAATGATCTGAAAAAAAATTTCATTTTTATTGGGGGAACAAGCGCCTGCCTATCAATACCGCTACTTCCAAATGTAAAAGCGTGCAGACAAGTTTCCTATAAACATTACGGTAAAGTGTATGAACTAGAGTCGTATGGATGAAGCTGTGTAAAGGAAGACTTCGTACAGGCACAATGCCTCAAGGCTCCCATGCACATTAGATAAAAGTCATCTGAAACCGCAGATTTTGGCAGGATTGGTGAGCCAACTAATATAATGGGGGATTTGGATCAAACTGACTCAACACCTGACACTGGGAGATAAGGAGTTTCCAGATCTGGCTTCAGCTTTCTCCACTGGCCCCATAGGAAACACATGAACATTGGCAAAGCTGAACATGGGGAAGTCAGGAGAGATAGAGATAGAGTGAGACTAGTGTATTTTCGGTCTGATTGCAATCTGACAAAACATTGAATCGCACTCGGACAATGTTATTCTATGGGGCCGTGAACATGTCCAATATTTTCCTTGGACAGTGCCGATCCATTGAAAAAAATCACAGCATGTCCAAGTTTAATCAGATATTTGGATCTCACTCGGCCGTGCAAGTCAATGAGCATGTGGAAACCATCGGACTGCACTCGGATGACATCTGAGTGCAGTCCGATTTCCACACAATGACAGAACAGAGAAGCTGAAGACATTTTTTTTCCATCTTCTCCTCATCCGAGAAAATCAGAGCACTCTGAACAGTGTGATTTGTATCATTGACCTGATTCTCTCAGATGAGAAAATACAAGCGCGACTGCACCCAACCTATGACAGATCCATATAACACAAATCTGTAGTTCTACTAAATAAAATGTAATGGTCTGTACAACTTGGATTATTTAAAATTATTAATATTGTTAAATTGAAATAAATAAATAATATCAATTATATATTTAGCCTAGCATCACTATAATCTGCCAAACGTCAGACATGATGCTAAATGATAAAGAAATATTTTATTTGGCTATTGTAATCATATAATGATATATTGCTAGCCACATAAATGTAATAATGACCACAATATACATGAAATAATCACTTTTTCTACTGTAGGTGAGAACAGGAGAAATTACTTCCCCAAACTGGCAGTCACCACCATTGCTGATACACCCAAGCTAAGGGCAAACACTGGATTGGAGTCTTGCAGATCACTTTCACTATTTACTTCACTGTATGCAGATAAATGGTGCCTGCTGCTACAGAGGCACAATTCACTTTTTCTCCATTTCCAATTGTGGGGATGAGATAAATGGTCTTTATTCAGAGCACAAGTCTGCCCCCTATCGGTCAGCAGCAGTATGTTGCATTGCAATAGCTGTCTTTCTCTTCCCAGTGATCTGCCTGCTTGTGTCCTGCTGCTCTGTCCCCAGACCCCCTGGGGGGTCCAGACTCTTCAGTTCTTTCCAAATCCCTTTGTTTTCCTTAAGTCGATGAGTTGGCCACTTGCCTTTAAAGTCAACAGTTAGCCCTCCAGGCGGTGACATGTCTCTGTTCCCTCTAGATTGTGCTTTCAGGAATAGACAGTGTTAAAAAATGTCACAATCCTACCAAAAAGGGTGGAAGAAGGCAGACATTGCTAGTGGGAGTCTCAGTGCTTTTAACCCTTTCCAGAGGACACATCATAGGTGTGTGACTAGAGGATGAACCCGTCTTCTCCTGATCACATCCCTAGCTATGGACAGAAGACCCCAGCTCCTCTCCATGACTTACACTGTGCAACAAGCCTCTGCCTCCAAACACTGAAAGAGCTGTGAAGAAGTGACTGATCTGCACAGTCATCATAAAAGAAGGTCCTTCCCTCCTCCCCTGTGATCATCTTCCTCCTCCTCCAGCCTCCTCCTCCTCCTCAGCTTGTTGGGTTGCACACCATACCCTCCTATCTGATAGAACTGGCTTGGTCTTCAGAGAGGCTCTGACTGTGAGTCTCTCAGCTCATGTTCCTCCCTTCCCTTCTGTGCTGGGAAACTGTGATCTTACAAATCCTTCCAAGGACCTGCATGTACAAGCACCACAAACACACAGCAGAGAGCTATACACCTCTACAAGGACACTCACCCCTATACTCACTGATTACCACCACTCACCCTGCCATGGCTTCTTCACCATCAGGGGGACTGTGCAGCAGCTGAAGGTAAACTGCATTTATATCTCTATTTATGTATTAAAATCTATGCTTGGCAGTTTGCTTTCCACACTCCATCCTATGCCTTCACCATACACAGCCTGTGTGCAATGCATGAAGTGAAGGGACACTGTTTCTGCAGCGATCTCCGGCATGAGCTTGCCATGCGTAAAGGGCACAGTAAGCTCCCGAAAACTTGCGCTTGTCCCTGCTGCTGGTGTTTCTGATCGGTGACATCCAGCAGCTTCTTCATCTTAATCTTGAGCATGTATAATCTTGCTGACAGATCTGCTTCTGCCATTAGAAGTGTTACAAGCAGTGGCATGGACCGAGAGCTGCAGATGTGCCACCGGTCAGCAGCAACAGTAGCCTCAAGCTCTCCTCCTGTCTGTCTTCTCATTATTTTTAATGCTGGCTTTTTGCACTTGCAGGAGGGTGCACCTTAGGGGTTTTTTAAGAAGCAGTGGTTTGTAAAATGAAGCAATGCACTGAGAACAGGGAAGCTGCCTTTAATTACAGAGCTTGTTACCTGATGCAGATGGGCAGGTCATGCCTTGTCAGTTTCACTTGGGTTTACCTGGCACAGGGGCTGCTCTCAATAATGGGCTGCAGACCTTTGGGCTTTCTCTAAACAGTTGAAGTTCATGCTTTGGTGGATTTGTACCTTTATTTATTTTTTTTTTGGTCTTTCGACAAGCTGTGGTCAGTGATCCTTAGATATACTAGAAGGCACCTAGAAAGGTGCATGAAATACCTGTAAGTCTAGCTCTGGCAACCTGTTCTGGGTAGGGTCTACATGTACTTCTAGAACATTAGTATTCTGTAAGTCTAGCTCTGGCAACCTGTTCTGGGTAGGGTCTACATGTACTTCTAGAACATTAGTATTCTGTAAGTCTAGCTCTGGCAACCTGTTCTGGGTAGGGTCTACATGTACTTCTAGAACATTAGTATTCTGTAAGTCTAGCTCTGGCAACCTGTTCTGGGTAGGGAGTATGGACATATGTACTTCTAGAACATCAGTATTCTGTAAGTCTTGCTCGAGCAACCTGTTCTGGGTAGGGTCTACGTGTACTTCTAGAACATTAGTATTCTGTAAGTCTAGCTCTGGCAACCTGTTCTGGGTAGGGTCTACATGTACTTCTAGAACATTAGTATTCTGTAAGTCTAGCTCTGGCAACCTGTTCTGGGTAGGGAGTATGGACATATGTACTTCTAGAACATCAGTATTCTGTAAGTCTAGCTCTGGCAACCTGTTCTGGGTAGGGTCTACATGTACTTCTAGAACATTAGTATTCTGTAAGTCTAGCTCTGGAAACCACTTCTGGGTATGGTCTACATGTACGTTCTAGAACATTAGTATTATTTTAGGCTAGGTCTGGCAACCTGTTCTGGGTAGGGTCTATGGACACATGTACTTCTAGACTGTTGGTATTTTTGTGCAGTTTTGGGTGTAAATAGGTAGAGAGCAAGTGAATGTGACTCATGTCAGATCAAAGCACCATCACATTTGGATGCTTTGGTTGGGGGGCATGCTAAGCTCTGTAGTGACATACTCCTTGGCACTGTATGCTGGCTCAGCTGCCAGTCCCAGCCCAGTAAGACCCTCTATATAACAAAGGGACCTGAGACTGGAGACTGCCCAGATGCTGCTATAACACACTGCCTGAAAGAGCTCCCAGGGATCTACATGTAAAGGAGACAAGTCATTAGCTGGGCTCCTCTTCTGAGAGCTCTGGTGGCTCTGTGCGCTTTGCTGTGCAGCTGCTCATTAATCATATTTTTGTCCTTCCTTCCTTATTTCTCCAGGAAAGCAAGGAGTCGTTTGGTTTCCTTATCAGTTCCCAAAGTGGCTTAAGGAGGAGCTTGTATTTTCTTTCGCTGTTTGGAGATGGTAACAGAATACAGAAGACATCACCAAGTGTGGGAAGTGGTGGAGGAAACCCTGTAGTGAATGACAGGATACAGGACACTGCAAACACTAAGGCACAATTGTCCCTGCTCTTTTAGGACATATTTGTGTGTTTTCCTGGAATTGGACTGAGGAGCATAGGATTTGCAAGGAGATTGTTGTCACTTGTGGTGCTACCAACCCAGCCTGAGGATGCCTGGCAGGCTGGTCTACTGCTGCTGCTGCTGGGCGATGCTCATCCATTTAGCCAGTGCTACTAAGGAAGGTGAGTCTTCCAGATGTTCCCATGCATTCAGTGATACAACACAATCTGTTCACAATGGAGGCTCATCTATCACTATTACCCTGTTATCATGCTGCACCCTCCAGTATATAAACATCACCCTGCTGTGCTGAGTGCCGAGTACTTACCGTGTGCCTGGAATTTCAGACTAATCAGGAAAAAGTTGGGAATTGCCTTTAAAGAAATATATTTGTGACATATATATTTTAAAACATTTTTCTGAGATGCTTATGTTTCTACATTATTAACTATGTCTCTGAGAACATATTTCTGTTTTTTACTATTATTATATGTAATTATGTAATATGGGTGATATACTGGATACGTTTCAATATAAATGAAAGTTTTGTTTTTTACTACTACTATTATTATATGGAATTATGTAATATTAAGGTCTATATAACATGGTTGATATACTGGATACGTTTCAAAATAAATGAAAGTTTTGTTTTTTACTACTATTATTTTATGGAATTATGTAATATTAAGGTCTATATAACATGGTTGATATACTGGATACGTTTCAATAGAAATGAAAGTTTCGGTACAATTTTCTTTTGGTTCGTTCTTAGAATTGAGCTTTGCTGATAAAATATTAATATGTTAAATATCCCGATTGGAGCGAATGTTTGGTAAATAGAAGATCCCTATTGTCACAAGAGGAGTATGGAAATGATGAATGATTTCATTCTGAATTGTGATCACTATCCCTGGTTAGTTACTAACCATCGGGCTGTTTTTGTCAGTATCGTCCATGGTTCTTCTTGATTTCTCCTTATTGGTCTCATGATGGATTAGAAGCGATTTAATAAGTTCAGAATAATGGACTGGGCATATTCTTGCCAGGAAATGGCTGATGCAGAGCTGCACTTTGCTAAACCCTATTATTTGCAGACACTATTATCTAAGCGGAGCAGTTAGGGACTGTGTAATGACCTTAGTGGAGTCAGTCCTGCCATTAAAACACCTTCCAAAGTAAGGGGCTCCAGCATCCAGAGATCAGCCTCTAACATGTAGTTATTATGTGCATTTAGGCCTAATGGTCAAAGGCCATTACCAGTTGGCTCCTATTAATGTCCTGCACTGGTGAAATGGAGGAAAGCCAGATACTAACCCGATTATCTTACTATTATTACGTGGCGTTTCACAGAAGTCACAGATTAAGGCTCATGGATGGTCCAGGATGCTGTTAATGCTGACTGAAGTGACTCTGTCAAGTGACTAGGAACAAGACTGCTTTATGTCACTTGTCTACAGATGCCAGATCCCCCTGCCATACTGGAGGCTGTAATGAGCCCAGCGTCCTATCCGCAGTCAGTGTGAGGCTCTCAGCAGATGTGTCTCAGTCTGCACCTTCTGGAAATTACAAGACATCTTTCAAGGATGGAAGCAATGTCACGTCTCCAGCCCATACACGTCCTATGTGTTTATTAGGAGCTTACCCCCCACTTGCGCCTCCTCAGACACAAAACACTTTGCTTAACAAACACTCTAATGAAACTCATATTTCTCACTTTAATTCCTGACAAGCAGCATCCACAATGCTGGGAGCTCTATGCATTTTTCATGTGCATATTCTTTCATTTCCAATTGACCTGGTTTTCCTGTAATAAAAAAAAAAAATCTGTACATTTAGAAATTCACGCTGAGATCCAGGGATGCTATTTCCCTTCCCCAGGGAATCTATTAGGGAATAGGATTAGGTAAAAAAAAAATCCGCTATGCACCTCATTAATGAGACAAGTCATGTGCACAGTCTTGGCTGCTCATTGGGGCTGAGCAGTTTACCATGATTCTGTATGGTCGTACTGTGCAAGTATGGTCGTACTGCACATTGCACAGCTGACTGATCCTTGCTGTTCAGCTATGGAAATGCTAGAAACCAGCCATAGACAGGAGTTGGACCTCTAAGACCAATCCCAAATAACTATTCCATCCATTTATTTCCTGTCTCTTGCATAGCACCAACATATTCTGCAGCACTGTACATCTAATCTCCCGTCTCCTCACACAATAGGGACAAAACCAAAGTTAACCAACTGGCAAGACAGATACAAGTCTGTCCATCACTGGAATGCCTGACTTATTTCCTAACTTCACCTCTAAAATATTTCATTTTTTAAATACTTTCCCTCCAGATACGTTGTAGTAGCCCATTACCTCCATAGACATGTATGAGGTTTGGGTAGCGTACCTGTTATGTTAGGCCACGTTCACATGTCCAGTCCGCTAGAGAGAATCCAGCAGCAATCTATTAACAAAAAAGTTGCTGAGATACAACCTTTTTGTCCAGCTAAAAAAAACCTGATTTCAACTGGATCCTGGTTTTTTAACATTGAAGTCTATGGGAAACGGATCCGTTAATTATCCATCCGTTTTTCTCCCATGTGATCTGTTTTTTGCTTACTTGATCTGTTCCAAATAGATGACTAGGCTGCGTTCACATGTCCAGTAATCACCCGTTAGAACAGATCCAGCAGCAATGTGTTGGCAAAAAAAAGTTTCGCAGGCACAACTTTTTTGTCCGTTTTTAAAAACTGATTTCAGATGGATCCCTTTTTTTAACATGGAAGTCTATGAACGGATCCGTTAAATAGCCATCTGTTTTCCTTTCATTTGAAAGGGATCCTTTTGTTATGCTTACAGTATCAGTTTCAGGGTATGTGCACACGTTGCGGATTTTGCTGCGGATCCGCAGCGGATTGGCCGTTGCATATTCGCAGCAGTTTTGCATGAGTTTACAGTACCATGTTAACCTATGGAAAACAAAATCCGCTGCGGAAAAAAACGCGCGGAAACGTAGCGTTGTTTATTCCGCGGGATGTCAATTCTTTGTGCAGATTTACACCTGCTCAATAATAGGAATCCGCAGGTGTAGGTGGAATCCGAACAAAATCCGCAAAAAAAAATGTGGTAAATCCGTGGTAATTCCGCAGTAAATCCACAGTGCGGATTTACCAAAATCAGTGCGGAAAAATACGCAGAGTAATCCACAAAGTGTCCACATACCCTCAAGCGGAAGAAAGGGGATCTGTTCTCCATAGACGTAAAAAAGAAAAAATGGATTTAGCCTGAAATCAAGTTTTTTAAAAACTGACAAAAAAGTTGCGTCATCTCATCTTTGTTTTGCCATGGGATTGCTGCTGGATCCGTTCTAAGGGATGATTGCTGGACATGTGAAGGTAGCCCTCCTTGCTGCTCAGAGAGATGTGGGATGAGGAATTTGCTGCTTTGATCAGATTGATCTACTTAACTCGGTGGGGTAAGAAAAAAAAAAGCTTAGTGTCTGTTCTGAGCTTCAGTAGAGGTCTTCACACCAGTGATGCATAGCTCCATGTTGGTTGGGGTTTAATGAGACAAAGGAGGAAGCTTAAACAGACACTGATGGTAAATGACCCAGTAAAAGGGTTTATCATTTAAAGACCATGCAGGGGGCAGCTTGTATCTTTTTGGTGTTTTTGCCACTTTAAACCATGTTCACTAATGAGATTACACTTCTCAACAATAACCAACACTCCCAAGTGCCCCCGAGACTCATTCCCTGCTGAAGACTGAGCTGTATCTTTTTTTTTTTTTTTTTTTTTTTAGGGAATGAATCCTTATTACATTGTAGAGCCTGTTAATTTAGATCACAGTTTCCAATTAAACCAAAAGTCGCTCCCATCAAACCAGAGAAGGCCGGCTGCTATTTAGTTGACATTTGAGTGCGTTAACATTTAAATAATCTTTCCCCAGACAAGTACAAAAAAAAAGGGAAACTGAAAGAAAAAAAAAATACCCAATTAGAGAATCCAATTATATGGATCTATCAGTGACTCCCAAAGTGACAATTCTTATTTTATTTTTTTTATGCAGACAAATGTGGTGGAACTATACAGATAGAGGAACCTGCTTATGTTGTCTCCCCTGGATATCCAAATTCATACACCCCTTCCCAGAAATGTGAATGGATATTAAAGATAAAATCCCCCAAAAGGGACCAGCGGATTCTTATCAACTTCAACCCTCACTTTGATTTAGAAGACAGAGAATGCAAGTAAGTGGAAAGTCTATATAGTCTTGTGCGCCACCTGCTGGCGGATGTGAAGAACAGTCATTGTGTTACTTCCCAGTGTCATTTATCGAATAGCTGGAAACTAAAATCCATGTCAGATGATTTGCTTGAAACATTGTAATGAAATATTATACTGAGGCATGCTTTCTTTGGGACTTTTTTTTTCGGATTTATTTGTCCTGCTTAATTAAGAGATGAAAACAGATTTTTTTTTTTCTGCTGTGGTTATCCTGTTTGGAAATGTCTTGAAACTTTTGGGAAATATTGCGTTAATTATATACAACGGATCGTATTTGTTTGTTGAAATGAACTCACATTGTTTCTATTTGTGGCATATTCTGGGGATGGAATTAACAATGGCAGATAATTATTGGACAGATGTGTAGAATTTACCTTGTTCAGTGGAACAGTTTATAATATGTATATATTAACCTATGGAAAATGCATTCAGGGTCAATCTAGCAGAGTTTGGGCCTTTCGTCAGAAATGGCCATCTCCAATGAGCAGAATGGCAATGAAATGGATTCTATGTGTTACTGCCTGTTACAAAGTATTTTACTATTTATTATCCAGAGACACAAATTCAAGTGATCTACAATGAGCGTGCTCATGTAAGGTGTTATCTGAGCATGCTCGTGTCTTTATCGAGTATTGTTGGCGTGCTTGAAAAAATGCTTGAGTCCCCGCAGCTGCATGCGACTGGACAGACATCACACATACAGGGATTGCCTATCAAACGGGATCCCTACATGTGTTGCGGCTGTCAACCATGGAGCCGCGACTACTCGAGCATTTTTTTGACCACGTCAAAAATACTCGATTAGGACACGAGCATGCTCGGATAACACCTTATCCAAGCATGCTCGCTCATAACTAGTGGGGACCCAGTGCAAAACCAGTGATTATACTGGTATTTCTATTGGGTCACCCAGGGCACTAGGGCCTGGGAGTTACTAGTACCTCTGCACCAGGGGCAAACATGTAAAATGAGAGGGGCCACTTCTACCTCCAAAGTGGGTGGAAATGTGCATTTTGATGAGCGATTAGACGGCAAAGGGCCTATATATTGTTCTTGCACAGGAGCCTCTTCTGTCTGTGTCCGCCGGTGCTCTGCGACCCCCTTTGACCCTGGTGTCACCTGTTGTAGATTGACTGTAGATTATATTTTATTGAATGTGTACTTTGGGTCATGGCTCTTCCATACATCAGGCATGATGGACATCCATACTGATCGAGGCATGATGGACATCCATACTGATCGAGGCATGATGGACATCCATACTGATCGAGGCATGATGGACATCCATACTGATCGAGGCATGATGGACATCCATACTGATCGGGCCATGTCAATCCACGCAGCAATCTGAGCCAGAGAAGCAGTCATAAGTATATTGCGCTGCACGGAGTATATAGATCCAGGACTGTGCTTATGTTTCCATGCAGCAGACATTTCATTTCTAGATTGGTATTCTAGGTGAAGCCGGGATCATTAAATGCATTGTGTATATTGATCTGGTCAGGTGTCTTGTTTGTGTCTGATTTCATTACATAGAAGGTAATCCCCGGCTCGCAGGTGTAATAAATCTGCCTCCGTCACTAGACAAGACATGGATTGGATTGTGAGTGAATATGTTGCTAGGAGACTGTATGATACATTTCCATAATATAATGTATAGAAGAAGTGTTATTACCACTGTACAGTGATACATTCACTATATGCACTGGAGTCAGGAGAGGAAGATCAGCAAGGTGCTAGATTATCAGATTTATCTGGACTATGGATTTCATCCACTACTCGGACAACCTCTTTTCATTCAGTATGTTTCCTCTTTATAAAATATAATAACACTTATACTCACCTCCGGTGCCAGCACTGTTCCAGCAGTGTCCACACTGTCTCTCCCGGAGATCGTGTAACAATGTGATGTCACATGGACCCTACGGCCAATCAGCACTGGCTTTACTCTCCCCGCCTTCAGACGTATCACATACATCTGGCGGAGGAGAGAGCAGCAGTCCGCACTTTCTCTGGATGTAAGGAATGTGTTAGAAGGCGGGGAGAGTGATTGGCCGTAGGGTTCATGTGACATCACACTATTACACGATCTTCGGGAGAGACCACATCGACACCAAAGGAGAGTATAAGTGTTTTTATTTTAAAAAAGGGAAGCATACGGATTGAGAAGGGGTTGTCCTGAGTAGTGGGCTACCTCTTTAAATAAAATCCATAATCCAGATAAATCATCTTCCTCTCCTAATTATTAATAATTTTTACTGAGGTCTTTACTGGTTTTGTTTTTTTTCAACTCCTGCAAACTTGATGGTTCTTTCTGACAACCTGACTCCTTTAAAAGGGAAAATCAGCAATACATCTGTGCATTGGTTGTCAACACCTTTTGAAGTGAAAGGGGCTGAGCTGCGATACCACATGCCGCTTGTGGACAAGTTTTGAGCTGGTTTTGAAAAAAAAAAAGCAGCACAATTTTCAGATGTCATCCGAGTGCAGTGCGATTACCGCGGATGCCGGCAATGGAGGAGATGGAGAAATTACCTTCTCCGTCTCCTCCTCACCTGTGCTCCCTGATTTTTTGATGTGAGAGGATCGGAGCACAGCGACCTCACACTCGGATCACGCTCACGGCAGAGTTTGAGCAGAGTGTCATTAACATATCACATTCGATGCTCTCGCACTGGATGCTATGCACTAATGTGACTCCGGCCTAATTCTGGAAAAACCCTTTGAAGGTCCAGTCTGTTAGGGGATTGACTTGCTAATCTGTCAATCAAACACCGAGTTTGAAAAAATTGTTTATATCATGTTATACTGAATTCAATTATTTTATTGAGTTTTTGTTCAATTTGGAGACAGATGTTGTCGAGATGAGTTTCCCGCAACCCTTATTTTTTATAAAAACTTTCACCTTAAAGAGTATCTTACAGCTTTAGAATCTGTTTTAGTCCATACTTTTATTCTCCATGAAATAAGAATTCTTTCTTTAGTTCCTCTGTTATTCCTCCTAGAAATTTAGAAATAAATTGCACACTTGATGTTACCACATTGGGTTGTGTCCCACCAAAGCCTGATACCGTCCAATCAGTGTTGACAGTACCAGACTATAAAGAGACACACCCTTTTGTCAAGTGGAATGGTAATGCCCAGTTGTCAATTTATTTCTAAATATTCAGAAAAAATAACGGAGAAAAGGCTCAGAGCAGAAGTACAAGAAAAAATACTCAGGAATTGTTATTTCAAGTGATATACCCAAATTTTATTTTTTTTTTCTATAAAACGCTCCTCTATTGTGTTTAGTATTGCAGCATTTACTTGACTGGAATAGATTGTAATACCAGGCACAGCCCATGGACAAAGGTAGCGCTGTTTCTACAAGAACCTAGTCATGTTTTTTCATCTCGTATGGCTTTTGCACAAACTATACAATCTGTCGTTACATCTCCACCGCATCAATATAGCAACAAATCTGTTTGGAAAAGTCATAAGACACCATTTCCTCAACATACATTTGTTTCGGCTCAGGAAATGCTTCAGTCTGGCACCCGCCTGTTTCCTCTGCCTTAGTCCAGACTGAAGCGTAGACCATGGATTATTGTCCTACTCTTTGTATGCGGAGAATCTCTTTTGAAGGCTCCCGGCAGCCTTGTCATTGATGGGAATGTAAAACGAAGGGTGTAACCATACAGAAATGAGATGCTCATTGTTGTATACAAGCGGCATGCGCGAGGAAGCGGATCGTACACAACTGGTGAACAGGCGAAGGACAGGGACCTTCTGTCTCTCAGATCCTCTCTTTTCTTCCACGGCTGCGGAGAATCTGCTTCTTAGACTTTTGGAAACTCTACCAGAACTTACCATCCTTCTAATTAGTTCCCAATGTTTCTTTCGAGAGAACGTCATCCACCATAAGCGTAATTCAGCCATAAAATACGTCGCTCATAAAGTAGCTGTATTAATGAAGACTGGTATGCTTATTTCTGGACGGCCTCAGGCAAGGAAACTTCTTGCTTTGTAGTTTACTTATAAGTGGCTGAAACTGGAGGGAGTTGTACTCCAGGACCCTCTCTACAAGGAGAACTCATTTATTCATTGTACCTTCTGGAACAATATCCATAGAAAGGCATACATTAATCCATTATATTGCTTACCTGGGGTCCAAAACCTACCCAGTCCTTTGTGGCCAAATCTGCTGTGATCACGAGTTCCTGTTTCCACTTAGTTTTGAGCAAATACAGCTTTTAATTTTCATTGCTTGGTTTCCTGGTCTTACGATATAGTGCTTCAGACCTATGCAGGGATGGTATTAACTTACCCATTCAAATTGGCAAAACAAATAACATTTGTTTTTTACTGTTTTATAGGTTGTAGAAGTTTGATGGTTTTTTTGCATATAAAAAACACACTTAGACCAAAAGATGGATGAAAATAGGATCCAGCACACGTTGTATGTCCAATTTGCAATGTTTTTTGGTCTCTGTGTCCGTTTCTAGTTTCACTGTAGCATCCATTTAAAAAAACAAAAATTTCAGGCTTCTCCTAGCCATTAAGCAGTAAGCGGACAGCATAGTGATGAAACATGGGTATCATCCACAAGTTGTTCATTTCTTCACTGTCAAATTGACTTGCATTGTCTAGTTTGATCTATGACTCGGAGCAAAAATGGACATCTCGCCATTTTTTCATTTTTTGCAGACACTTGGTCTGAAACAAAAACAGACATGTGAACAGCACCATAGACTATAATGGGTTGTTGTTCTAAAAACATGGATCGAACACGTACGTGAAAATCGGATTTCTAAATGGGCCCTAAAAGTCAGAAAATCAAATATAAATTTGCTGAAAAAATGGCACTAATTTCAAGCTTTCTTTTTAGGAAATTTGACTATTACTTGGAAACCACAAATGCGTCACACTTGGCTGTGAAAAGTTGCACCTTTTTGCTCAAATTTGACACCATGAATAAAAACCTTTTCAGGTACAGCCACAAACTGGTAGAAATCACTTATTAAATGTGGGCCAGAGAGCCTCGCCAAAGATAGTGACTATTGGTATAGACCATGAGTCCACACCGGCTTTATATTAGTAATCAGGTATAAGGTCCCATGTCCCATGTGTTGCCCCCATAACAAAATCAAAATTGAGCCAGCCATCCTTTTCAAGCTATGATACTACCTTCCTATTAGCTTTTTCCCCTCCCCCTCCCTACCATTACTGATAAACAGTATGACCCTCGGTCCTACACCCATAGAATCAGACAGTACAGATGGCTTTCGTAAGATTCTTTTACCATTTTTGGCATTTTCAATTTACAGAATATTGTGTCCTGCCCAATGATTAACCATCTGGAGGGTTTATAATTAACTTTTCAGACAATTTGCCCCCTGGCCATGAGTGAACTGAGTCAATGTACTTTTACTTCAGCCTTAGAAAATAAGAGTTCTTTACCCCCATTGCCCTTTTCGCAGAGCAAATTTTAGAATTCATAGCCTTTGCTACTATGTCTGGTCACGGAGAACGTCCTGACCCGTTGCCTTCATGTGAGCAAACAGCTGGCAGTAATGAGTTGAAGCCTCAATCTAAAGAAAACTTTCATCGCTATCACTAACACTAAGCAAACAATGTACAAAGTGATGTCACAGCGAAGATAAGAGCGGATTTTATTATCCCACAGCCTGGAAAGTGGACAGGAGTTTTTTGCTCCTGTGCAGTTGTCAGTTTTCCCCCCTAAAAGTTAGATAAGGTGATGTTGTCCATGAGTTTTCTGTCTGTAACTAAAGTTAGATATGGAGGAGGAATGTTAGTATCTTACTGCTCAAATATTCCAGGGTTAATCATTGCAGGAGCCCGAGGGAGTTGTAATTGGTTTCTTTCCATCAGCTCTGCAATAATAACTGTTCAATAAAACAAAGGCTATAAGGAGATGAAGTCAGATATTAGCTGTGCCACTCTTATAGATCTCATCAGCCAGGATATAGAGCATTAGCTTTTATTGTGTTGGCTGATAAACTCATGCAGAAGCTGCTCATGGCCCACCACCAATCCTCGATGTCTTATATGCGTGCTCTATAAAGCGTCCATTCAGTATGATATATCATTAAACCATGTGCACTTAGAATGTTTACAGAATATCTTATGTGGCACCTCTGTCTCCTGATACACTGCTAGGCTTGCTCAGACATCAGGGGATTACTTATGGTGCTCAAACACTTTGGATCAAAGGCAGTAGAACTGGCCACTAGGGTTGAGCGAAACGGATCGTTCATTTTCATAAGTCGCCGACTTTTGGTAAAGTCGGCGTCTCATGAAACCCGACCCGATCCCTGTGTGGGGTCGGCCATGCAGTACGCGATCTTGGCGCCAAAGTCGCGTTTCGTATGACGCGTTTAGCGCCATTTTTACAGCCAATGAAGGAGCGTGGGCAGAGTGATGACATATGGGTTAGGGCGTGCACGCCTATCATCATTTTATCGCTTGTGCGCAGTAGCGATTTGGAATGTGTAAAACGAAATTTTCTGTGCTGGGACGGAGGGGGAGAGAGAGAGAGAGAGAGAGAGAGAGAGAGAGAGAGAGAAAAAAAATCCCCATTGACGTGCATAGGGTTTCGTGTTCCGGCCGATCCTCGACTTTGCGCAGTAATCGGCCGATTTCGCCCGACTCGACTTTTCCAACAGTCGGGTTTCGTGAAACATGACTCGACCCTAAAAAAGTCAAGGTCGCTCAACCCTACTGGACACTTCTATCTTATATGCATGAAGGACCTCTCATCTCACAAGTGGTGTCATGGAAAAGAAGAATCAGGCATGGTCAATCTCAACATGTCCAATACTTTGCACTCAGTAATTAAGCCACCATCAATAATCCATCACCAGTGGTGTCCATTAGAGCTTACTTCCCTCTCCTGTCTTCATTACGAACACTCTCGGCTGCCAACTTTAGACCCTGTCTCATCACACTGGCCAGAAGGGTTAGTGGAGTTAAGGCCAACCATAGCTGTTGGATGAACAATCTTAAAGACAAGAGAAATCTCCCCAGACTCCCCTCTATAGACAAACCCTCAACTAGCCAGAGCATGCTATGAGAGAGCCACTACCAGACATCTCTCTCCAGGAAGAACTAAAGGATCGGCAGTTGAAATTCAGCAGGTTGGATCCTTCTCTCTTCCGACATCATCTTTCATGGGAGAGTCAGGAGACCACCATAAACATCAGACGTTTCCGACTATCCTGCCAACGTAGGGTAGAAGTGGTACAAGAGCCTGTGGTCAAACCTGATATAAGGCATGGCACGTCTGTCCCAGTTATTGCTACACCACTGCCAATGAAGATCAACACAGGTTTCAGCATTAGAGCAGATTCCAGAGCCCAAAAGGCTGTAGATCCCAAAGCCATTTGGGGAAATATATGTGATACTCTACACTGCATCCATGGTGGAGGCCCAATTTGTAACCCATATAGAAGCCAGTTCATAGTGAGGGGAATAGTAGAATGTGATGACAACACGATTCTAAGAAATTTCAGTCCTATTGTAAATAGAAAAGTAATGGATATGCAGTGAATTTTCTGTGCAAATTTCTTGTGGGATTTTTCCTTATGGAAATTGACCTACAGCGCTGATTTTCCAAAAAACTTGTTTATTTTATATTGCAAACTTGCGCCCCTTTCAATATAGAGGGGAAAAATACGCCGTGAAATACATAGAAGATCCATTCCAAAATATGCATGGCCCTCTGGATAATGTGTGTAGAAAGCAAAATGCCTCCTTCATCCAAACATCTTCCTACAGAAATGTAGAAATAAATATATATATATCGAATCATATGACTGGACATTGGCGGCACCTAAAGATCCTGCTAGCATGACCTGTATATGAACTATCCCAGACATATCCACAATGGGAGCATTTTACTCCATCCATTCTTCCTCATGACGATTTATGGCTAGACAGTCTCGTGTGAGAATTCAGTAGGGCAGCAAAATGAATAATTTGATTTGCTTGATGTAAACACATGCATGATGCTTAGGAATTATTATTCTAGATATTGAATGAAATGCTTCATTTCCACACATAGTGCCGTGCTATAAACGTGATGTTTATCGGAGCGATAAACATGATTGCATCTGATAGAGTGCTCTGCATTTACAACCCGTTTCCCAGTAAGCCGTATCAGTGTGATCATTGGGAATGTCTTGTGACAAATGCTGCTGAGGAAGAAGTAGATGCTTACCATCGAGTCAGATGTCATCATCTAGGGAGACATAAAAATTTCACAGACACTGCATTATGGAAGTTGGAAGGAGGCTGAATAAGATCTGTGTACACTGTATAGAAAACACATTAAAGGGAACTTGTCGTAATGTGTGACTATGTAGGAAGCTGGGGCCAGGGCTGCTGTCATGGCCAACAGAAACCCCTGTATCGCTCCCTGGCCCTCGGTGCTGCTTCTCTGCATCATCTGGGATCTCCCGCTACTAGAGTGTATTCTTTACAGACGGATCCACAATTAGTCACAGTCCGGCTTCACTTTAACTTCAACTTCTTTACTTATCACAGCATTATCCAGGGCACAGTCAATCATAACAATTGGCAACACTTTCCCTTGACTCCCCTCTCTGCCGCTAAGCCTGTCCCCAGGACGGTTTGTTTCCTCCAGTCCCACAGTGTCCTCAATGCCCAGAATTCCTGCTTCTCATGGGGGTACTCTCTGCCGTTTCGCCCCGGTCCTTAGAATAGCGGCCCACACACAAATCTGACACCTCTTGGATACCTTTCTCCCGTTCTGCTTAGCTTTCTTCCTGTAGCACTGCAGGCCCACTTATACTGCACCGCAAACTCTGGTATTGCTGTACTTCGTTCTGTACTTTGGCCCCCTGGATATTAACTGCTGGGCCCACTCTTCTGACAAACGTTGAGGGGCACGGTGTTGCCATGGGCTAGCCAGCCTGTGTTCCACACTGGAAACCCGGACCCAACTCCCTAAAACTGGGAAGACCTCACTTACTTAACCCACTGTGCCCCTCCTACAGTTAACTATTTATAGTGTGAACTCACACATTACACAGTGCCCCCATCTAGTGGCCAACCCAGGGTAATTCACTTTCCCTACAATAATACAAGCATCTGCATATAATGTCAAGAACATATACATAATATGCAGAAAAAGGTAATACACATTACTGTGTAGCAGTACCATCAATACATAGTGATAATACCCCATAGTGGTGTCAGACAGGTATGGTTTTCTCTATAATCTTGCGGTGTTTTAGAGAAAACATACAAAAGTTTGAAAAGCTGTCCTGGGACTATATGGATACACCTGACTTGTCCGGCGCTGTCCCTGGAGGACTTCTCCCTCACCAGTTTATTGAAAGATCTCCTCTATGTGTATACATTGATAGACCTGTCAATCAATTGGACCGGAGCCTGGCAGATGCAGCTGCAGACCGAACTAGACTAGTCAGGTCTCTCTCACTAACGTACTCAGATGGCTCTAGTAGATTGACAGATCTCTATGTGCAGACATTAGAAAAACTATTCAATAAACTGGAGCAGAGAGAGGGCCATATCAGACTAGTCAGGTCTTTCTCACTAAAGTCCTCGGCTGGCTTTTCCCTGCATCGCTCCAGTAGATTGACAGGTCTTTCTCTATGTGCAGGCATTAGAAAGATTTGTCAATCGACTGGAGCGGCGAGGGGGCCATGTAGGACTAGTCAGGTCTCTCTCCCTGTTGTCCCCAACTTGCTCCTGTTGATTGACAGGTCTCTCCCTATGTACAGGCATAACAAGACTTTTCAATCAACTGGAGAGGAGAGGGGGCCACATTAGACTAGTCAGGTTTCTCACAACAAAGTCCTCGGTTGGCTTTTCCCCGCATCGCTCCAGTAGATTGACAGGCCTCTTCCTATGTACAGGCATTAGAAAGACTTTTCAATCAACAGGAGCAGAGAGGGACTAGTCAAGTCTCTCTCCCTATAGTGCCCGGCGGCCTTTTCAAACTATGTTTTTTCTGAAACACTGCACAGTCTAAGAGAAAGAAATAACATACCTGATGGCATTTGCACAACCAGGCTCTGATGCATGATGCCCGTGGCTCAAACATGAGGTTGGGAACAGTTATCTTGTCAGGATGGGGATAGACCGAAAAAAAAACAGGGTCCAATGGGGACTTTAGACATTCTGATTTCAGCCCGCTAAGGAGTGGAAGTTGACTATACATGATTAGTTTGACACTTGTTTACCATCCTGTTTGACCAACAATGAGTGGGACAGGACAATAACACTTTCGTTGTGCCCCCCAAATCAGTATCACGTTATCGGCAGCACATTCCTTATATACACGGGACAGTGATGTTTTTGCCTGCATAAACGATCTGATCAAACCCTTGTTCCTCGGATGATTGCCACGTAGTCCAGGTGATAATCTACTGCTGTAAATGCATCATTACAGTCGCATGTGAATAATATGTTGGATATTGCTTTTACTTTCAAATACATGAAGTTTGCAGGAATCCAGGCACATTCTGCAGAAATATCTCCATCTCCATGTCAGACATAGGTTATTCATATTCATTACCTAACCCCTCCATTTTGGCAGAAGCAGATGATCAACTAATTTGTACCAGGTGTCCAATCGACATTTGTTTAGTGGATGACAGAAGGGGACAAGGATCAGGCATGCTGAATTTTTATATGCCTGATTACTTAATTTTAAAGGAGAAAAATCACTGACATGAGAAACTTATACTTGCATGTTTGTCTGAACCTGCATGTGTATAGGGAGGACAATGGATATTTTACAGTATACTGCTTTACTATTGGGTTCAAATGATAAGCAGTATGCATTAACCTTTAGAAGTCCCCCTAGTGGTGGCTTAAGGCAGACAGAATTTTCTCATTTAGCTCTATGCCTTTGCAGGAGCTTTGAATCGAATATTTAGGTGCAATAATATTGGACATCGACATTAAAGCATAATTATAGTTACAGGTTTTTAAAACTTTGATAAGTTGTAGGTCATGTTGATCATTTAGGGGCCTAGTCTTAAGACCACCATAGAGGTTCTAAGCACTCTGTGTGGTGTACGGTGTATATAGGGACAATGGAAAATTGATGGGTTTGTATTCTTAAGCACAAGCTGGAGGAATCCCCCGATCAGCGGTCATTTAATTGCCTGATTATATAAGCTGACCACACTTCTATGCACACAAAATATCAATAGCACGATCATTCTGGGTACCTACGATCGTTCTGGGCTGATCAAACATAATTTTATTGGCGGCACATCTCCTGATTACACAGGACAACGTGCTGCTGAGAACGATGTTAGGAAATCATCTTGCCTGACGAACAGGCATTTTGCTCATTCATCCCGTTATTGGCTGTCTTTTTAGACACGCCGATAATCAGGAAATGAGTATTCCCAGGCTTGTTTACTGATTTTAAGCATAATTATCAGTCTGTCTAAATGGGCCTTGACATATTGATGACCTATTTCATGGAATGGGGGATAAACTCTGCAGCGGCCACTAATAAATGTACCAAACTGTCCTGTTCATCTTCTTGCATTGGTTACATCCGGTGGCTGCCAGAGCAGATATCAGCTGATCATGGGTATGCCAAGGGTTGGACCACCACAGATTTTTTATAAAAGCCCTATCCTATGGATAGGTCATCCTTTTGTTAATTTTGGACAACCCCTTTAAGTACACTTTCACATATGGCAGTTGCCGATTCCTGTTCTAATATCATCCCAGATTATATTATGGTAATCATCCTACACTATTATATGTTAAAGAGGTGGTCCACTACTTTTACACTGATGGCCTGTCCTTAGGATTGGTCTTCAATGTCTGATCAGCTGGGGTCTGACACCTCTGCTGATCAGCTGTTATCAATGTCAGCGGTGGCCGGGGGTACTCACTTGCCAAGCTGTTCCATCTACTTGCAGTGGCTGCTGCGGGGTACTGCACATCCGCCTCCTATTGATTTGAATATAAGGCGGATGTGCAGTATCCTGTGGCAGCCACTACAAGTAGATGAAGCAGCTTGGTAAGTGAGTATTTCCAGCCACCAAAATAGATAACAGCTGATGGGTCAGGGTGCCAGGTGTCTAACCCTGACCGAGCAGACATTGATGACCTATCCTAAGGATAGGCCATCAAAGTAAAAGTAGTGGACAATCTCTTTAAGTTTTACTTAAGTCCATCTTTGATCAATATGCAAATTGCCTCTTCTGAGAAAAAGAGGACTTAACTCTATAGCGCCACCTGTTGGAAGTAGCGATCCTACAAGTCACAATCAACCCTTTAACGAGTCGTGCAATATGACTTAGGATAAAAGCCAAATCAGTATCTCAATTCGCAGACACGGTGTTTCGGGCTGTTGGCCCTCGTCAGTGCGAAGCATGAGAACTGATTAGGCTAGGTGAGAGGCTCTGGACTGGGGTCTAAGGGGTATCGTTTCTCCTTATGGAGAGTGACATACCATCTCTGGCTTGTCAAGGTAAGGAGGCTTATTTGCCGTACAATGCTCCTCTGGGAAATTAAATATGCAAATTGCCTCTTCTGAGAAAAAGAGGACTTAACTCTATAGCGCCACCTGTTGGAAGTAGCGATCCTATAGTAATATAATAAGCATGTTCTGAACCCTAAGCAGAACTTTTCTACCTTGGTAACAGCCAAAGTTCTTGTCCTGAACTGTAGTATGCAGATTTCAGAAGCAGATTTGTGTAGAGACTTATGACTTCCTATGACATGAAGCAGATCGCTTCCAATATATACAAGGTTCACTATCTGCACAACATTGACAGCCCCATAAACTATATAAGCATTTTTTTTTCTTGGCAAATTATCCGTCTGTCCTAATAAATAGGCGCAATATCTGGAGACGGAAAGTTGTTTGCTCACACAGTTCACTGTTGAGACTCTTAGTTAAGATGTGACATTTATCTCTTTCCAAGTCTGTCATGTGAGAATTGTTCCATCGCCGTCAGATGGTTGCAGGTTATATATAGCCGACCATCAGCCATTTTGCTTTGGTGCATGAATAACACTTTGCTTTAATAGGACTCTCTTTCCAAATCATAAAACCCGAGTAAAACATTACTCCTTATTGTAGAGCTCCTCCAGACCACGACAATCAGGTTTTATGCTGCTTGCTAAATTTAGCACTGTGTAATTCTCACATTCTGCTGCAGCAAACACAGAGTCTGATGAAGGTGGAAGAAAAAAACACGACATTGTATCTGTATTTGATGTCGAGACGCCGGCGTCTTGCACTTAGGAGAACTGTGGTTTATCTGCTGGAAAGCCATTGAAGAGCTACTGCTTCCAAACTTCTCAGCTTATCATCAAATCGTTCATGTACTTTGTAGCTAAAATTATGACAGAATATTATTTCTAGGCAATTACACCCGTGGCTCGTGAATTAACACATATTTAATAAAGAACTGGGAACGGAAGAGGAGATGACATGTATAGCAACAAGAGGTGCTAAGAGCTAAAATTGCTGAAATCACCACTCTATTTTTTTATTGCCGCACTGGAGTGGTGCTACTAATCTAAGCTCCCTGCCCCTGGCAATAAACTCACCAGCTGCCGTCTTCATCTGTTATTGGTGCCGCTCCGGTCGTTTCTACAGGTTGTGACCTGCCGGATCGCTCTAGTGTTTGCTGGCTGGGCGGAAGTCACAACTCAATGTAAGTCTATGAGAGTCAGAACAAAGCCAGAACGAAACTTACATTGAGAGTTTATGTCCGTTGCCTTGGACTACCGGTCGGACAGAAATTGCGGTCACAAGATGGCGGTGCTGAACCGGAGCGGTGCCGGAAAGAGCTGTAGACGGCAGCTAGTGAATATAATACTATGGGCAGTCAACTAAGATTACTAGCACCACTCCAACAAAAAAATGCTAGAATGGTGCTTTAAGATTTTTTTTTTCACAGACAGCTAAGAACTGTGGAAAAAGATGAACAGTAAAGTGTTACTACGGACAAACTACAGAGTAGAATTTTATGTCTATCAGATCATGAGATTCCTTACTTAAGACTCTTTCTGTCTGTTTTCTGGAGATCATGATATTCTCTTTATATGTGTCACGCCCCTTTAAACCACCTTCATCGGCAGGGTGTCTAGTAGTCCTCACCTCAATATGGTGCAGTGCCTCCATCTGAGTCTTGCTTGGAGCTGTAGTGGGTTTAGGAGGGTCTTCCTCTTCTGCCTTGGATCGTCTCGGGAAACCCCTGTTTGGAACAATTAACAAGTTTATTAATAAAGTGAATAAATGGTGAATATGGTAAGGGGATAGAAAGTAACAAGGAAACAAGTAGCATTACATAATCTACAAGTACAAATGCAATATATGGTTTTGCAGTTAACCTGAATATTAGGGATGACGCTTCCCTTTTAAATTGCAACATTGCAGAGTCCATTGGTGCACGTAACGCCATAGGAATAAAATCTCTTCCAAGGCTGGTACTATTATAACTCCAAGTGTGTTGAACAACAAGTCCCAGAAACGCTCCCTCATTGATAACTCCTATTTACTTGTCCCCAATGGAACCACAAGTCCCAGCAATGTTCCAGCCTGGGACTTTAGGATTTAGTTTCTTATTGATGGAAGGCAGAGTTCTCCTTTTGCATTCTCATCTCAGCAATGGCTGACAAGCCTCGTGTCCACTGGTACTGTATACTCCTCCCTTCTTCTTCAGCTTTCTCAGCCAATCAGTTCTGTCCTCTGCTGCTGCTCCTTATTCCAGATTGCCGCGGCAATGCAGCTAATGCCAAGGCAATGCAATCTAAGTTCCTGCACACCAGTCTCCCCCAACAGATGTTACATATGCATAATACCAGGCACATATAGAACATAATTTTCCTGAAAATTTTAAAAAAGATTGTAGGAAGTCACATGTAACTTTAAGGCTATGTTCAAACTTCTTGGAAAAAAAGCTAAAAAAAACTCCTCATATGAACAGCAAAGAAGATTTTCCAAAGAAATTGATTAGAAGAATTTTCCTAGAGTTTTCGCAGCAGTTTTTGAGGAGGATTTTGGAAAAGATCTGCTGAAATAAACTCCTAAAAAAAACCTCAGCATGAGCATACAATAAGGAGTACAGAAGAAACAATGAAACCCAGGCCTAGTGTCCAAAAAGAATAATTAACTATTAAAGAAATTCTGTAAATGCTTTATGACAATACTGTTGTAAAGTTTTTTTCGGAGCAGATCTGTTCCAAAAATGCCACAAACCCTTCTTACAAAACTCTTGGAAAAATTCTTCTTATTTATTCCATGTTAATCCTCTTTGTTGTTCATATGTAGAAGGATTGTTTTACCTTTTTTTTTCTGCTTCAGGCTTTGGAAAAAGTCTAGTGGAAATAAAAGTACACTTTTTTTTGTAGTGGATCCTGGTGGAATGTGCTCCAAACTAGGCACTGTCCAAGGAAAGGCTGCAAAAAAAGCTCCAGCATCAACTCTCCTAAAACACCTCAAAAGCTCTTCAAAAACCACTACAAAAAAATGAAAAAACTTCACTTTTGGACACCTCAGAAAGCTTCATCTTCACGTCACCTAAGGCCTCTTTCACACTTCAGTTGTTTGGCGTCAGTCTAAAACCGTCATTTTCCTCAAAAAACGGATCCGTTTTTTTTTTCGACGGATCCGTTTTTTTCCCCATAGACTTGCATTAGCGACAGATTGTGACGGATGGTCATCCGTTCCATCCGTCATGCGACGGATCCGTCAAAATTTAGCGGACGTCATCTAGACATTGACGGTCATTGCAACGTTTTTTGTCTCCGTTGAAATGATGGATCGCGACGGATCCGTCGCGTCCGTCATTCCATAGAATGGCCACCTATGGGCGACGGATCCGTCGCAACCGTTATTTCGACGGATCCGTCGCCCCAATCCGTTTTTTCAATTTTTTTCAATTGCGCATGCTCCAAAAAGTATATACAACCCCCGAGTAACGGATCCGTCAAAAAAACGGATCCGTTACATCCGTTTTTTCAACAATTGTGACGGATCCGTCGATCCGTCACTTTGTCGGAAGTGACTGACGCCAAACGACTGAAGTGTGAAAGAAGCCTAAGGTGTCTACAATATATATTTATTGCCCTGAGGCCCCAGAAGCGTTAAGTTATATGTTTGTGATGAATGGTAGATTACCATCCTTTGCCTGGTGTCTGGCATGGATCTAACTTTCACAGATTGTCAATTATGTATTAAGAGAAAGACATTTAGTATAATAGGAACCGATCTTTGTGCTATGGTCATCTATTATAATGATGTAGTAGTGGAGGATTTAATAAGCATTTATTTTAGAGTTTTGCAGTTTTTTAGCTTTTAAACTGAAACTTTTGACATGCCATACTAACATGTCAGAAATTTTGATCGATGGGGGTCCAGGTGCTGAAACCCACACTGATTGTTGTAACTAAGGGGGTAGTAGAAGGGCTCAGCAGAGCACTGCCCTAGGGGGTTAGCTGAAGACAGCTCTTAGGCTTTCTATTGAGTCTGTCTTGTGCTCAGCACTTCTACCCCTTCATTACAGTGATCGATGCAAAGCTTTTTTTGAAAGTGCAATTATTTTTTAAAGAGAACTTGTCACTGGCCGTAAACATTTTTTTTAATTTCTTTCTGCCTTTACACATCTTCATTTCTGAGATATTGGCCCCATCTTCCTTGCATATATCTGGTCTTCTAAGCCAAGGTTGGCATGGTCTTCAAGAAAACATCCTTAGATAATATATAAGGACCACATACCCTTGGCTAATAAGACCAGATTTACATACAGAGCCCAATAAGGAAGAGCGGACCATATCTCAGGAATGGAAAGCCGCAGATTCCGGAGAACAGGTCCTCTTTAATGGGAATAAGTGACATAAGACAAAGCTGCTTTCTTCTAGATGTAGTGCTGGTCTTGTCCATTGGTTGGGAGTGGTACCACGCGCAGAGCTTGGACAAGAGTTGTGTTCTTTTTGGAAGAAAGCATCCAGGGATTTTCTGGTTCCTCGTCAACTTTTATAAGTAGATTAAAACATCTTTAAAATGTATTTTCTGAAAACATATTAAAAAAAATAGAATTATGAATAATGAAAACCTTGCTCGTTATATGGTTTATTGTCAGTACCCAGCCCATTGACACGATCCTTCATATCCAGCTGCAGTGGTGTTAATCAACCATTCTCTTCCATAGTCAATCGTTTACCTCGTGCGCAATATCTGTGAGGTATTGTGACAAATTACTCATTGTAAATTGCAATCAATTTTAATTAACCTGAAGTCTTTTGGTTTCCATTAATCATTTCTGACTACACACATGCACGTAAACATCTGGTTATAATACAATCCGCTTGTGTGTGCACATTTCATTGATAGAAGTCAAATATATTTACAATGGACCCTATGCTGTAACATGCATGAACAGGTTCATGAAGGCCTACAGAAAGTCTCAGGTGGTTCCTGCATCTTTGGCCGCGCTGACATGTGTGAAGCAGAGGAGACCCCATACTTTTCCCCCCTCTTTCAGTACTCTCCTTCTATAAACACAACTGATTAATGTGTAGTTTTGCGTACTGCTCTGTGAACATCTCGGAAGGAATGCATACGTAAATACATTTAGGTGACTGGAAGGAATGCAGTGGACATAAAATACCACATTCTTTCTTACTCAACTGTAACGTCCTCCAATATGGTATCTATATCCTTTGGACAAGTCAACAGAGAGCGATCTGCCATCATGATGCCAGGAATTTGGTGTAAAATGTAGACACCTTGCACATGTTCATACAAACCACAGGGAAAGCCATAGAGCCATATACTTGCCAACTTTTGCTGGATGGGCATCCGGGAGTGGGCCTTCTTTGTGGTGAGGAAAGCATTATGTGAGAATTTTTCAGTCATAGCTGTTACACATTTTAGATGTCACGCACCATCACATTTATTCTCTGCCCCATACACACTCCTCTGAGACACCAGGGCACATGAAACCTTCTAAAATTGATGTTTTCTGTGAGATATTGTGAGCCCTGGAGCTGCATTTAAAGTCTATTACACCAACACTAGGGTCACACAACCGTTTTTCTCTCATCCGAGAAAATCGGTCCAATTATGTAATTCACACTCTGATCAGAGTGTGATCTGATCATCACGGAGGTGGGAAAAAAAAGTTTTTCCACTTTCTCTATATCGTTAGTCGGTAAAAATGGGACCGCATTCGGATGTCATCTGAGTGTGGTCCAATTTTTTTCCATGGACCCATAGAGTTGAATGGAGAACTGCCATCCAATTCTCGGAGGTAAGTCATGCATGCTGTGTATTTTTCCTCAGATCAACTGATAGAACTCGTCCAATTTTTAGGGTCGTGTGCACGAATCCTAACAATCATAAAGCATAGACTTGTGGCTGGGAAAATGGAGTACCCAAGATGCCCATTGTCATGATCAGCTGGACTCACAGAGTTATAGCATTTGTTACCTGTCCAGTAGATTCATTCTTAAGGTTGGTTCACCCCTTTAATCAGTAGATAGATAGTTCTCCAATACCTCCTCCTTTGTCCCACCATGATCCACCCTTAAAGAAGCACTGCCATCAAAATTCTCATCCTCTCAGTACATAGCAATCATCATATTACATAGCACTGCATGCTAACAATTGCTCATTTTGTCTTTCTACCCAGCTAATTCTACTCTTTTCCATTAGGTCTATGACATCAAATGACTAAAAGCTGAATAGCTGAAAACTTCTAAACTTTATGTAGAAACAGGAGGTCAATTTTCCCCGTATGACTCATAGGTCACTGCAAAAGTCCCTGGCAGCGGGGAGGAGGGAGCAGCTGGGTCAGCAGGTGAAGAGGGGAATGATTTCTGCAGGGACAGAAGACTTCCTGTTTGTACATAGAGCAGAGAAAAGGGAAGAATTAGCTGGGTAGAAAGGCAAAATGAGCAATTGTAAGTACATAGTGCTATATAGTATGATGATTGCAATATATTAAGAGGATAAAAACTTTGATGGGAGGAGGAGTGCTGCGTTACAGCACATAAATATATCATATTCATATAAAATTTTATGCATTTATCCCAATCTGCTGAATTAAAGCCTTTGACATGAATGAACGTTAAAACATTTTACAGGGTATACCGTAATTTTCTAACACTATATTAATAAAAGCACAAATAAAAACCCACGACATATCTTCTAAAGTCAACCCATCGTTAAGAGATAGATCTCAGACTGTCGCATTATAGTGTCACATTTACATGAATTGTTTCTGCCTGGTTTGGCAATGTTACCTGTGTATAAGCCATCCTTTTGTTCCTTTCTGTTCAGCTTGGTTTGGCGTGTAGTCTTTTTTTTTTCTTTTGGTTGTTTGTTTGCAGTCGTTAAGTGGTTTTGCATGGTGATTTATCAGTCATAATCATTTAATTGTGGTTAGAAAAGTACAACCTTGCAAATGTGCGGAGACTTGGCAAGATGTAAATGCTCCACAAGTGTAATATTTGATTACACAAAGAAGCAGAAAGGCAAATTGTTCGGTATTCATCACTTAGAATCAATGCTGAATTGTAATGCCTGTTCCATTTTTGTTAAGATCCTTGTTTAAATCAGTATTCCGCTCTCCCTGGCGAATTTTTTCCATTTTTTTCTTTTTTTTTTTGCGCTCGTCTGTTTGTTTTTCCCATGCCGATGGCTGGAAAACAAAAAGTCCAAACTGGAGCTGGACACTTTCTTGTTTGCACCAGTTTTTTGTGTGTGTGTTTGTTCTTGAGAATAAGGCCTGTACACTTTTATGTAAATCCATCACTGTTGTATAATGTTGGGTTCGCAGCAAATTCCCAGCTAGCTAATGCTTTATAAACTAGGACGGAGCAGCTTGGAACAGCATGAGATAATGCACCATGTACGCTACTCTACCATAAAACCACCTTCAAAAGGTTTAATCGGGGGTTGTAAATCAAGCTGGATCATACCAATAAGTCTATTTTTTTCCCCAAACCTGTCGCAGTGCTCTGTTTAAATAAGATTAAAAGACCGTTAGACAAAGGACGCAAGCAGCTTTATAGCAGGACAGAAAGTCTAATGTTGGTTAATGTCCGTTATTATGGTTTCCTCAAGATCCCTCCTCTGTAAACACTACAAGAAGTAATGAAAGAAAATGGTCAATAAACACACATCTAACATGTTTTCCCCAAAGCAGAATACTAGAGGTCATTTCATTTGTTCCTGTTCTCTACGTACAGAGGGGGGAAAAATGTAATATTGCTGTTAAGGAAGACAAAAGGATATAGATGGGTATGTTAAAGTGAATTGGAAAAAATGCAAGCGGTTGGAAAAGTTTTCCTTTTTTTGCTTTATTATTAGTCCTGTATCTCATAGCCACGTTGACTTTTGCTTAGCATTTTCTTAAGTAAACTTATATAGTGTAGTGGATCCCAAGGAACTACTGTACAAGATATTACCTGGAAAGATGCTTTATGGTTGACCGGTCCAAATCGATAAGTCTGCAGTCACTCTGTGTGACTGCAGACTTATGAATTCCCCCAGGACACGCACTGATTCGCCGGGTTCTGACCTGAGATCAGAGGGTATTAATGTCTGAATCATTAAAAGCGTTGACTAGTCCAAATCAATAAGTCTGCAGTTACGCTTTGTGACTGCAGACTTATCAATCCCCCCAGCGTAAGCACTGATTTGCCAGTTTCTTACCCAGGATCGGCGGGTTTGTATGAGTTATACATACTGTACTCCCAACCAGTGGGCACAGCCTCTCTCCTTACACTTGCATAGATCGAGGCCGTGCCCTGTCTAGTGGTTCAGCAGCCCAGTAGGCATGGTCCATAGATTAGCTGGACTGGACCGCACATGAGACTTAGTCCTCTAGTGATAATCTCCTGCTAATAAAACACTGATTGTATTGAAACTACAACACAGCCTAATAAGTGACACAGCCTGGGAATCAGGCTCTCTTGCCCTATATTATCAAGCTCTCAGATTAAATATGAAAACCTGCTGATATATTTAAGGTCATATATGTCTTAAATCTGATCATTAATTTAATTGATTACTAGAGAAAGATGGATGGTATTAAATATGAAGAACGATCACTGAGGGCAATGTATCACGTCTAGTGATGAGCGAGTATACTCGTTGCTCGGGTTTTCCCCGAGCACGCTCGGGTGGTCTCCGAGTATTTATGACTGCTCGGAGATTAAGTTTTCATCACCGCAGCTGGATGATTTACAGCTACTAGCCAACTTGAATACATATGGGGATTCCCTAGCAACCAGGCAACCCCCACATGTACTCAGGCTGGCTAGTAGCTGTAAATCATTCAGCTGCGGTTATGAAAACGAAATCTCCGAACACTAACAAATACTCGGAGATCACCCGAGTGTGCTCTGGAAAACCCGAGCAACGAGTACACTCGCTCATCACTAATCACATCTTTATGGGAGACCACGTAACCAACAGACTTTTTTCTTCTATGATGTGGAAAGTGAACAATTAAACAAAATGTTCTGAATATTTACAGCCTCAAGCTATTGTACAGTATTAGCTGGGATTCCTTGCATCTCTATAAAATAGTTGTAGATCTACTTCTAAAGGATCTGGTGGGAAATCGTAAGGACGTTAGCTCGTTACAAAAAGCTTGTAAAAGCAACATGATAGTCGTGTCCAAGTAACTTCATCCACAAGTATCTAAGCGAAGCGTTCTTTATGTCTTAGGGCATGACTGTGTCCAAGACTCGGTTCTGAGAATTACATTAAAGAGGTTATTTTTGGACATTTACAGCCAATATGTGAAATCTTAAATTCCCCGCATGGAAGTTAAAGAGAGACATCAAAGTGGAAACTTCTGTGGAAGACGTGTTTCATAGTGTCACAGCCCCAGCTTCTTACGCACTGTGTAGGGGGAGGTTATTCAGCAGTTGTAATTAATTATACACGATCTTTCACGAGCCATTTATCAAGATTTAAACTAGTCAGACAATGTTAAATAATTAACCAGAAGGTAACTGGCCACACAAAATAAACGATTTGGCAACATATAATGTGGAAAAACAAAAAAAAAGAAAGAAAAAAGTCCCCGGAGTGAAGAAGGTTAATTACAAATAACTTTATAATTCCTTCTTGTGTTCCCAAGTCGATGCCAATGGCTAAAAAATGTGTCTCAAGTGCCACAATTTAAACATTTTAAGTGAAAATTAAGCACTGAAAAATTCTCGGATTTTGCATTGGAGGATTTTATTATTTTAAGCTCCCCGAGGAGGTTCTGTTTATACACGTTGATGGATATATGTCAGTATTTTAAAGCTTAGTGGGAAATCATTATGCAGCATTCAAAGGTTGGAAATATTAATGAAGGACCTGCAAGGATCTCTCATGGGTAATACTTCACTTTGAGTTAATTAGTTACAATCTGTCAAGAAACTCCTAATGTACAATGTAAAGATACATTTTCCATGGACTTCGTTAATCCCTTCAGCTAAACTTCTAAATTATTTAGGTGTAAATTGTAAACAGAAGAAATTTCATGTTATGTAAAAAAAATTATGGCTATACACTTTCCTTTTAGAAGTCTTGAGTCTAAAGCTGGCCATATAAATTAGAGTAAACAGGTACGGTATTCCAGTTTCGGAAAACACCTGTTCCCTGGCTAAAGTTTAAAAAAACAAAAAACAACCTGTGCTTTATTCACTCTCCCCGAATTCAGCTCTGAGTTTCTACCAAAGCTCTTGGTGTATGTCATTGTCTGCAGTGGTGTTGCCACATCGACAGCACTGCGGTCAATCACTGAGGTCAGCGGCTCAAAGTGGCTTGTGCCGTCAACTCGGATAGGGCGGCTGAGCTCTGTTATTGGCTGCAGCGCTGTCAATGTGGCATCAGCACTGCAGACAATAACAGATACTGGTAGCATTGGCAGAGACTCAGTGCTGAACCGAAAAAAGTGAGAAAAACACAGGGTAGAGGGGTTGTCCAAAATTGGAAAATCTCTTTAAAATCAAACAAGCCTGTGAGCAAGAGCATCCGACCTCCAATTAGTATGGAGGACTCCTGGAGCACCCTACCTCCAATTAGTATGGAGGCCTCCTGGAGCACCCTACCTCCAATTAGTATAGAGGCCTCCTGACTGTCCCTCCACAGTAGATTTTGGGAGAAAGAAGGATCAGGCAGCTGGATTTCAACATGCTCAATCATTTTATTTTTAGTGGAGATAACCTTCTGCCAGAGGTGTCTGACATCGGGTTCCTTCCCTGTCTCTTGACTCAGCACTAATCAACCAAGCATACATATGTATAAAAGAAGGTTAGGAGAGATGGCTGACAACTTAACGAGCATTTGGCATGTGTGCCCAGCTAGAAGTTGGCAATAAAGATGGCAAAGCACCCCCATCATGCATCGTTATATCCTGGAGACCTCTTAAGGAGACTTATCTCCCTACAAGAAAAAGTAGTAGGCTTGTTGATGTGCAAAGTATTTTTTCCCCAAAATATTGCCATCAGTGGAAGCCCTCCTTCATACAGGTGGCTTTAGGCTTGGATTGGTCAAAATTTCTTATCGAGGATGTTCAGCCAAGGAGGGCTGCTTTTTCAAGTAATGGGATAGAATTTTTTTCTTTGAAGTGTAGTCAAATAAAAGTCATTATTGCACAACCATAATGTCAGTGTCACCATTAACTACCACTTTGAGTAAAAGTTACAGTGAACCATACTTTCTATAAAAGACAAGAACGTAGTATCCTGCAGTTTGGTCATCTAGGGGGAGGTAATTTATCTACTCCCTTAATTTTAGTACAAAGGGTGGCTTTGAAAAGGATTAATAAAACCATGACATCATAGTGAGTGAGCCAGAGACATTCCATTCTGAGGTGTAATGGCTATATGTTTTTTGTGCATTTCCTTTTATTTCGAACCTATTTTGCTAAATTCAAGCTGTGACCAAGAATTTAAGAATTACGAATGGTCCATGCATGAGCTGTGGAGAAGCTTCAGGGCATGGAGGCTGATTCAGTGTAGTGCTGATGATTTTCTTGGCTGTATCCTGCCTCTTTTCTTTGTTGTCTTGTATCTGGTATAGTCTAAGTTTTAACTACTTGGTAACTTTTATTTCCTTTGAAAAGTGCAGCGCCCCAGAGTCCTGGTCGTTGCAGTACTGACGCTCCGCCACTAAGGGGAGTGATGGTACGTCTGATGGCACTTAAGGAGTTCACCTGACCAGGTATCAGAGTCACACATTACACTTCACACTCTGGCCTCCAGGGGGAGCAAAGGGTTCTATGTATTAGGCCACTCCTCACAATCTGGTAAAACTGGGGGTTGGATAGGAAGTTGGAGAGGGAGCTGACTGGGTTTTGCCCAGGCAACACCTAGTGAGAGAAGGGGTTGCCTGGGAGGATTCAGGGGGGTCCCTGTCAGGGGTGGGATCCTGACAGAGGCCTAGCGAAAAGGACAGATCGTTATGGAACCTCGCCTGCACCTGATTGCGGCGGTATCTTAAGAAAGGATAAGAAGCGAGGTTTATTGTGGAGAAGTGAGAAACGAGATCGCAGCACAAAGGAGAATAGAACCATTAGGAGTCGTGCCTTAAGATCGTGGCAACATCCTACTGAGGCACGTAGCCGGTGGCCGGAAACGCCGAGGAAGTATTGGGCTCCAAGCATTACTTCAAACAGCGGCAGGGCAGTTGACTTTAGGTTGGCTGTCTCACCTAAATCACCTAAGCAGACATAGGAGGCAATTGTGGGAGAGGGGTGACTCTAGGGTCCCGGAAGAACTCCAGGCCTACCCATCATACGGGTGCGTCTTAGCCAAATCATCTGGGGGACGGAGAAGAACATCTGAACAGAAACGAGAGTTGTGAGAAAGAACATCAGAAACAGACACAACAGTTGTGAGGACTATCCCGTGGTGCTCAGCAGGGAGGTAATACAACACACAGGCGCTAGAAGGTAGGCACTGATTTCCACCTGCAAAGGGAACTCTGGATGTGCCTTCGGACCGGCCGGTCTCAGCCAGCCCTGTTAGCAGTGCTCTGGATTGCGGATCCCGAAGCCTTCAGTAAAGAGGTAAAGAGACTGCAACCCTGTGTCCTCGTTATTCATCGCACCTTGCACCACGCACCATCATCACACCTTTCATTGGACGCCCCTTAGCAGGGTCACGGACCGGGTCTAGCCACCGTGACAACCCCAGGACCGAGACAGAGAGGCCCGGTACCGAGTACCCTGCGGCCCTGTGTCTGGGGGCGCTCCATAATGGCTATATGTTTTTTGTGCATTTCCTTTTATTTCGAACCTATTTTGCTAAATTCAAGCTGTGACCAAGAATTTAAGAATTACGAATGGTCCATGCATGAGCTGTGGAGAAGCTTGAGGGCATGGAGGCTGATTCAGTGTAGTGCTGATGATTTTCTTGGCTGTATCCTGCCTCTTTTCTTTGTTGTCTTGTATCTGGTATAGTCTAAGTTTTAACTACTTGGTAACTTTTATTATTTCCTTTGAAAAGTTGCCATATGTTTTAATGACGTAATAAATATGTTCTACCTAAAATATATCCCTAAATGGGATGACTCTTTAAAGTGGTTTTCCTTGACTTTTAAAAAGTTTACAAGTTGAAAGAAAGAAGAGCTACTAATTATTGGAAATCCTCATTTCTCCAGTGCTACAGCTTCGACAGTCTCCTACCAAACCAGAAATCATGGCATCTCCACCACCAGTCACCTTTCAGGTTATTTATTGACTGCAGGATCTGGTGACTGGTGGCCAGGACGTCACTACTTTTAGTCCTGGGTGAGAATGTCAAAGCAAGAAAAATTCCATTGGTGTAGATCAGGAGATCAGGAGAGCAAACTGTCAGCCATTACATGTCTCACATTAGTAATGCCAGCTTCATTTAAATTAAGCTCTGGAGGCAGATTCTCCGGGAGATCTATGTCCATCCCATATATCTTTACAGCTTTTTTACATGTTAAGAAAAATGTGGATTTCTCTGGAATAAGACATTAGATAGCAGATATCAAGGTATAATTTTATTCAACTTCCTATGATCTACATGCCTATATTAACAGCTTAGGAGGGTTGATCCTACTGATGGATTCCCTTTATTGCAACGTTCAACTTCCTATGACCTACATACTCACATAGACGGCTTAGGAGAGTTGATCCCGCTGACAGGATCCCTTCATTGCAATGTTGCGTTCAACATATTGCGACTAGATGATGAAAAAATAGAGCTTCTGAAAATGTCCAAAACCTAGCGCCAATATCAATTATTTCACCCATGGAGCACTTATGTGCCTACGGTGCCCCATAATAGCCACTTTAGATTTTATACCGTAATTTTATTGCTGTAATTTGGAAGGCTTCCGCTTGTGACCTCTGCACATCCATTATAGCAGTCATCTTTTGCTTAGACTGTGGACCATGTTGTTGGCCAGATGTTCTCTAATTTTATGATCCAGGTATATGTGCAAATTACAATTACTAAAATTTACACTAAGCAGTTGTTAACAATGATATATACAAAACGTTCATTTTCCTGTGCGTCTCCTTCATATTATGTTTACTCTATTTTAAGTAGCAGCCAACAAATATTTCCCGACAATTCTAGCAAACTGTTACCAAGGCTGTGAACATTTCAAGGGAAATTCAACCAAGTTAAAAGAAATGGAAAGATGACCCCCGAGACATTTAAGGTTGTTTTCCTTATTGATCCCATACTTTGAAAAATATGCCACACTGAGAACAGTATGACTTCTTAACAGTTTTGAAGAGAGGAAAACAGCATGAAACCTCGATAAAAAGTGAGATCACAGAATTTCAGTACAAGGTGGGAGTGAAATATATGGTGGATTTACTTTTCTAATGTATTTTCTGCCCCCGCAAGTTATATACCATAACTTATTGGTAAAACTGAAGACTTCTGTTATTTACAGTTATTTCTGTTATTTATTTCTGGAGCTCTTTAAGGGATTCACCTAGGATGATTTCTTTTACATCTTGCTATCAAGAGGCACTTTATTGAAAAAGAATAGTAGTGTCTGTGTTTTTTATTTCTTATTGGAATCACTGTAGTCAATATCATGATAATTTGACTACAAGGTGTCACTGTTCTTTTCATGTTTATGTTTCATGTTTTCTTTGTATCTAATTAAGCATCTAGTTATAGAGTATGGTATCTCTGACTAACGTTCTTGAGCCCCAATGTTAAATCTACAAACGGTCCAAAGCTATCACACTTCTACAGCAACCGTTCCTACACCCTTTCCCTCTATATCCCTGGTATATATATTAGTATATTGTTAAAATGCACTTTATTTTACTTACTTTATATATTGACTATGCAGGGTAATTACTTTCTTATGTTTGCATATTTATAACTCATGCCAACCAGAGTCAGGTCTACATTGTTTGTCATCGAGAGTCTATTGCTTAGGCACCATGCCAGCTCTTGCAGAAAAGTGGCTGACAGCTCTAGAATCTTGTTGGGTTTTTTTGCTTGGCATACAGCACTTAATGAATTTCTTGTGTACCAAATAGAGTAGAAAAAATGTTGATGTTTCCATTTACAAAATATCTTTGTGTTTTAATATAAGCAAAATGTTATTGGTGAGATTTATCAAAACTATTGCTTTTTAAAGGGAACCTGTCACCCCCAAAATAGAAGGTGAGCTAAGCCCAGTGGCATCAGGGGCTTATCTACAGCATTCTGTAATGCTGTAGATAAGCCCCCAATGTATCCTGAAAGATGAGAAAAAGGGGTTAGATTATACTCACCTGGGCAGGTGATCCGATCCGATGGGTGTTGTGGTCCGGTCTGGGGCCTCCCATCTTCATAGGATGACGTCCTCTTCTTGTCTTCATGCTGCGGGCAGAGCAAAGTACTGCAGTGCGCAGGCGCTGGGCCTTTCTGACCTTTCCTGGCACCTGCACACTGCAGTACTTTGCTCTGCCCTCAACAGGGCAGACAAAGTACGCCTGCACCGGAGCCGCAGCGTGAAGACAAGAAGAGGACATCATCGTAAGAAGATGGGAGGCCACGGACCGGACCGCGATGCCCATCGGACTGGACCGCAGCAGGACCGCCCCTGGGTGAGTATAATCTAATCTCTTTTTCTCTTCTTTCAGGATACATCGGAGGCTTATCTACAGCATTACAGAATGCTGTAGATAAGCCCCTGATGCCGGTGGGCTTAGCTCACCTTCGATTTTGGGGGTGACAAAAAGCTTAAAAAACTTAAGCTTAAAAAAGTTCCTGTTGGTGCAAATGGTCATCTTAGAAGAGATTCTGGCTCTTGTTTTGGTCAACCCAATGTGTCCTCAATTTACACAGAAATGTGTGGGCAGCAGGGTGGCTCAGTGGTTAGCACTGTAGCTTTGCAGCACTGGAGTTCTGGGTTCAAATCCTACCAAGAATAACATTTGCAATAAGGTTGTACGTTCTCCCCATGTTTGCGTGGGTTTCCTCCAGTTTGTTCCTGCACTTCAAAGACTGTTATGGAATTTAGTCTGTGAGCTAAGGTTTAGATTGTGTGGGACAGTTCTAATAATGAATGTAAAGCGCTGTAGAATATGATGGTGCTTTATAGTATTGGATGGCTGTTTCTTTGAACGGATGAATGTAATACCACATCTTACCTGCAGTGGCCACTGTAGAATAAATGAATGGAAAAACAGATGATATTAGCTGTGACGATCAGCTGATCACTGTAACAGCTCTTATATTATAGGGCCACCAATTGTTTTTTATTTACAGCAGTAAATAACTCAACTGTAAGCTGAATATCACAACGTGGAGAGATTTTAAGCAACAATATTACAGATGTCAGAACATGTTTCCATAAGTACAGTGGGTTGGTGGAGTCAATAAAGTGAACATGTCAGTATGCCCCAGTAATCATTAACTGTAATATCCAGCTGGCTCAGCATCCACTGTAGTGCAGGTCTCAGCATGCAACTGCAGGAACCATGCAAGGAGCCCGGAGCTAGCTAGTCTATCAATCCAGAGTATTTGTCCTTCTTCAATGGACTAAAGTCACAGGGCTCATTAACAATAAGTTCTGTCTCCATCTTGCTCCTTTATGTGAATGAACATATTGAATAATTAACAACCCCAGTTATTTGCTATTCTGTGTTAAATGGAGTTTAAATGAACCTGGATTCAAAATTATTCCCATTATTCAATTGCTGTCATCTATCGTAAAAGCCTCCAAGTGTTGCTTTGTAGAATAGGAAAAAAATCTGAGCTGGCGGTTTGCTTTCTGTATTGTAAACCAAACAGCTTTGATGCAAAACTCTTAAAGAAACACTTGTATAAGTCAAAGGGATCAGTTGGGATCCATTACAAAATGGATCGTAAGTGTCATGGCTCTTGTTTAATCGTAAGCTCTGGCAGCAGCATGAACATAGCTCTTGATCAAAAGGTCCATTTGAGGGTCATTATTACATTACTATATCATAAAGAGCAACAGGAATAATGTAGAATGCAGCTAAGAGATAAAACTGCATAAAATAACATAAAATCAGTGCAAAACAGGAAGTGACCACTCAGGAGACGGCTACTGATTACAATCAAACGGTCTCCGAGTATATATGGATAAATTACATTATGTAAAGATGAAATTAATGTCTTCCTCTATATATGACCTGTTACAGGAATGTCCTATTTATACTCTGGGGACCAACGACAAGACATGTTTCCCATCTATAGATAATGTCAATTATAGTGTGAGAGAGAAGGTCCCATATGTAAAGCCTCCATAATATGATAAAAATGCCATTAGACAACATGCAGAAACACAGACATCTGATTACTCAGTTTCCTTGACATCAAGATGTCAGTAGGCAATGGTGAGGTCACTAAATGTCAAAATTCCAGCCTCCGCTTAGCGTAAACCTGACCCTCACTATAAGGGGAATGTAATTATTCTACTTTTTCTAGCTCAGCTTACCCATTTTTTGTTAGCCTCATGAAGACTTAGGGATCAAAGGGTATAGATATATAAACACAACATGCAGATCTGTTGTTCTAAAACAATTCTGGACGTACTGGGTCATTTAGAGGAGCCCATAGATAGAGAATGGGCATTCTGATTATCGTCCCATTTAAACAGGTTGGCAATCACCTGAAAATGTTCCTTCATTGGCCGTCACAATTTTTACGCATGCATAAAAATGATTGTTTTCGGCAGCAGATTTCCCTTAGTAAATACATGATATATTTCGGATAACATGATATTATGTAGGGACAGAACAGTTAGTGAATCTAAATGGGCCATAACAGGTCACTGCATGCTGTAGAGGTCAACACACTCATCCTCTGCTGCTGCAGTGATTCCAGTGATTTGATTTTCAACTAAAATGGGGATACAAATATCAATAGGAAATGAAAGCAATACAAAAACTTGTTGAGACTCTGTATTTGGAAGTGATGTTGCATTTAAGATGTGTTGGTGGGACTGACAAATACAGATGCTCAGGAAGATGGTGGTAAAATAGTAGGTGATGAACTAATTTCCAGGAAATAGATTTCTGCATGTGGTTTTCTACAAGTAGAGCTTGCACACACAAACACACACAGGCTGTGCGCAGCCTTTCTAATTCTACTTAGCACCTCATTCACGTGGGGGGAATGAAGTGTTTTGCTATTTCTTTGTATCAGGGGATGACTGAGCTCCTGGGTATGAGCGGTGCATGAAGATAATACTCACCAGAGAACTGACACTAAGGAAAAGCATATCTAAAATATGCATTCCCTGTACACACATGATATTATGTGACATTCACTAACCCTTTCAAGAAATAAGGTCAATGTTTGTGTGAATTCGCAGAACTGAGTATCTTGTTCTTAACCATTTACACAAAGAATTTTCCTTTCTGGGTAGCAAGCAAATCGAATGCCCAGCGTCTTTCCGTTTGTCCAATCTTGGGAGTTTAGTCTTAAACTGGCCATTCACATCAGATGGCTGTTGGCCGAACAATACTTTGGCCGATCATTCCACAGGAGTCATGTAAGCCGACACTCCCATACACATGAATGATCGCTTGGCTGAACACTCTTGTGTCCTCTATGAGAAAGCCGTCGCCTGAGACGTTGGCCAGCGGCTTATATCTTGGAGAACAATGCAATTGACATTCCGAAATCGGACATGCACGAGTACATCTCTCCCGACCATCAGTGAGTTGGCTTACCCATACACATTAGGTTAGGGTCACACTACAGTATTTTCTGTCACCCTAGAGAATCGGGCCAGCCGATTATGCTTATCACAGTCTGATCAAATTTGGATCCGAATTTTATCAAAGTTCGATTACAGTGTGCTCCAATTCTTTCGGATGAGAAGATAGGAAAAACATCCTCCTTCTTTTCCATTCTATCAGCCCCTGAGAAACGGACTGCACTGAGATATCATTTGATTGCAGTCCGATTTTTGTCCACAGACTCATTGACTTGCATGGCCAAGTACGATCCAAATATCATATGCAAATCAAGCATGGGGTGATATTTTTTTTAGACTCTGTCCAAGGAAAAAATCAGACATGTGCACAGTCCCATAGAATAACATTGGATCGAAAATACAGTCATCTGCACCTGCCCTTAGATCGTCGGTATTGGCCAGGTCAGTTGACATTAGTTTAATGCGTATGGAAGCATTTAGTCAAAGTCTTAATTAAAATAAAAAAACTGATTTTTTTTTTGTCCAGGTTCGGATCCCACCCCCAACCCACTAAATTTGACTTGCTTTAGTCCAACGATGGAGAGATCAGAGCAGACCCCTTAGGGTACCGTTACACTAAACGATTTACCAACGATCACGACCAGCGATACGACCTGGCCGTGATCGTTGGTAAGTCGTTGTGTGGTCGCTGGAGAGCTGTCACACAGACAGCTCTCCAGCGACCAACGATGCTGAAGTCCCCGGGTAACCAGGGTAAACATCGGGTTACTAAGCGCAGGGCCGCGCTTAGTAACCCGATGTTTACCCTGGTTACCATTGTAAATGTAAAAAAAAAAAAAACACTACATAGTTACATTCCGGTGTCTGCCACGTCCCTCGCCGTCAGCTTCCCGCACTGACTGTGTCAGTGCCGGCCGTAAAGCACAGCACAGCGGTGACATCACCGCTGTGCTCTGCTTTTACTTTACGGCTGGCCGGAGCTCACAGTCAGGCGGGAAGCAGACGGCGAGGGGCGTGGCAGACACCGGAATGTAAGTATGTAGTGTTTTTGTTTTTTTACATTTACGATGGTAACCAGTAGTGTTGGGCGATACCGTCTGATACTTGAAAGTATCGGTATCGGAAAGTATCGTCTGATACCGGCAAAGTATCGGATCTAATCCGATACCGATACCCATACAAGTCAATGGGACACCAAGTATCGGACGGTATCCTGATGGTTCCCAGGGTCTGAAGGAGAGGAAACTCTCCTTCAGGCCCTGGGATCCATATCAATGTGTAAAATAAAGAATTAAAATAAAAAATAGGGATATACTCACCTCTCCGGCGGCTTCTGGCGGTTACCGCCGTAACCGGGAGCCGTTGTACCTAAGAATGCGCGCTTGAAGGGCCTTAGATGAGGTCACTGCGCTCTGATTGGTCGCGTAGCGGTCGCGTGACCGCTACGCGACCAATCACAAAGCCGTGACGTCACCTAAGGCCCTTCAAGCGCGCATTCTTAGGTACAACGGCTCCCGGTTACGGCGGTAACCGCCAGAAGCCGCCAGAGAGGTGAGTATATCCCTATTTTTTATTTTAATTCTTTATTTTACACATTGATATTAATCCCGATACCGATTCCTGATACCACAAAAGTATCGGATCTCGGTATCGGAATTCCGATACGGCAAGTATCGGCCGATACCCGATACTTGCGGTATCGGAATGCTCAACACTAGTAACCAGGGTAAACATCGGGTTACTAAGCGCGGCCCTGCACTTAGTAACCCAATATTTACCATGGTTACAAGCGAACACATCGATGGATCGGTGTCACACACACCGATCCAGCGATGACAGCGGGAGATCCAGCGACGAAAGAAAGTTTCAAACGATCTGCTACAACGTACGATTCTCAGTGGGGTCCCTGATCGCAGTAGCGTGTCAGACACAGCGAGATCGTATGTATATCGCTGGAACGTCACGGATCGTGCCGTCGTAGTGACCAAAGTGCCACTGTGAGACGGTACCCTTAGGGTTGTCCTGAATCTTAATATCATGTAGTTTTGATGGAGAAGTCTTTGACACCACCAGTGTGTTGATGGTGAGGGTGGAATGATCATGGGACAATATGTCAACTGTGCCCAAGATCTCAGCATTAGAAGACCACATGGAAGTAATGTAATGGAATAAAGACCCTAACTTGGTTAAACACAGAAATTGCCATATTTTCCTATTAAAAAAGATGAATGGGATACTATGAAATCTTCATGGTTACACTCCAGTCTTAGATTAGACTTGATGAATACTAAGGCCATAAATTACCGAGATACTGAGTTGTATAGTTATTGACAAATTGTTCTTCATATGGAGTTTGTGAATCTTTTTCCACATGATGTCAATTTACTACAATAAGCTATTTCATATTTTCATTGTACGAATCAGCTCTTGAGGGTTTTATGCTATTTCTTTTAGCGCCTTCTGGTTTTACTATATTTTGGCAGATGGCAAATATTCAATTCTCTGTAGATAATGAATGTGTTTTTCTTTTATTCTTGATTAAACCGTTCTGTACTTGAGCAGTTGTATTTATTGTCTGCCAGCTGCGCTGCATACTTTATTGGAACAGGTAAACCTAGGGAAAGTTATGCATTCTGGAAGCATATTAATTACTCTATAGACGGCCCATAAAAAATCTGATTGAAGTCAAATGCTTAAGTAGTCTAACATTCAACTCAAGGACAATTTCAGAACCATATCTAAATGTTTGGAGACAAATATTGGAAAAAGATAACACGCATGTAAAGCAGAAAGACGGAAAACAAGTAGGTGGGAATGAGCACTTAAATGTTTGGTCACACCAAGGGTACACCTTACCGGCACCGAGCGCCTATACTTGGTTTGAACAGTCATTTTGTGTTGACAGACTTCCTGAGTTCTTCGGTGATTTTTTTTTAATTTCTCCCTATGGTAGCATTGATCTCTGTATAATGAGTGTAATAACATACTCACCAATTGCCATCTTTCTTGTGCCGTTTTCAGCGACTCTCCGGTCCTTTCCGGTACCACATGACCGCATTTGTAACCTGTCAGATTACATAGTGTCTTCTATGATTACTTTCTGAATGCAATATAGAAAATGTATAAAGGGACCTCCGCTCCTCACAGAAGACACTGTTTGGTTTGGCAAGTCAAAAATGCGGTCACATGATGCTGTAACGGAACGGAGCGCTGCTGAAAACGGCAGAAGACAGCGACCAGTGAGTATGTTACTGCACTTATTACACATACACATCATTGATACAGAAGGAAGAAATTAAAAATAAAAAGTACTCCTTTAACATATGTTTTACATACCATGAACTGATAGAGAGATGCTGCCTGTTTACATTGCATTGGTTTCCACAAGCCATTTAATAATGTGCAGGTGCTATGTGGACTGCAGGTGCTTGTAAGCCATGGACTTGTGTCAATGAGGTGCTAACTGGATTCAGAGGGAATTTGCAGAGCTTTGTCTGTTAATGCTGAAATCCCACCAAGATGCAAGAAGTGTGAGGGTGCACAATGAGGCAGCACCAGTCCTAATTTATAAAGCATTGCTCTCCACAGGTGACAATGACTTCTCGGCACACAAATGTGTTGTGCATTTTCCAAGCCTCGCCGTCTCATAAATATTTAATGCGCTATTGTAAGTGGAACAAAAAAGAACACAAAGGAGAAAAACAGGCTAAAAAATCATGGTAGTTACCAAGTTCAAGTTGTGACAATTAAGATTCTATTTTTATTTTATACTTCTATTCCGAATGAAAACATTTTCGACTTAAATATCTTGTCCCAACCAATTAAGCAAGGCATGACTAGTTTACAGGTCTATCGGTATTAAGGCCCCATACACATTAGATTAATGACACCTGAACCTACTGGTATCAACCAATTTGGCTAACGGTCTATAGGGGCGCTGGATGACTGATGGTCGGGAGAGATGTCAATTTGGCATACATCTCCAAATAAAACTGGGAAACTGGGAAAGTTGAATCAATATCATTTTCTAATGAAAACCAGCCTTGTACTGGATAAGGTGCAGCAGGACCACATATAGCCCAGAATCAAACAAATTCACTAATGAACACAAGTACTAACCATATAAGCCGAGCATGACAACTTTATAAGTCTCTGGGTACAGTGGAATGAGTGATGTCATGCACAAAAGTAAAAAAAAAATCTCAAGTGTAAGAGAAAGTAATCCACTCCACTAACAGCTTAGGGTGGGAGTCCGCTGTCTTTATAGGTTAGAAGTCAGGAGGTTTGTGAAAGCCATGAGCCGCCGACCTCTAGAGACTGTTCGATTTGTACAGCATTGCTGTTGACCCTTGACTAAGATCATTCATTTCTATGTTGAGAATTGGTGATTGCTGCATCATTATTGGAGCCAATATAACTTTTATAGTAAAATACCATTGATTCAAAGTCCTGTAGGTCTGATATTGGAATTATTTTTGTCAGGTGCCATAATAACGGATGATCTGGACCATCAACATCACGAATAAGACTGTTCTGAAGGCTACCTAGCCGGTTACCTATTCTTGATAGGATGTCCTTTTTTCTCAGAATAAACCATGTCTTATGACGTTCCGAAAATAACACAAAGGACATGTACTTTATATGATGCACTTTGTTTTGAAATACTTATAAAAGATTTAGTGGACAGATGGGCATTAAGAGGAACAGCTGTAGACCCATCCTCAATGCGTTGTATGATATTATAGGTCGGCAGAGTCTGTACAACAATAAATTGTACTTAGCAAAGAGTAACGGGCTTTGAGTACCACCTGTCGGGCAGACATTTGTGACATTGCTGCTACATACAGTACATAGATATATGAGATCATAGACTACATTTAATGTGATGTATCGTAAATGTAACATTGTATCCAAATTGTATTGACTTCTCCGCTACGTGAATGTTTTCTATACGTAAGGAATGTGGATTTTCAGCACTTTATGTGAATTCCTCTCACCATGTCCTTAAATGGTGTTTTTGGTTGATTATTAACATGTGAAAGATACGGGAGATTGAGTTGGGAATGTTTACCAATGAAAATAATATGACCTCTGTGAAGACAAGTCCAATATTGAGGGTGAGCATTCATGGCTCCCATGACACGTCATTCAATCTGTTTTTGCACACATTGCTGTGTCTCACTATGTTACGGTGTAACAATATATTGACGCAGCCCTTGGAGAGCCATAACTCAATAATGGCTCGAGAAGTATAGCAGCAATTCAGCGGACGTCTGTCGGAGGCTTGCCTTGAATGTGACAACAAACATATATTATTTTTCCATTAAACGGCATGAGTCAACGTTTTTACTCCTCTTAACTGATATCTGTACGGCAAAGACCTAGAACAAGATGTTAGATCTGGTCGCTTGTAGTCTGCACCGAGAAAAATTCCAGCAAACTGGAAGTAAATGGATGTCAGATGGCAGTAAATGTAATAAACCAACTGAGTTGTACCTGCCTTTTAGCACATTGTCTGACTTTTCCAGACATAACACCTGGTGGCCACCACCAGCAACAGAAAAGATCTTCAGTCTGGCCCAGAATGTCACCACTGTTAAGCTGACCGTAAACATTATTGAAGGTTGAACCGTCCATATTTTACAGGAACAGCTCAATATCTAATGTTTATTATGACTTCTTGACTCTCCAACAGATGATGTTGGTGACACAAAGAATTGGGAATGTTGAAATTCAATGTACAATCCTTATGTTCTTGTGGGAGGTAAGCCACCATCAGAGGTGCCCGGTAGTGGCAGTAGACCATACATGCATACTGGATAAGAAAGACGTATTGCAGGAGCTGTAATTTTCATTTACTCACAATGGAAACATAAAATTTGTCTACTATTGCATCCCATCAAAGGTCAATCTTATGACTCCAAAAAGATTTATGTAGAAAGACTAAAAACTCAACTTCAATTTAAAAAAAGTAATCATTTGTTACAGTTGACTATGACATAAATGAATTAGACAAACCAAGAAAAGATGGGCCTGCAAAATATCTAACAATATCTAACAATAGCTAACAACATACCACTGAAGGTCATAAACAGTATATAACAGTGTAACCATATAATCATTGAAGTAAATTCCCTAGTGGCTTGCATATACATCAATTAAAAAATATTGAATGCAAGCTTCGATAGCAATAATATGGAGCCCTGTTAGGCGTGCAGCCCTACGCCCTAACAAACGTATCACCCAGCTTCATCAGGGTGCATATAAGAAAAAGGAGCAGGAAAGCGAGTATTTAAACTATACCGCAATTTAAATGTGGCCAATGGTGAGAAGATACGTCATGCATGTGTTAGAGATGCATCATCTGTTATCCTACGGCACCATAACAATGGCGCAAAACTAAAAAATCAACATCAATTTAAAAAAAAGAGGTGATTATTTACTGAAGTTGACTATGGCATAAATTAATCCTAAACTATATTTTGGTGGATATTTGGGTGAAATTATGGGGAGTCAGATTTTATTGGCTAGTCACATCTCCATTGTTGTGTTCCGATGCAACTTTTTGCCTGATATGTGTTAAAAGGTGACGTATAATAAGAGAGATGAATTATTAAATTTCCAATTTATGAGGATATTTAACCTTTTCCATTTTCCACCTGACACTCATTTCCCTTCAAATCTGACACATTGCCAAAATTCAAACCTGGAAATAAAAGCAGAATATATTTTATAAATCTAAGACAAGTAGAAAAAAAAAACATAGTCAGATAACAGCTCATAGTTCTACGTTGGGAAATCTAATGAATATTTTTGCATTTTTTGAGCTTATGACAAATTAACATCAGTAGGGTTTTCCTTCCATAGGCTTCTATGAAATGATTTTGCACATTCGGTTACAATAGCTGAGACTTGAATCCTAATTAGCGCAAGGGTAAGATGTCAACTCCACCTAACGAAATACAGAAGAATTATTGCTTCTATAATAGCTGAAAATCTGAACTTGGCAGTTTTATGGATTGCCTCGTGACTAAAAAGCTGGCGGATTTAAAAGCTTTGTGAAAAGGTTGCTTTCTAAAGACACCCACAGAGTGATTATTTATATAATAAAAACACCCAATAATTTCTGTTACTTAAAAAAAAAGTATTGGCAGAGAAAAAGTCTTGATATTAAATCAATAACCTTTCCAAACCCATGGTCTACATTGAAAAACATCACAGGGATCTGGCGAGAGAGAAAGAATGGTGGGAGGACAGGGTCATGGATAAATTAGTAGTTGGGAATTCAGTCTTGCTTTTAGCAGCATTAAAACACCTCTGACTTTAACTCCTTCTTTTTTTAGGTTGTGAGTTCCAGAAAATAGATGTAGTTCATGACTAGAGCATTTCTCCGGAACATAGAAATACACTTCATTCATTTTTCACAAAAATACAATTTGGACAATGTTCTGAAAGAGTTCTCATAAAAATAGAATAGAAAAGCAACAAAAATGTACAAATTGTACTTATTTTGTTTTTTCAAATTATGAAAAAAAGAACAATGTACACTACTTATACTTTGATTGGATTTAATTTCTTAATTTAGCCTTATTAACGTTTTCTGAAGAGTTTGGAATCCTGCGCATATGCGAAATACAAGTCAAGTCATATTTCTTCGTGAAATCGCACTTACAGAAACATAGGAGCCCATATTGCACCTCTATATGTCTTGAAATTATTGAGAGCAATACATTGTGACACATTAATTTAGATGTCACATCATGGAGATATTCTATTCCTAAAGCGATACAAGAGACACAATATGGTGTTACATTGTGTATCTATAGCTCCCTGCTAAGAGCATAGACCACCAATGGACACAGACAGAAAAGGGCCCCTGTGCAAGAATAATACTGTATATGGGACGTTTGGAGTCCAATATCTGATCAAGATGCATAATTCCGCCTATTTTGGAGATGATAGTGGGCCCCCCTTACCTCTTGGGCCTCTGCGCGGCTGCACAGATTGTACTAAAGATATGTCCAGCCCTGGTATAGATAGTTATATAGTTGTCCTGTGAGTATAGTTGGCCATACACTTCAGATACAACTATTGCTTCCAACCCCTCTATAAACAGTCATAGTCGGTTTGGCGGAGTTTGAATGAGAAGAGGAGCATGAGCGGTTGCCAGGCATTACTTACAGCATCATACCTGCCCACACAACAAAATGGTTGCCTTGATGAGGGAGGGTCTGTCTTGATGAGGGAGCTTGGTGGAGTTCGAGGTTCCTGATTCATTAAGAGTCATACGCCTTTAAATGAATGAGGATCATATGACGAGTGGATTGCGCCTCCATGTGCACCTCGCCACAAACCTTACTCGATTCTCTGCTGGAGTAAGGTTTGTGGTATAGCAAAAGCACCGCTCGTCATGAGCTTAACAATTTGCAGTCGCTACATCCTCACCCTGCCCCAACTTTTTTTCACAGTTGGGCTAAAATGGCATGAAAATGGCAAAAATGCTAAATTTTAGAACCAATGTTCTGCAGTTTTTCAAAGCTTTTTACAATGGAATTTTTGCCGTAAAAGTTTTGGTGAATCGAGCTCATAGAGTACTCCCGAAGAATAATCTCCCACTAAAATACCCCACCATCATTCGAGAAATTTAGTTATCCTGTATATTAGACCTGCCTGGGGAAAAACATATAATTTGGTAACTTTGGTTACATTGAACAATTAGGGCTCATTTACCCTGGATGATATTGTGTACGAGCATTCACAGGAAATCGTTTCCCACCGATCATGTAGAGTAAACAGGATGCCAATCACCTAACGAACAAGCAAGATACTTCATTTGTAGAGTGAAATGTTTTTTAAGCTAGCCCCAAATTTTCATCATTCTCAGTAGCACATCGTCCTATGTAAACAGGATGGGATAGTGAAAACAAGCCTTTAAAAATCTCTTGGGTAGTTTAGGCCTTAACTAATTAGTGTTAGGGCAGGTGCAGGCAGGCGTAGATTTTCTCACCTGAGAGAATTGGGCCGATTATGCTAATCACACTCTGATCAATCTTTGATCAGAGTTTGATCAGAGTGTGATCTGTGTGATCCAATTTCCTAGGATGAGGAGAAAATGGAAAAAAAATTGTATTCTCTTCATTCTGCCAGTCCTTGAAAATTGGTCTTAACTCAGTTGCCATCCGAATACAATCCAATTTTTTCCACAAACTCATTGACTAGCATGGCCAATTTCGATCCCATAATTGTATCAAACTCGGGTGTTCATTGATTTTTTTTCCCCGGGCAGATTCTGACGGACATGTGCACAGCCCCATAGAATAACATTGGTCTGAGTGCGATCCGATGTTTTGTTGAATCGCACTCAGACTGAAAATATGGTCGTCTGCGCCTGCTTTTAGTATGTGCAATGTCAAGACTTTGCATACATTTCCTGTATATGTGAAATATTATTAAACAACCTGTATGTTGGAATGATGTTATTTAGCACGGTGGCGCAGTGGTTAGCACTGCAGCCTTGCAGCGCTGGAGTCCTGGGTTCAAACCCCACCAAGGACACCATCTGCAAAGAGTTTGTATGTTCTCTCCGTGTTTGCGTGGGTTTCCTCCGGGCACTCCGGTTTCCTCCCACATTCCAAAGACATACTGATAGGGAATTTAGATTGTGAGCCCCATCGGGGACAGTGATGATAATGTGTGTAAAGCGCTGCGGAATATGTTAGCGCTATATAAAAATAAAGATTATTATTATTATTTAAAGGGATAGTCCACCAATCTTACAAGTAAAAAATGTGTTCCAGTAATCTTATGGTTACTGATTTCCCTAATATGCGGTTTAACCTCAAATCAATAAAAATACATCATTACAGAATGTTAAAAAAAAATCCAGCTATGACGTCAATGGGATTCTGCTGCAAATGAACACATGGAATTCATTATAATTTATTTAAAATGTTTTTCAAATTCACATTTTTTTTTATTAAAAGTACATTACAACGTTACCGTTGCACGAATGCAAATGAAACAGAACAGAAAATGAGTATATTGTCATTAGAATGAAACTCTCTTTGCCACTGATGGGAAATAAATGGGATTTTCACGCTAAGGGTCATTGCAAATTCCTCAATAAAGGTTAAAGCTAATATATATGGCCGAATGGACTTTATAATGCCTATTGTATAATCCTGGCAATAAATCAGCTTTTTACCAGAAAGGTTTCTGGATTTTATTTGCACCGGTCCTAGAGGTCTCGCTATGATTTTCAATTTCAATAAAACATAATCTTTGTTTGAATTAAGGATAGTACAGAAGGGTATTACATTTCGGCGAGACGCGCATACATCACTTTTGGAAATAGCCAAGACCTTTTCAACAAGTATGAAGCCAAGTCTAGGGGGCAGGGAGAAGACGAGGCGAAGAGCCAGTGACCTTAAAATTCCCATGGGGCTGAACTAATAAAGACAACACACATTTCAATCATGTAAAGAGGCTATTTAGCGTTTGTTGTGTGCCATGTACAGAGAGGGGAAAGGTATTTATAACTAATGAGTTCAGATCTCTGCTGAGAGGGTCTATATCCAGTGAGGACTATATGACTTGTATACAGCTCTACAAAGGGAGGCTAATCAGAGAAGACCACTCTACTCTTCACATCTTCACCCAGGATGCATTTTATATTAATTTCATCTCGTATCCAAAGGCAACGACGTCTCGCCCCACCATAATGCGTATAGATTTTTTGAAAAAGGTTTTTTTTTTCTTTTTTTCAGTAAGCTAAGTGTCCAGGGAGTCTACGATGTGATGAGGCCATGAAGAAGTCATACATCATCTGGGCACACACAGGATAGAACAGTTCATTAGACAGGGCTGGCTATCTACTTCAAATCCCACATTGCATTACAAAGCTTGTTTGAATAGCACACATGGCTTTCAGCCAACGTGTCAGCCTGTTGTGGTCTGGCTGTGAACGTCTATGCTGTTTGCACTCTGTGACTTCCTTCGATAGTAGAGAAGAAATACTTTTTTCTTTACTGACTAAGGGTACTGTCACACATTGAAATTTCGATCGCTACGACGGTACGATTCGTGACGTTCTAGCGATATCGTTACGATATCGCTGTGTCTGACACGCTACTGCAATCAGACACCCTGCTGAGAATCGTACGTCGTAGCAGATCGTTTGGAACTTTCTTTCGTCGCTTGATCACCCGCTGACATCGCTGGATCGTTGTGTGTGACAGCGATCCAGCGATGTGTTCGCTGGTAACCAGGGTAAACATCGGGTAACTAAGCGCAGGGCCGCGCTTAGTAACCCGATGTTTACCGTGGTTACCAGCGTAAACGTAAAAAAAACAAACAGTACATACTCACATGCCGGTGTCTGTCCCTCGGCGCTGTGCTTCTCTGCACTGTGTAAGCACCAGAGCCGGAAAGCGAGCACAGCGGTGACGTCACCGCTCTGCTTTCCGGCCGCTGTGCTTACACAGTGCAGAGAAGCACAGCGCCGAGGGACAGACACCGGCATGTGAGTATGTACTGTTTGTTTTTTTTACGTTTACGCTGGTAACCAGGGTAAACATTGGGTTACTAAGCGCGGCCCTGCGCTTAGCAACCCGATGTTTACCCTGGTTACCCGGGGACTTCGGCATCGCTCCAGCGCCGTGATTGCAAAGTGTGACAGCAGTCTACGACGCTGGAGCGATAATAGTACGACACTGCGACGTCACGAATCGTGCCGTCGTAGCGATCGAAATTTCAATGTGTGACAGTACCCTAAGAATATTAACGAAGACTTCAAGTGGGGAGATAGGACTTTAATTTTCTGAAACCCACCAAAATCCAATTGTTTAAAAAAAAATATGAAAAGAATGATTCCATCCTCCAGCACTATGGACAGCCTCATCTTTTAGCACTGGTGGCAGGTCCCAAGATGGTGGAATTTGAGCTTTCCTTACCTTTTACTCTGCAAAAATTCTTACTGTTGCTCTGACGCTTTCTCTCCCACACGACAGCAACTCTCTACTAAACGATATCTCTCTTACTAAACTCTCTACTCTCCAATCAATCCTGGATGCAGCAGCCTGGATCATGGTTTTTGTCCAACAACTACACTGATGCCTCCACCCTGTGGCTGTCATTGCACTGGTTGCCCATCCGCTACAGAATACAATATAAATTTATAACTCACCTACAAAGCTCTCCACAGTTGTGCGCTTTGCTATATCTTCTCCCTCATTTTTGTTTACCATCCTACCCGTCCTACAGTATAAGTTCCTCTAAGAAACTTTTAGACTAAGGGTACCGTCACACTCAGCAACTTTCCAATGATCACGACCAGCGATATGACCTGGCCGTGATCGTTGGAAAGTCCTTGTGTGGTCGCTGGGGAGCTGTCACACAGACAGCTCTCCAGAGACCAACGATGCCGAAGTCCCTGGGTAACCAGGGTAAACATCGGGTTACTAAGCGCAGGGCCGCGCTTAGTAACCCGATGTTTACCCTGGTTACCAGTGTAAATGTAAAAAAAAAAAACACATACTCACATTCCGGTGCCTGTCACGTCCCCGGGCGTCCGCTTCCCTGCACTCCTCCTGCATCCTGTGTAAGCGCGGCCATAAAGCAGAGCGGTGACGTCACCGCTGTGCTCTGATGTACGGCCGGCCGGCGCTGACACAGGATGCAGGAGGAGTGCAGGGAAGCGGACGCCCAGGGACGTGACAGGCACCGGAATGTAAGTATGTAGTGTTTTTTTTTTTTTACGTTTACAATGGTAACCAGGGTAAACATCAGGTTACTAAGCGCGGCCCTGCGCTTAGTAACCCGATATTTACCCTGGTTACAAGTGAACACATCGCTGGATCGGCGTCACACACGCCGATGCAGCGATGTCAGTGGGTGATCCAGCGACGAAATAAAGTTTCAAACGATCTGCTACGACGTACGATTCTCAGCGGGGTCCCTGATCGCAGTAGCGTGTCAGACACAGCGAGATCATAACTATATCGCTGGAACGTCACGGATCGTGCCGTCGTAGCGACCAAAGTGCCACTGTGAGACGGTACCCTAACATACTCTATAATCTGATCATCTCCCTCTTGTCTCCAAGACTTCTCTCTTGCTGCCCCAGTTTTCTAGAATGGATTATCTCAGACAATCCTGTTAATTCCCAATATCCACAATTTTAAACATGTACTAACACATTTCTTCAGACTGACTTATCAACCCATTGCACTAATCTATTCTCTGTTTTCCCTTCCATTCACTCAATAGCACTTTACGTTTGTACAGATACTGGCTGGTGACTGGTTCATGCAGCGTTATTTGAATGCCCTTATTTATTATACTGAAGGCTGGACCCTACAATACAAGCACTTTATTTGTACTGTTTGTGTTCCCATTATTTCCTTATAGATTATAAGCTTTCGAGCAGGGCCCTCACTCCTCTTGGTATGTGTTGAACTACAAGTTACCCTGTAATGTCTTGTTTATATAATTACCCTCTGAATTGTAAAGTGCTGCGGAATATGTTGGCGCTATAGAAATAGAAATTATTATTGTTATTATTATTGTGCAGATCCAGTGTAGACTAAAAAAATTATCTCAAAATGGAAAACTCCTTTAAGCCAGATGCACCTGTAGAAAAGTCCATAGCAGATAACTCCCTAATAAGTTATAAATCAAAGAATTATTATCCATAGCATACAACCTGCATTAACGTTGGTCTTAAAGTAACAGTGTACTGCAGATTCATCGCTGGTAGTGACCTCAAGAAAGCCCTCTTTCTCAAACCCATGTGCTTGACATATGGATATCTGTGTGTAAGGTGACGATGGTATCCTTCTATCAGGAATCTGTGCTGTTTGGCATCTGTTCACACTCTGATATGTAAATCATGCACCATGTCTATAGAAAGTTTCCCATATACGTAGATGGACTGAATTATCAGCTCATATATTATATGACAAATTAGGGAGAGAAAACAGCATCATTTCAGTATAGCACTCCCTCTCCATCCTAAATGGCTGCACTATAAGCGCTGTAGACTACAGAGGTTATTATGAGGCCAGAAAAATAATAATTGCCGCAATCATCTGAACACTTGTAAGGTTCTAAAACTGAATGTCCTCAGTATTAGCATATATTAGAATATGCGGCTAACGGTGATTAATACCTACCTACTCTTATAATTATTACTAATTAATCACTAAATATGACCCAGCAGATTCAATGCCTCCAAGCCACATAGGTAATATCTACTTGCAGCAATTTTTCCTCTTCCATGGAAATCTAAAGAATTAGAAATCCATGAAATTATATTAATACAAGCCATTCCAAGCTCTGGCGAGTCACGTGGATCGCTTTAGTAGTGGATTCACATTCTAATTAGATTTTTTTTTTCTTGAATTCAGCATTACATACTAAAAGCACTAATTCCAATCATTAAATCAGTCGGCTACATCAAAGGAGACACTTAATGGATTTAGATTTTTTTTATATCTACAATTAAATGGTTATTCCTGTCTAATTGCGCTAATTAAGTTATTTTAACTGTACTGGCACAAAAGATCTGCACTTGGGGTTTATGAGATGAGACGGAGGAACGTTCATCTGCAAACACCTTCAGATCCGGAGGTGGAATATGTGTTAATATAGAGGGAGCTTCCCTAAATTCTTGTTTGAGCTTCATGGTCTGATGTGCTTTGTCATCATTAAGCCGTCGTTCTTCATGTTGTTGGCTCATGCACAATTTTGCAACTCTTTGTATGAATACTTCAGGATCTTTCCTGGCTTTTTTTCAATGTACATTAACATGCAGAAGATGCAAGAGGTGGAGAATAAAGCTTAAGGCTTTGGTCAACACAACATTCAATGGAAAACCCGTTGTCTTTGCAGCTGGACTTGACTCCATTTTTCCCCTAATATGTGTTCCCTGTATGGGGGGATATCAACCAATTAAGAAGTTTGTTCACATCATATGAAACCCCTTTTTCTTCCTCAAAGGGGATTTAAAGACAACCTATCTCAACACAATGGTCCACCATGAAGGATCAAGTTATGCATCCATATGATAACCTCCATAGGGCTGCGCAGAGGTTTTTCTGTTTTATTCAATATGACCATTTTTTTCCCATATGAAAAAGTTACTAAAATCATTTGTTATAGGGGAAAGTTTCAAAGACACATGGCACCGCAGTAAGTCATCATATGACACCACAGGTAGTGCCTACTACTCTATATAGTATGGAACCACATGGCCTCCGTTGATTATTTTAGTAGGTTGTCTCTGCAGTAATAACATCATCCATGGAATGGCTCCAGTCAGTCACAGACCTAGAGAGTGGTCATGTGCTGCCCGTGCAACATCACTTCTCTTGTCAGTGATTGGCTGCAGCAGTACCGTGAATGATGTACTTAGCATCATCACTACAGGATTGGTGGGGACGACCAATGCGACACTGAGGAATCCAACAGTGGAATATAGCATACTGTTTTATTTTATAACATATCTTGGTTTTAGGTCACTTTCAAGATAATCCCTTCAATGGCCAAACTTTTGCACAATTCAGCACATCTTAGACTTACAGATACAAAGAATAGTGACTAGAAGGAATCTTGAATACGCTCAGATTGCACTTATTATCATGTTTACCCCACTTTATGCTGTAAACAGTCGCAAACTATGGCAGATTCTATAATTTAAGGCTTTTTAAACATTCACCGACTTCTCGCAGAACCTTTGTTGAAAGTGGGCAGAGCTTTGTGGAAGGGGGAGAGTCATTTACACCTCAACAAAATTACTAGAAAGTTATGTGTCTTCTTCACTATTATACTATTACATAATACAATATTTTCTTCCCATTTATCACAGTCTGATGATGAAGATTACAGTAGCCTTACGTGAAATTCTTGGCATACCTGAAAATCGTCCCGCAGATCACCTGGCACCAAGAGATTTACATACAACCGAAATACCAAAACAACCGGAATGGCAACACTATGCAAATATTGATATAGCGGTAGTAGACCTCTTGCTTAACTAGCCTTGAGTTATTTGCTATGCATGTTGGCCTTATCAATTAATTTGAGGTAATCTGGGCTAGGGGAATGCATATAAATTACAAGCTTTTTATTTGGTGGAAAATTGGCAGGAAGGAAGATTTTGCTCTGAGCGAGATATGCTACAAATGGCTTTATAATACGTACCAGATGGCAGAATTTTACTTGAACACCATATTTAGAGAAGTAATTTGGATTTCCCATAAATATCAGAGATCCTGTGTGATAAGGTTATCAGGGAATTTCAGAACTGCACAGGATATTGAGATACTCAGTTTTACGGTCAGCTGTTTCCAAAGGTGAATTTGACTCATTGCAGCTCATAAATATGGAAGATTCTATCTATCTATCTATCTATCTATCTATCTATCTATCTATCGTCTCTTTAGTGATGTATAGCTACAAGTAATGGTTCTGTTTTCAGCAAATAATAAGCAAATAAAGTATATACAATAGCAGGTCTGTAGGCAGATGTGGGTTTTGCCTATAGGGTAGAGGCAGATGGTTCATAACTAGCTGGATCAGTGGTTAAATGCGCTTTTCAACATTGCAGCTGCTACAAAATTCCATTAGTAAACCATCAAATACTCCTGCAACATATCTGTGGTCAATTGAATAGTATATTTAATTAAAAAAAAAATGTTTGTCTCATCAAGACAGCCAACTTTTCAGAAAAAAAAGCCAAGCCAGTGACCATCTGTTTGCTGCAGGTCCAACTTCTGAAACCCGCCATAAGCTCCTACAGGGGAAATGTAGAATTACAAGCCGACCATTCCAATGGCTGACCATGCTGTCATAGGTCCACAAAAGTGTTTTTTTAGTTAGTAACTCTTATCCTGGCACCTCATTTTAGACAAAGGGAAGAGACAACACCTTCAGAGAGGAACCTGTCCCATCTAGATTCTGGCTTATGATACATGACATATATAAAGTACTATGAAAAGAGTGCTAATGATATTCTAAAGACCGATACGGAGTCATCAGAGGATAGGCTCCTCCCGACACATTGTCCAGTCCTCCTTCAGGTTTAATTGATGTCCGACAGACCAAGTATGTCAATTCAAGACACTAGAGAGACAGGGCGGTCAACACAAGCGGAATAGAATCTTATCCGATAAACAATAAAAGATTAGGAATCAGGTCGGGCTATGTTCCCATGTCCAGGAATGATCCATTAGAACAGCATCCGTTGTCATCTGCTTCTAACGGATCCAGGAATAAAAAGCCTTTTCTTGCCAGATCCGTTAGCAATAGACGACAATGGATGCTGCATTAATGACTCCAATGTTAAAAAAAAATAAAAATCCGGCAGAGATCAGTTAGTGAATAACAGACTAAAAAGTTGTGACAGATTTCTGCTGGATTCATTCTAGCAGATAACTACTGGACATGTGAACAATAACCTAACAGCTCACCTTGTCCACTACAAACGTATAATTTAAAAGCAATTGTTCCTGCTGCTGCAACACCAACAGGTTAGAGGCTCCAATGTGGTCATCAAGAAATGGACAAAGTTGGTAATCTACGCTGCTGGTACTGTGTAATCGATAAAGATCTAATGGCGGTGTAGAAATTGTCAATGAGGTTTTAATCTCAACAACTGTTATGGTTCTCCTGAGCTCTTTTCTAAGTACTTTTCATCTTCCATTAGCCCGAATCTAGAATCATTGTTGGCTTGTTAGGTCATGAATAACTGGGTGGTAAAATCTGAAGGTTTTTCTGAGTGTATTTGGAAGTGGATTGTGCTGTATTTCGAAAGTCTAAATATATGGATCCAATGTGCACTATGTACAACTCTCCGTGGAGAACACAACAGTGCATCTTTTTCTCTCGTTAGACATGTTTGAGGCTCTGTACTTAGTAATGCTGAGCAGTCCTGCCCAGATGGATCTGCTGGAGACCTTCCCCTGAACCTTATTATTGACTGGAACAGACTGCGGAGAAATACTGTATGTATTTCATTCTGGCACGGAAGGTAAACACATACTTCACATACAGGCATTTTGTTTTCCGAATGAAACTTTGTCTGCATCTGAATGAGCTTATTACAGAACATCATTTCATATGGAAATCATATCAGCCTCCCCGCTTTATTATTTTTTTTTCCCTTTTGTTTTGAAACTGGGACTTATAAATGCTGGTATAATGTTTGGATGGTTTTGTAACTCAACCGTGAAAAGCTTTTTATATGTGGAGCCACGCTTGAAGGTGCCATTACAATGTATCTCCAAGTTTTGACTGTACGTTATTATTATTAGGAACGCACATGCGAGTTGTTAAATTGAGTAGAATATTGTCTTTTAAATTACTATTATGATTTTAGAATTCTTAAAACAGAAGAATATTTTTTTCTTAGACTATATCGTAAGAAGGTGGGAGCACTGACAATCAGTTGATTGCAGTGAACCAGAGTCATCAGCTGTAATCTTTGGGGACTACAGCAGCAAGTGTTCAATTCCATTACAGCACCACATTTGGAGAAAGGATGCGTTACATGGTGCTCATTCAAATCAATGGACAATCTTCGTAGCAGCTCTTTACTCAAGCTTATTAATGAGATTTTGCATTCTGTGCAAGTCAGGGTGTGGCCTCCTTCTCCTGAGCTGGAAATCACATTTAAAGGCTTACCCAGACTGCTGTCCATAGATTGGGACCCGGTCCTTTTGTCTGCCTTTATTCACACACCGAGGTCAAATTTGACACATAGTTAGATTTTAAATATTACACAGCGTAGGTCCTGTCCCGATCAGGAGCACCTTGCCTACGGTGGGTTGGCTTTTATGCTATTTTTGATCAAAAACAGTATTACTAAGAACCCCGAGCTATTTAAATGCACTTTTGCTTTTTACTTATTTAGTTACTGCAGGATTTTTGCTCAATTTGTTTTTTGTAGGTTTTTTAATGAGATTTAGGCCACGTTCACACGTTCAATATTTGTAATCCAAAATCAGGAGTGGGTGAAAAATGCAGAAGTGGTGACGTGTTTCTATTATACTTTTCCTCTGATTGTTCCACTCCTGGTTTTGACTTACAAATACTGATGTAAAATACTGACCAAATACTGAACGTGTGAATGTGGCCTTAGCAAGAGGTCTTCAGCACCTCATCTAGAGTCTTCATTCATTAATAAGCTCTCAAGTCCTGTTGAGCAGGAGCACACTGCTCCCTTGCCTCTCAGTCTCGTCCTCACTGGCAGAAGTGCGCTCCTGATTGATTATCAGCTTCGACCAGCGGCATGGTTGTGCCACTAGCCTGAGCTCTGGGCTCTACCGTGCTGCAAACATCGGCAGTTTTGCCTCTGTAGCACCAGAGGTAGGCAGAGGTACTGAAGCTGGCTACTTTAGAGCAGTGCTTTCAATCTCTGCAGTAAAGAGCTTGTAAGTGCTGCGCTCCTTACCTTGGAGAGCTTTCACCACTAGTAGACAGACTGCAGCATTAACTGGTAACTTAGGCAATGAGCAGTAAACAATACAATTCTCTCTGTTCTCGAGTATATAGAGGTTTTTTTTTTCATATCAAATAAATTCCGCAATTGTTTGTTTTTACAACAATTTGGAATTTTATCCATTTAAGATGATGAGACACTTTTATCGATTGTCTGAATTTGCAATTTCAAGACAGGCTCATTCACTTACATAGGACTGAGCTGCAACAACACAACTGATGGCAAGTTTTCTGTTGTTTCAGAAGAAGACAGCCTTTTTTATTTTAGACAAACCCTTTAATTTCATTGCAATAACTCTTCTAGGATAGAAAATGAAATCGCAATCAAACCATAAGACGTTTGTAAAACATCTCAACTCTTGTTTTTTTTCTTATGTTAGCATCTCGTCCTGTGTTAGTAATGCTGTTACCCTTAGAGACAGTATTTCATTATTATTTCTTCCTGTGTATGTATTATTAGGAGCATCTGTGAGAATACAGCCCGATGTGCACCTGAATACCTCACTATTTCCACCGAGCGTCACACAATACACGACGCACAGCCAACTATAAATATATGACACTGGGGAGCTCGTGAGAAAAGATTGTTTATTTCCTGTCTTGGACAAAATCACATTAGCTCCTGGAGATTCCTGCTGCTAAAAACTGGGTTATTTTTACAGATTTTAGGCCTTGTATATATGCAAGAAAATGTGTTCTTTTCTGCATAGAGTTCTAGTGCATCTCGTCACAGTCACCACATTGAAGCCCAATAAGGGGTCGATGAAACGTTTGTGTTTTTTTAAATATCTTTAGAAAAATTATCCTCTATATGGCATAAAGGACAAGATGGGTAGTAAATTGGTTATGCTTCTCATCGACAATAAATACAGTTAAGTGTTGTTTCTTTCAATTACTGTTAAGCCCCCATATACATAAAATAACTGTTGACCGAATGATCATTCAGCAGACAGCAGTCTTTCCCGATTCCCCTATCCAGATCGACCGATTATTTATATGTTCTCTTTGCCAGATTTCTCTGGCGCCAGATTATTTCTCTAAAGAGCAAAAGGATCAGATTCTTAAGAGAGGAAGAGGACTTGAACTCTATAGCACCACCTGTTGGAAGCAACGATCCTACAAGTCACTATCGACCATTTAACAAGCCTTGAAATATGTCTTAGGACAAGTGATGAGCGAGTATACTCGTTACTCAAGATTTCCCTAGCATGCTCGGGTGGTCTTGGAGTATTTGGATGTGCTCGGAGATTTAGTTTCAGTCTCCATAGCTGCATGATTTGCGACTGCTAGACAGCCTGAGCACATGTGGGGATTGCCTGTTTGTTAAGAAATCCCCACATGTATTGAGCCTGTCTATCAGTCGCAAATCATGCAGCTACCAAGAAAGAAACTAATTCTCCGAGCACATCCAAACACTCGGAGATCACCCGAGCATGCTTGGGAAATCTCGATTAACGAGAATACACACTCATCACTACTTAGGACAAAAGCCAAATCAGAATCTCAATTTGCAGACACAGTGTTTTGGGGTCTTACTCATCGTCAGTGCAAAGTATGAGAACTAATCTGGCTCTGGACTGAGGCCTAAAGAGGAAGGTTTCTCCTTGTGGAGAGTGACATACTGGCTTTGGCATGCCAAGGTAAGGAGGCTTATTTGCTGTGCAATGAATTGGAATAGACATCATTTGTCGGACGGAGCCGGTAGGGTCCACAAACATTGGTTTGGCTGACAGTCTAAGGTGTTCATGTACCTGTCGACTCTCCCCCGACAGTCAATATTGAAGGAGAGAAGGTTCCGACCTGTTAAATGTCAATGACTGATCTTTTTCTTCTCTGGGAGATATCTTACAGCCAGAGAGAATTCACAGTAGCTCTTGTCCTAGCAGAGAGTTCCTGCGTATGGGGGAGTTGGGTGAGATAGTTGTCGGCCAATCAATCTAATGCTCCTTCAGGCTGTGTTCATAAATAGCAATGAGCGAGTGTGCTCGTTACTCGAGTTTTCCAAGCATGCTCAGGTGTTCTCCGAGTATCTTGGGCAATTCCCTAACAAACAGGCAATCTCTGCATGTGTTCAGGTTGTCTAACAGCCTCAAATCATGCAGCTGCGGGGGGCTCAAACATAATCTACGAGCATGCCCAAGATACTCGGAGAACACCTGAGCATGCTCGGAAAACTCGACTAACAAGCACACTCACTCATCACTATTCGTAAGTCCGTTTGTGAGTTCCATTTGTCTGTTGCATTTTAGAAACAGACAAACAAAATTAATGCCCAAATTGATCCTTTTATTATCTAAAATGGAGACCAGACAGACTGCATAATATCAATGGGGTCCTTCTTCCGTTTGCATCAGTTATCAAAAGTGTTCGCAGCACATAAATGTTTGTCTGTTCCTAAAATGTATAAGACAAACGGACCTCCCAAACGGACATATGAACTTAGCCTTATTCTTCCAACATATAAAAGATTGGAGCATGTTGAGATCCAACATGCCTGATCCTCTTTCCCTTATAACTGAAATCAGGGATGTTCGGCAGCTTAACAAACATTACATTATTAATAGATCAAATGGATCGACTTCACTGTTGGGGAATGGCCATAAATCAGCTTGTCCCACCAGCACCAAGAGGTAAGGGGGCACAGTTCTACCTCCAAAGCAGGTGGAATTGTGCATTATGAAGAGATATTGGGCTACAATTGGTCCATATATTGTTCTTGGATCAGGAGTCAGGACCCTCTTCTGTCTGTGTCTCCCAGTATGGGAAAAAGGTAGAACTTGCAGTATAAATTGTATTTTCCAGTTTTCAAGTCTCATGATCAAAGGTGTCCTGAAGGTTCTCATCAATATGACATTTTATAATGAAGGCTGGTTTTCTTTACCTTGGAGATAAAGCATTTAAACAAAGATAGTTGAATAGACTTTTCTTCTGATTCGTTTCCTATTATTGCTGTGTATTACATTTCCCAAGTGCTCGTGCCCTCCAGTAAACTCTACAAAAACAGCAGAGACAAAAATAAAAGGACAATTAAGCCGCCAATAATAGCTGTTAGAGATTTTGTAAAGAACACTTTCTTGGACGGATTCCTTGGTGAACCTTTCAGTTAGTTGTTTTCCTGTGAGCGAGTGACAGTTTCTGGCCCTGAAGGGGGTCGCTCGCTGCCAGTGTTGGGGACATTGTCTTTTCTTTTTTCTTTTTTTTTACTGTAAGGCAAATCATTTCTCCTGGCCCAGATATAAAGCAATATACAGTCCTTACACATCTAGTGTAGTAATGAAATATTCAGGAGTGATCTTGCCACAGGCTTGCCAGAACAAAACATCCCTGGTGGATATAGTTCTTGTTTTAGCGTAGGCATGTTTGTAAGCATGACACACATAATTTAGGGGCTGCTGTCTTCTCGTTGAGGAAATGTCTACACCGGCAGAACATAAATTAGACTTAGTTGGTTTCTAGATGTCTTTAATTCCAAGAATTGGAAAATAGTAAGGATTTTGAAATAGAACTAAGTGAAATTCACTGAAACCATTTCCAAATTTTATTTAATATGGACAATTAGACTTTTTTTTACGAGATGCCAAATTTAGACAGTTGTATCCCTCGGTGGGTCTTCGAGGCAAAACAGTTAAGAGCTCAATTTTTGAATGGGCTTCTATACTGGCAAATCAGGATGACAACTCTTACGGGTGCCAGAAAGGGGTTGACGCTTTTTTGGACATGGTACCAATACTTAGAATAGTTAGGAAAACACTGATATACAATAGTTTTATTTGGCCTTGGGGTACATTTTTCCACATTTAATGGTCAATTTTTGAAGGAATAGATTCTTAGACATAACATTTTATTACCCAAGAAAAAAAGTATGTAATACCTCAGTCCCTGGAAAAACTAACAAATACTTAGATTTGATTTAAATTAAACTCTGCTTAAATATACACTTTATCCCGTTCAAATATATAGTCTGAAGGAAGCCATCTTGAATCCTAAAAATATAGCTACAGTGAGCAACAGCAGATACTGCTACAATGCCGCATACAGTTCCTAGGTAATACTGCAATTCCAATCTAACATTACCATACACTACTATAATTCTGGAATATTTTCTGCTCTCGGGGCTCTTATAAAACAGGGGTTTTGGCCAGTTCTCCATTTTGCCAATCTATAAATCTGACTGGTGGCTGAGCCAGTTTATCCGCTATGTACGTTATTTGGCCAAATAAAATGAGATTATTACATAAAACTCCTTTAAGGTTTTCCATTCTGGTCTATCCATGACAGACGTACATTGTAAGACATTATGTTTGTTTTTACAAATTAGCAACATGTGAGACGACAAAAGGAATTAATAAGCCGAGGCCAAACAAATGAAACGCAAATCATTTATACATCCTTTATGCACAAATACATTGCCAAAGGGATTGTGGAAAGTTGTAACTTGGCCATTAAGCATACCGAGTTACAGGAAGTTACTTTTTTTTTTAAACTAGGCAATCGTTCCAGCTTTATTGCTAGCATTACTTTATGGAGGAATAATAGATGCAGTGTCTTTGTGCAGTGCGTATCAGTCAGGAAGAAAAAAAAAGAAAGCAGAAAATTCTGAATGCTCATTAATCCTTGACTTCTGAATAGTTTCAACTTCCAACCAATTTTTTACAAATTACCCGGAACATGGAATATTAAGGTAGCACAAAGCCCAAGAGCCACCATGATGGTCTACATGTATCGAGCTGTGTGCAGGTAATTCAATAATCCACATATGCTAATGCCCATGACCCCATCAGTGTCATTTTTCTTTCTTTTTGATGCTCAGCAATACTGGAATACAAATTAAGTTGATGAGGTAATGCTATTTTTTTCATGGAAGACCCATTACCTGTCTACTTTAACCAGTGATATCATCTCAGCAATGGTCCCAAAGGACCTCCACCAAACATTCGTCTTGTGCTCTTTAAACCTGCATACAAGGCTGTTATAGGAAGCATTACGCATGATAAAATAATTTATTATCCAGGGTTATCTCATATTTGTTCATCATAGACCCAATTTATAATTACCATGTCAGAAATTGATCTTATAGCTGAATTTTGTGTCCAAAAATTATACATATGTTGGAAAATGTATTGTCAACACAAATAGATAATTGTATTTCTGTGCTTCTTTAAGAAATGGATGGATCTTATAATTTAATTTCTTTGTGGGTCTTACGGGATATCATTCATAGCCACATTTAGTTTTTTGTAAATAAATATCTATCGTTTTTTACTTGAATTACTGGGCATTCTTCCTATTGTAAAAAAGTGATATTGATTCAATGTTTTTTTTACTTTTTATTCATGTTAAAACCCAATTTCATAAAAACTATTTGTGGTTTCTTAATTATAAAATGTACATCCAAAGGAATTTGCCATACTAGATAGGTACAGAAATATTTATCGCTATGGGATAAGATAGTGTGTTCTATTAACATCTATTATTAGGTAGATATGTGTCATGATCTTACAATGTGCCCACAAGTATATATTTTTTTAAAATCTTTCTATGACTGGTAATTTTGAACAAAATGGAGTAAAGACTGACCAAGAGAATTCAGTTCTAAAAAACCCCATACACATTAGATAAAAATCACCCGACGGTTTCAGCAGAATCGGCTGACCATCTAATGTGTTGGGTCCTTCTGCCTCTCCCGAGACTGATATTGTCGGGCGAGGAAAGATTTGACCATTGGATTTTCACTACATAATCCTTTTGTTCGACTAGAAGATAGGCCACTGCCAGATGAGTCTGGCGGCGACTTTCTCAAAGAGAACATAAGAGCGCTCAGCTGAAATGAGCATTTCGGTGTATGGAGAGGTGAGGAGAGCTAGGCATCTAGTTTGTACGGCCAGCTTACGGAGTAGGACACAATGTCCCTACTGCTAGCATTGCAGCTCTATGGCCATGAAAATAAAATAGGATTAAGGTAGTCCCCTGTGCAAAAAAATAGGTCTGTTCTTACTATTGTTCATTAAAAGTAATACGTCAGCAGGATTTTGCTATGTAATCTGACAGCAGCATGATGTAGGGATCCTGATCCCAGTGATGTATCACTCTGTTTACTGGGTGTAAGTAACAGTTATGATAAAGTCACAGATTTCTCTGCTGAAGTTCCAGCAGAGCTCAGTTGTTGTATGACCTCACATGTATCACAACTTTCTGTGTACATTGTATAGTGACAGTTGATAATCAGTTGTGGGAGTAGGATTGGACTGGGAGGCACAAGGGCAGTTGTCCTATAGTGATTATTTCCTACTGATAATACACTGATTGTACTGAAACAATAAGACACAGCCCAGTAAGTGACACATCACTGGAATCAAGCTCTCATCGTCTACATCTTGCTGCTCTCAAATTAAGTGGCAAAAATCTGATGACAGAGTCTATTTAACAGTATCATATATTGTTTTGGCTAAATAAAGGGTTTGAGGAAAAGATATGACAATATAAAACTATCCTAATTGATACCATTCCACTGCCTCTGTAATGGTGTTTTCCGTCTCTCACTTACACACGTCCTTGTTTACGTTGGTACACGATGATGTTTCGTCCAAAGTACTTGACTACAGTGGCAAACATCCCTACAGTGGCTACTTGTATGGCAACAAAAAATCCATACATGGTCACCAGGCTTTTTCTTGATACCATTTTACGAACATAAGGTATCATGCAATCAAAACTAATATATAATTTAGGAGAAACATCCTTCACTTCTTCCAGATATTTTATTGTGTTGAAGTTCTTCTATGTCTTGGGGCAAAAGGATGCTCCTAAGCAGTGGGGGTCACTTGCATTTTCTGCCCCCTCTATAATCTAGTCCAGCATGTTCTACAAATCATAACATGTACGGAGATTTCTTTTTTTATTTTAGACCCATGGAGCTCCATGGGTTTCCTTGGGAAACTTAAGTTTCCTGGCCAGTCGAACTGTCTTTTCAGCACTCTTAATCAAAGTCAGTTCAATGTCTGAAATATAATGTGATACCAATTACATTTTACACTCTTTGTTGTTTTTAAAATGAATTTTCCAATGGTTTCTTTGAGATGACATAATGTTTTTATACTTGCGATGATGTCGTGATCCAAGCGGCCCAGAAAGTCCTGCAACTAATTCATCATCAAACACGAGCAGGACCGGCACCCACACAGCTTTGTAGCCAGCTTTGCATTCCAAATCTATGAGATAAATATGTTTTTACATCTCATCCAGAATGATGATGGTACTGTATTTATCTAGATATGAAAGCCCTTTAACGGCTTGTCTCCAGCCTCGCCACGTTTTTTAAAACTACAAATGTTCCGCAAGTTTCAAAGGTTTCTTTGATGATAACAGATAATACTTTTCATTGTCATTTTGACGTTTATATTTTACCAAGACTTTGACACTATCTATAGTTTTATAAATGGATTTTAAAGTGGATCTAAAAAGTTAATACGAAAAGAACTTAGGGCTTCATTTTGCTATTCGACTGCTCTACTCTGACTAGTGTTTAATATACTTTTTTCTATAGCGTCATCATATTACTTTAAGGTCCTTGGTCCAAAGGAAAATAGGGTCCCCGACTATGTGCCAATTATAGTACTGGTGTTTTATTATATTGCATAGGGGTATGTGCTTTCATACATTCATAATGTCTCAAATATAGATGAAGAACTATGTGACTAGCATTAACCATTTGCTTCCTTTCATTAGATACGATTACGTAGAAGTCTACAGCGGGGAGAATGCAGATGGTCTTCTTTTGGGCAAATATTGTGGAAAAATCGCACCATCGGCTGTGGTATCTACTGGACCTTCCCTATTCATCAGATTCGTATCAGACTATGAAACACATGGAGCTGGATTCTCAATTCGTTATGAGATCTTTAAAGCAGGTCAGTTCCCAAGTCAATCTTATCCCCTCTTATAGTTCCTTGTACTTTTGGGACCATGGAAGCAGTTTATTGGATAAATTAACCAGAGCTTCTTATTAACTACCAAAGATACTTTTTTCCACATTACGTTGAAAAGAACCAAGCTGATTGTAGTGTCAAAGCATAAGTAGGCAGTATTTCTACAAACTGGGACAATCCACCACTAATTTCTTGACATGTTGCTGCTTAAAGGGGTGTCCAATCATACTCGTCAGGGAAATTTGACATTGGTGTGGGGATCGCTAGTTTATTCAGGGCAGTACAATGCAATTATTGGAAATTAATTGGCATGAATCCTATTTAATAAATGGGACATGTGAACCATACTCTCTGGGTGCTGGATAATTGCGTTAGCAAGTGTACCACCCATCATTCACTGCATCAGGTGGGAGAGTACTGTATATTTGGACAACACTTTAAATTTTGCCTTAAAAGGGAATCTGTCCATAGGATCAACTCTCCTAAGTCGTTTATGCCGGCATGTAGGTCATAGAAAGTTGCATAAAATGACATCTTGATATCTGGGATATGCTGTCTTATTCCAGAGAAATCCTCATCTTCCTTAATATGTAAATGAGCTGTTAAGAAGAATGGGCGGGACATAGATCTCCCTGAGAATCTTCCTTCAGTGCTTACTATAAATGGAAGGGGGAGTTACCAGTGTGAGACATGTAATGACTGATAGTCTGCTTTCCTGATCTACGTGTCTCACACTGGTAACTCTCCCTTTCATTTACAATAAGCTCTGGAGACAGATTCTCAGGGAGATCTATAGCCCCCGTCTCACATAGCGAGATCGCTAGCGAGATCGCTGCTGAGTCACAAGTTTTGTGACGCAACAGCGACCTCCTTAGCGATCTCGCTATGTGTGACACGTACCAGCGATCAGGCCCCTGCTGCGAGATCGCTGGTCGTGTCGGAATGGCCTGGACCTTTTTTTGGTCGTTGAGGCCCCGCTGACATTGCTGAATCGGTGTGTGTGACACCGATCCAGCGATGTCTTCACTGGTAACCAGGGTAAACATCGGGTTACTAAGCGCAGGGCCGCGCTTAGTAACCCGATGTTTACCCTGGTTACCAGCGTAAATGTAAAAAAAAACAAACAGTACATACTCGCCTTTCGGTGTCCAGGTCCCTTGCCGTCTGCTTCCTTCTCTCACTGACTCCCGGCCGTACAGTGAGAAGTGAGAGCACAGCGGTGACGTCACCGCTGCGCTCTGCTCTCAGTGTACGGCGGCACTCAGTGAGAGCAGGAAGCAGACGGCAAGGGACCTGGACACCGAAAGGCGAGTATGTACTGTTTGTTTTTTTTGGTAACCAGGGTAAACATCGGGTTACTAAGCGCGGCCCTGCGCTTAGTAACCCGATGTTTACCCTGGTTACCCGGGTGCTGCAGGGGGACTTCGGCATCGTTGAAGACAGTTTCAACGATGCCGAAGTCGTTCCCTGTCATGATCTCCATGGCTAGAGAACATAGCATAAGCCTATATAGGAACAAGCTCTTGGAAGATGGGAACTGTACTGACCATGAACTAAACCTACCGCACAACTAGAAGTAGCCAGGTAGCATGTCCTACTTTTTATCCCTATATGCCCAGCGCCGGCCGGAGAACTAAATAATGCTAGCAGAGGGAAATATAAGACCTGGCTCACCTCTAGAGAAATGCCCAAAAAGGAGACAGAGGCCCCCCACATATATTGGCGGTGATTTTAGATGAAATAACAAACACAGCAGGAAAATAGTTTTAGCAAATTTGAGGTCCGCTTTCTAGATAGCAGAAGATAGAAAGAACACTTTCATGGTCAGCAGAAAACCCTAACAAAACACCATCCAGAAATTACTTTAGGACTCTGGCATTAACTCATAATACCAGAGTGGCAATTCCTGATCAACAAGAGCTTTCCAGACACAGTAACGAAACAGCAGCTGTGAACTGGAACCAAAAAGCAAAAACAAACATGGACGAAAGTCCAACTTATCTAGTAGATGTCTGGGAGCAGGAACAAGCACAGAGAGGCTTCTGATAACATTGTTGACCGGCAAGCAACTAACAGAGAAGCCAGGTTATATAGCGACACCCAGATCTAATGAGAACAGGTGAACAGGAAAGATGATGACACAAGTTCAATTCCACCAGTGGCCACCGGGGGAGCCCAAAATCCAAATTCACAACAGTACCCCCCCCTCAAGGAGGGGGCACCGAACCCTCACCAGAACCACCAGGGCGATCAGGATGGGCCCTATGAAAGGCACGAACCAGATCGGAGGCATGAACATCAGATGCAGTGACCCAAGAATTATCCTCCTGGCCGTATCCCTTCCACTTGACCAGATACTGGAGTCTCCGTCTGGAAACACGGGAGTCTAGGATTTTCTCCACAACGTACTCCAACTCACCCTCAACCAACACCGGAGCAGGAGGCTCAACGGAAGGCACAACAGGTACCTCATACCTGCGCAATAACGACCGATGAAAAACGTTATGAATGGAAAAGGATGCAGGGAGGTCTAAACGGAAGGAAACAGGGTTAAGAATCTCCAATATTTTATACGGACCGATGAACCGAGGCTTAAACTTAGGAGAAGAGACCCTCATAGGGACAAAACGAGAAGACAACCACACCAAATCTCCAACACAAAGCCGAGGACCAACACGACGGTAACGGTTGGCAAAAAGCTGAGTCTTCTCCTGGGACAACTTCAAATTGTCCATCACCTGCCCCCAAATATGATGCAATCTCTCCACCACCGCATCCACTCCAGGACAATCCGAGGACTCCACCTGACCGGAGGAAAATCGAGGATGGAACCCCGAATTACAGAAAAACGGGGACACCAAGGTGGCAGAGCTGGCCCGATTATTGAGGGCGAACTCCGCCAATGGCAAAAAAGCAACCCAATCATCCTGGTCAGCAGACACAAAACACCTCAGATATGTCTCCAGGGTCTGATTAGTCCGCTCGGTCTGGCCATTAGTCTGAGGGTGAAAAGCAGACGAAAAAGACAAATCTATGCCCATCCTAGCACAGAATGCCCGCCAAAATCTAGACACAAATTGGGTTCCTCTGTCAGAAACGATATTCTCAGGAATACCATGCAAACGAACAACATTTTGAAAAAACAGGGGAACCAACTCGGAAGAAGAAGGCAATTTGGGCAGGGGAACCAAATGGACCATCTTAGAAAAACGGTCACACACCACCCAGATGACAGACATTTTCTGGGAAACAGGCAGATCTGAAATAAAATCCATCGAGATGTGCGTCCAAGGCCTCTTAGGAATAGGCAAGGGCAACAATAATCCACTAGCCCGAGAACAACAAGGCTTGGCCCGAGCACAAACGTCACAAGACTGCACAAAGCCTCGCACATCTCGTGACAGGGAAGGCCACCAGAAGGATCTTGCCACCAAATCCCTGGTACCGAAAATTCCAGGATGACCTGCCAATGCAGAAGAATGCACCTCAGAGATGACTCTACTGGTCCAATCATCAGGAACAAACAGCCTATCAGGCGGACAACGATCCGGTCTATCCGCCTGAAACTCCTGCAAGGCCCGCCGCAGGTCTGGAGAAACGGCTGACAAAATAACTCCATCCTTAAGGATACCTGTGGGCTCAGAGTTGCCGGGTGAATCAGGCTCAAAACTCCTAGAAAGGGCATCCGCCTTAACATTCTTAGAACCCGGTAGGTATGACACCACAAAATTAAACCGAGAAAAAAATAACGACCAGCGCGCCTGTCTAGGATTCAGGCGCCTGGCGGTCTCAAGATAAATCAAATTTTTGTGGTCAGTCAATACCACCACCTGATGTCTGGACCCCTCAAGCCAATGGCGCCACTCCTCAAACGCCCACTTCATGGCCAAAAGCTCCCGATTCCCAACATCATAATTCCGCTCAGCGGGCGAAAATTTACGGGAAAAGAAGGCACAAGGCCTCATCACGGAGCAGTCAGAACTTTTCTGCGACAACACTGCCCCAGCTCCGATCTCAGAAGCGTCGACCTCAACCTGAAAAGGAAGAGCCACATCAGGCTGACGCAACACAGGGGCAGAAGAAAAACGGCGCTTAAGCTCCTGAAAAGCCTCCACAGCATCAGGGGACCAATTAGCAACATCAGCACCCTGTCTAGTCAAATCGGTCAATGGCTTAACGACATCCGAAAAACCAGCAATAAATCGACGATAAAAGTTGGCAAAGCCCAAAAATTTCTGAAGACTTTTAAGAGAAGAGGGCTGCGTCCAATCACAAATAGCTTGAACCTTGACAGGATCCATCTCAATGGAAGAGGGAGAAAAAATATATCCCAAAAAGGAAATTCTCTGAACCCCAAAAACGCACTTAGAACCCTTGACACACAGAGAATTAGACCGCAAAACCTGAAAAACCCTCTTGACTTGCTGGACATGAGAGTCCCAGTCATCCGAAAAAATCAGAATATCATCCAGATACACTATCATAAATTTATCCAAAAAATCGCGGAAAATATCATGCATAAAGGACTGGAAGACTGAAGGGGCATTAGAAAGACCAAAAGGCATCACCAAATACTCAAAGTGGCCCTCGGGCGTATTAAATGCGGTTTTCCACTCATCCCCCTGCCTGATCCGCACCAAATTATACGCCCCACGGAGATCAATCTTAGAGAACCACTTGGCCCCCTTTATGCGAGCAAACAAATCAGTCAGCAACGGCAATGGGTATTGATATTTAACCGTGATTTTATTCAAAAGCCGATAATCAATACATGGTCTCAAAGAGCCGTCTTTCTTTGACACAAAGAAAAAGCCGGCTCCTAAGGGAGATGACGATGGACGAATATGTCCCTTTTCCAAGGACTCCTTTATATATTCTCGCATAGCAGCATGTTCAGGCACAGACAGATTAAATAAACGACCCTTTGGGTATTTACTACCCGGAATTAAATCTATAGCACAATCGCACTCACGGTGCGGAGGTAGTGAACCCAGCTTGGGTTCTTCAAAGACGTCACGATAATCAGACAGGAACTCAGGGATTTCAGAGGGAATAGATGATGAAATGGAAACCAAAGGTACGTCCCCATGAGTCCCCTTACATCCCCAGCTCAACACAGACATAGCTCTCCAGTCAAGGACTGGGTTGTGAGACTGCAGCCATGGCAATCCTAGCACCAAATCATCATGTAGATTATACAGCACCAGAAAACGAATAATCTCCTGGTGATCCGGATTAATACGCATAGTTACTTGTGTCCAGTATTGTGGTTTATTATTAGCCAATGGGGTGGAGTCAATCCCCTTCAGAGGAATAAGAGTCTCCAAAGGCTCTAAATCATACCCACAACGATTGGCAAAGGACCAATCCATAAGACTCAAAGCGGCGCCAGAGTCGACATAGGCGTCCGTGGTAATAGATGACAAAGAGCAAATCAGGGTCACAGACAAAATAAACTTAGACTGTAAAGTGCCAATGGAAACAGACTTATCAAGCTTTTTAGTACGCTTAGAGCATGCTGATATAACATGAGTAGAATCCCCACAATAGAAACACAACCCATTTTTCCGTCTAAAATTCTGCCGCTCGCTTCTGGACAGAATTCTATCACACTGCATACTTTCTGGCGTCTTCTCAGTGGACACCGCCAGATGGTGCACTGGTTTGCGCTCCCGCAGACGCCTATCGATCTGAATAGCCATTGTCATGGACTCATTCAGACCCGCAGGCACAGGGAACCCCACCATAACATCCTTAATGGCATCAGAGAGACCCTCTCTGAAAGTAGCCGCCAAGGCACACTCATTCCACTGAGTAAGCACAGACCATTTACGGAATCTCTGGCAGTAAATTTCAGCTTCATCTTGCCCCTGAGATAGGGACATCAAAGTTTTTTCTGCCTGAAGTTCCAAATGAGGTTCGTCATAAAGCAACCCCAAGGCCAGAAAAAACGCATCTACATTGCGCAACGCAGGATCCCCTGGTGCCAATGAAAAAGCCCAGTCTTGAGGGTCGCCACGGAGCAGAGAAATCACAATCCGAACCTGCTGTGCAGGGTCCCCGGCAGAACGAGATTTCAGGGACAAAAATAACTTGCAATTATTTCTAAAATTCTGAAAACCAGATCTATTCCCCGAGAAAAATTCCGGCAGAGGAATTCTCGGTTCAGATACCGGAGCATGAACAACAAAATCTTGCAAATTTTGTACTTTCGTGGTGAGATTATTCAAACCTGCAGTTACACTCTGAAGATCCATAATAAACAGGTGAACACAGAGCCATTCAAAGATTAGAAGGAGAGAGAAAAAAAAAAAAAAAGACTGCAGCATAGACAGACTAGCAAATGATCCAATTAAGAGCACAAAAAAAAAAAAAAAAAAAAAAAACTCTCAGCAGACTTCTTATTTCACTCCTTTCTCAGCCAAGGAATTAACCCTTTAGTAGGCCGGTCAAACTGTCATGATCTCCATGGCTAGAGAACATAGCATAAGCCTATATAGGAACAAGCTCTTGGAAGATGGGAACTGTACTGACCATGAACTAAACCTACCGCACAACTAGAAGTAGCCAGGTAGCATGTCCTACTTTTTATCCCTATATGCCCAGCGCCGGCCGGAGAACTAAATAATGCTAGCAGAGGGAAATATAAGACCTGGCTCACCTCTAGAGAAATGCCCAAAAAGGAGACAGAGGCCCCCCACATATATTGGCGGTGATTTTAGATGAAATAACAAACACAGCAGGAAAATAGTTTTAGCAAATTTGAGGTCCGCTTTCTAGATAGCAGAAGATAGAAAGAACACTTTCATGGTCAGCAGAAAACCCTAACAAAACACCATCCAGAAATTACTTTAGGACTCTGGCATTAACTCATAATACCAGAGTGGCAATTCCTGATCAACAAGAGCTTTCCAGACACAGTAACGAAACAGCAGCTGTGAACTGGAACCAAAAAGCAAAAACAAACATGGACGAAAGTCCAACTTATCTAGTAGATGTCTGGGAGCAGGAACAAGCACAGAGAGGCTTCTGATAACATTGTTGACCGGCAAGCAACTAACAGAGAAGCCAGGTTATATAGCGACACCCAGATCTAATGAGAACAGGTGAACAGGAAAGATGATGACACAAGTTCAATTCCACCAGTGGCCACCGGGGGAGCCCAAAATCCAAATTCACAACAGTTCCCCTGATCGTTGGTCGCTGGGGAGAGCTGTCTGTGTGACAGCTCCCCAGCGACCACACAGCGACTTACCAACGATCACGGCCAGGTCATATCGCTGGTCGTGATCGTTGGTAAATCGCTTAGTGAGACGGGGCCTTATGTCCGACCCATAGATCTTAACAGCTCATTTACATATTAAGAAAAACATGGATTTCTCAGGAATAAGACATCAGATTGCAAATATCAAGGTATTAGTTTATTCAGCGTCATATGACTTACATGCCCATGTAGACAGCTTAGGCCTCTTTCACACTTCCGTCTTTTTGTTTCCGTCAAAATCCGTCGTTTTGTGAAAAAAACGGATCCAGCAAATGTTTCTGCTGGATCTGTTTTTTTTCATAGATTTGTATTAGCGATGGATTGTGACGTATAGCGTTCCATTTCATCCGTTGTATGCTGGATCCGTCGTAAAATTGCTGTCCGTCGGGCGGAGACAATGCACATATAAACGTTTTTTGTGTACGTTGGAAAATCGTGAAATGATTCGATGACGTAGTGGTCTCACGAGACCACTATGTCATCACAGGTCATTGTCTCTCAAGGCATCACTGGGAACGGGAGCTGCCGGGAGCATCGCAAGCATCAGGAAGGCTGCGGGGGACGCCGGAAGGTAAGAATATCACAATTTTTTATTTTTTTTTATTATTTTTAACATGGGTTGTGTTGTGTATGAAAACGAACGAAAAAAACACGGCAAAGACGCATACACAACGTGTGCACATAGCCTAACAACTGCCTCGACGGATCCCTCAAAAAATGGATCCAGTGCATCTGGTTTTTACAATCTGCACAGGATCCGTCTTTTCAACATTTTGACAGATTGTGACTGATTATAAAAAATGGAAGTGTGAAAGAGGCCTTAGGAGGGTTGAGCCTACTGACAAATTCACTTTAAAAAAAAGTAGACTGTGAGCCATGTGGCACTAGTGGAGGGGTACAGACAAAGCTGAATGTTGTTGTCCCTGGCTTCAAGAGACATGTTACCTTAGTCAAACATGTGCCCCAGATGTTACAATGCCATTGAATGCCATTGAATCTACATTTAGATAACTCTATATAACGACAAATTGCTGTAAAAGGCCAGTGAAAATGTTACCCCATTCCTAACATGTAGACCCTGACCTTATTTTCTGGTCATTCGAGTGGTGAGATTAGAAGAATAATGCTAAAAAGTTTTTACTAACTAATTTCTTGAGGTTCTGCTCTTACATTATAGGATCATCAGTTTCCTTTCTATTCAACACGCCCACACCCCATGATAAGCCAAGTGTGCGTCCCACCATGTCTCTCCAGTCTAGTGTATTGTTTGCACAGCTGTTCAGTTCAACTTCACGTTGATATTGAGAGTCCCGTAGTCTATTTCTCCTTCAGCTGAAGGTTCCTGCAGAGAGAAAACAGCATGGTTTCTTTTACAAAGGTTTAATATTACATCATTTGTTAATGTAATTCACATCCCCATTTGCCTCTGGAATTGAGTTATCTATATTTTAGATCTGTGCCTCCTTGGTGATAATGAGGTGCGTGGTGACCGGCAATAAAAAATACCACGTGACCTCTTAAAACAAAACGAACTGCAGCAGCCATCACAGTTCAAGGGATGATCCAACTACTTAAAAAATCAGCAGCAAATGGTATAAAGAAAAAAAAAAAGAAACGTTCTTACATCTTCTTTGCACCAACGACCTAGCACTGACAACCCAAAAGCACTCCTGCTATGTGCATACAAGTGGCCAACATGTGACTGCAGCAACCAGTCAATGGCCACAGTGGTCAAGTGCCATACCGCTGACATCCTAACTCTCCGCTAAGTGATTATACCCCCTAAGTAGAGCATATTGCCACTAATTGTCTGTGGCAGTCACATGCCACTTGTAAAGGTAGACCTGTTACAAAGTTATTTTGCACCATGTTCCTTATGTAGTACTTATAGGAAAAATTAGTCAGCTCACCCAAGAGAAGCGAGGAATCCAAAGCCCGGACAAATCAGTGGAGCAGAAAAGGTCCAGCTCCAGGATTACCATAAAACGAATGTTATTGAAAAATCTTAAAAATCTGTCACAAACAGCATAATAGTCACAATCCCAGTTCACAATGGCAAACGCATTTTAGACCCTAAGGTCTTTAGTCATTGCATCCCAAAATGACCTACCTAGTGACTGCTTCCTGTCTGGAACAGCCGATTAAGAAGTTTCCTTGGCGGTCCCCACCTCTCAAAGGTTTAGAAACTCTATGCCTGTGACTCCATCATGGTATATCGATAAGTGTTTTGTGGCCGCTGAGTATTTCAACATGTATTTATTTGCAGCATCGAACAGGTGACTAGAGTTGAGCGAATATGTTCGGAATCGGTTGCCGGATCTGAATTTGCCATATACGTGCCATATTGGTACCCTATTTGTGCCGAATTTATGTTTGACAATCGTTTTCCTAACATATTCGTTCATTTCTGCCCCCATTGACTCTAATGACGTTTGGCTGTGTTCGGCGAATATTGCAAATACAATATTCATCGGCGATCGGAATCGGGACCGAATATTGAAAATTTGCTCAACTATTCTAATCTTTAAAAGATTGGTAGTGCAGCCAACATACTGAATATTGCAGGACAGGCAAGTAAGTAGGTATATAATGTATGTAGTGTTGCAATTATTAAAGTTATTGATTTTATAAGATTGTTTAGTAGTTGTAGATGTAAATTTAGTAGCATTTTCTATATGTTTGCAACGCGTACAATGTGATGACCACATTTGAAAAAAACCTACTGGACGTACCAAGTTTTACGTAGTACTTAGTTCCTATGCGATTATTTTATGCTACAGACACAATGACGATATTAAGAAAAGACAAAACATCTTTCCATGTGAACAAGTAGATCATTTGGTCAGGATTTGTTTGCATTTGGAACTGCTGCAAAATGGCTTATAAAATGCAATATCGCTTGATTTAGAGGGTAACGTGGGGACTCGTTCTGACACTATTGGATAATCAAAAACCTGCTGTGTCTTGATGTGCATCTAAACAAGTAATTTGACTTGATGCGTGGAAGAAAGTGACATTTCGCTGTGCACAAAAATATAACGGAGGAATATAAAGCTTCATTAAATCAAGGTAGCTACTCACCGCCGCAGCATGTGCTATAATGATACCTGTCTCAGGACCATCTAAATCAATTGAATCTTCCCCAGGTCCTCACAATCTCACTTTTATTTCTCGCTTTTATATCTATGTTGTGTTGATTGCATTTGTTATTGCACCAAAGCCTGCTGACTGGCATAAAATATTCTAATCCAGTTGCTACAACCCAATAATCAGTTCCTTACTTCCGACTCATAACCTAGTCTACGTTTATTAACACAGCCATCTGGAATGAGACCTACAAGCAGAAGAATATGTCAATCACCGAGTACCTTTCTCAGGGTTCAGGAGATGAAATGGTCATGCTTGGAGAAATATGCCGTTCTATATAAGTCATCTTCAGTAGGGGCATACGCCGCAGGTCACATCCAATATCGAATAGGATTCTAGGACATATTACAGGGAAATTAAAGGATTTGGGATTGTTTGTGTCGTGAAATGAACTAAGGAAGGCGAAGTCCCAAAAATAAACATGTGATTTGTCAATTATCCTGGAAATTCTCTATATATAATGCACTCACTTTAACGGAAGGGGTGATGTGTAATCTCACAATGATTTCTTGCTCGAATTGATTCTGAAATTGCTCTGAATGTTCCTTTTTAATTAGTTTGCACCCTTCAATTATTAGCTTGGGGGTATATATTGTTAAAGGAAACTTACCAGTAATTATTATGCTTTGCTTATGTATAGCGCTATCATAGCCCACAGCGTTTTACATACAGTATCATCATTTTCTTCATTGGGGCTCATAGTCTACATTCCCTATCAGTAAAGTGGAAGGAAACCAACGCAAGCTCGGGGAGAATATACAAACTCCTTGCATATGTTGTCCTTGGTGGGCTTCAAATCCATGACCCCAGTGCTGCAAAACAGCAGTGCTAACCACTGAGCCACCCTGCTGCCCATACCCCATGATTCATAGTACCCAAACTAGTATGAATCGGTGATCGACTCCGGCATTACAACATTTAAGCATTAGTCTGAACTGCAGAAGCGTTTCTGAGAAACAGTAGTCTAAGTTTGTCCGGGGACAAAGTGACTAGTCCAAGAGGTAGATCCCTACTGACTTCTTGACGCCCACTCAACTAGACTGACCGGTCTCTGTCTCTATACACACATAGGCTAGCTTCACACGAGCTTATTAAAAAATTGTTTCATACAGAAGATATAGACTGTTCATCTGTGTGACATCTGTATTCCATATATCAGCAGTTCTTGCAATTTACAAGAATAAATGCAGTTTCCGATGTGAAAGAATTGCAATGTATCAATAAAAATCCGATGCTGTGCTATTCATCCACAAGGAATCCTATTTCTTTTGCGCACCCATAGACTTCAATAGGCGAGTCTCTTCTGAGACTAGTGCATGCTGCGATTCTTTGATGTGGACATGCAGTCCATGTAAAAAAATGTCATCTGAATAGCCCAATTAAATAACATTGGTGCAGTCAGTTTTTTTCATGGACAGCATAGGATGGAGAATATTATCATGTGAATGTAGTCAGTAGGGAGAGACCTATCAGTTTAGCTGAACGTGCAGGGAGAAAACGGTTGTCAGACACCTCTTGGACCCATCAAATTGTCTTATCTGCACGTTCAACTTTTTTTAAATGAAATGCTGTAGTGTTTCAAAGGCAAACAGAGATGTTTAGGATGCAGGAGCTGGACTCTGATTCCAGCTGCCCGGGGATCACGCAGCATGAACTAGATGACACATAAAGCAAAGTCAGTAAAAAACTGCTGATTTTGGTAGGACAGACAGACTATTATATATATATGGGGGATATCCAACTCTCCCCCAACAGATGATGTAAGAAGAACAAGGGATAAAGCATGTTGAATATCAATATGCCTAATGTTTTGTTCTTATGGCAAATAAGATGCCGCCAGATGTGAATGGCCGTGGCTTACTCCCCACTTTCCACCGAAAGTCCTTGGATGCTTGGCTGAGCCGGGCATTCATGTATATTGAGGGGTTGGGGCTCATTCAGCCAACAATTATTAAAGGTGTACAGCCACTATTAGTAAGCACTCACTATAATAAGTATTTCTAGGTATGCCTGAAATACAGAGTGATCATAAGAGGGAAGAGCCATCTAAGAAAATAGGAATTAAAGAGAACCTGTTAGCATGATTTAGCAATGTAAAGTAAAGGCATGGCCATAATGGTGCTGTTAGATAGATTAAATTGATATCTTTATTGAAGAAATCCATTTTGTGGTTGTTCTTTTATCCACACTTAAAGTTATGTGGTATTTAGCTTTAGATGCACAGAGGTTGGATTTTAGGTAGAGCGTTCAGCTCCTGCCCCGGCCCCTCTGCTGCCTGTTGCTCTGTGAGTGACCTGCCTCCTGTTTGATATTTTGCAGTGGCACCATCCTTGATTTCTTGGTGGTCTTCAAAAATATGGCGCTGGTTGCGGCACTTGCACAAAATGATGTCCTGGTGGTCTTTATAAAATGACTCCGGTAACAGTTCATGTGCACTTTTAGATCTCGGCTCAATTAGATTTCTAAAGGATGTCATTGATCCGAGATCTCAACATGTGCATGCGCCACCACCGGTGCCATTTTATTTGCTACCACTCAGACATTAATCTACACAAGCGCCTCCCGCGACAAAGCGTATAATTTCAAACAGGAGGAAGGTCTGTCACAAAGCAGTAACAGCAGGGACCATTATGGCCATGCCTTTACGTTACGTTGCTACATCATGCCGGCAGGTTCTCTTTAGACAACATAATTTGAGCTTAGGTTTCACACTATCCAAGTAAGTCTAATCTTCTCACTTCATCTTGGTAGTGGTTGATGGCACCCCCAGTTCTGGAAAAAGGTTATGAAGATCTCCTTACTCATTCACCAGTTTCGGCATCATTCCGGAAGTCGGGGTTCAGAGATTTAACCAGCACCTCTAAAAATAAAAAAGCAGTGGTATAGTTTCCAGTATAATAAAATTGTTACTGATGAGCTACCCAGAGTTTGCCATCTTGTAATAGTTTTTTTTTATGGAAATCTACACAACTAATAGGAAAAAAAACCTTATATATCTTAATGATATAGAAAATATCATTTAAACTTGAATTAATTTATTTGAAAAAAGCAAAATGGCAGGATGAACTATCCATAAACTTAATGAGTCATATAATCTTGGAAGTGGAGAAACTTTCGAGAACTTTTCACACCAAATATATGTCTTACAACTGAACGGTAAATTATTCCCAATACAAGGATGTTTGGATAATTTATGTGTTATTTGTCCTATCTGTTTCATGTAGGAAAAGCTTATTTGACCATGGCTAATAGAGCCAGTTTGCTAACGCTTTGCATGTGAACAGTGGTGTCCAGAGACTATGGGCCACACCGCATATGACCACACAGTTTATCAAGCCAGCGACCTATACAGAATACTTTACTGCCCCACCTGTGTCAACATCTCTCAGAAACACTCACTCACCCTGGCTACAACCAAGAATTACTTTTCACATTAACTTTTTTTTAAAGGCAGAGGTCACATCTGGCAATGTTAGGATCTATGTTGCAAGAACATAGATGGAAAAAAAAGCTCCCTCTGCAAATTTCACATCGCGCCCACTTTGTGCGGAGATTTCTTTGTAATTCAGAAATAAATGGCTGTCAACCTGTAGCTTTAAAGATTTAAGATTCACGGGCCTATAATTATATCTCGGGGGATATGTCAAAATTTTTACAACTTGGATTTTTATTGTTCCCACATGACTTAATATTTGTCACAATCCTTCTGCTTAAATTGCTACGTACGAATGGAAATTCAGATTTGACTAGCACAGTTGCTGAGATATGTTTCTACAGAGCCCTTGTTGCTTGCAATTAGCTCTGAGACCTGTAGAACTATGAAATGAAATCTTGGAATTTTTTCAGTGAGGAGAATGTTGTTTTTTTTTTAATGATGTATATTTTTTCTTCAGGTCCCGAATGCTCCCAGAACTTCACATCAGCAAATGGAGTTATCAAGTCTCCAAAATATCCAGAGAAATACCCCAATAATGCCCAATGTACATATATTATTTTTGCACCAAAAATGTCAGAGATCTTAATGGAATTTGAAAGCTTTGAATTGGAGGCAGACACTAATGCTCAAGTTGGGCGCCCATGTCGATATGATTACTTGGAAATATGGGATGGATTTCCGGAAGGTGAGTGACTGAAATCAAGTCCGTCTGATTTAAAGCGTTATTCCAAAGTCCAAAGAATAGATGATAACTTGCGTATATGAGTTTGTTTTTCTTTTTGCAGCTGAAAACAGTTTGGCATCACCACTAGATTCTGGGAGCAACAATGTGCAACCAACTGTTCTTCATAAGCATTTTGATTTCAGCACTGAACACAAAAGGCCTCATTCACAAATCAAGTTTTCACACTTTGACCACACAAGAGAACAATAGTGAATTTTTGTTCCCACTCTCTGCTGTTAAGAGTCTCAGAAAGCCTTTTGTGTGAAAGTAGTAAAGTTGTACAAATATTCCATCGATATGAATCTGACTTGTGGATCTGCTTATAAAGTCTATTCACAGTCGTGGGTGAATAAGTGACAAGTGCAAATGTCAGTTTGGATGATTGGTTCATATTTTGGACTTTTAACATTATTTTTGGTCGGTTGTGAGAGTAAAAAGACACCTATATTTATCATAAGGGTATTTTTTGCAAAATATCAATATCATTTAGAACTTTCCAATGATTCATAAGGGAACTGAAGGTAAACTAATCAAATTTGCAGGCCACGCAAAGCTAGAAGGGATAGCTAACACTAGAGAAGACCCAAGAAAGGATTCAGAAGGATCTAGAATCTAGAAAAGCTTGAACAGCGGACTAATAGAATGGTATTTAGCAGGGAGAAATGCAAGATTCTACATCTGGGCAAGAAAAATTAAAATTATATCTACAGAATGGGAGGAATATAACTAATCAACAGCACGTGTGAAAAAGACTTGGATATACTAATAGATCACAGACTGCACATGAGTCATTAGTGTGATGCACCAGCAAATAAATCAAACAGTTCTAGGATGTATTACGAGAAGCATAGAGTCTAGATCACGAGAAGCAATTATCCCCCTCTACTCCTCGTTGGTCAGGCCTCATCTGGAATACTGCGTTCAGTTCTAGGCATCACATTTTATAAAAGACATTGAAAAACTGTAGCAAGTTCAGAGAAGAGCTACCAGGATGGTGAGCAGACTGCAAAATATGTCCTACAAGGAACCATTAAAGGATCTGGGAATGTTTAGCTTGCAAAAAAGAAGGCTAAGAGGAGACTTAATAGCTGTCTACAAATATCTGAAGGGTCGTCACAGTGTAGAGGGATCATCCTTATTCACATTTGCACATGGAAACAAGAGAAGCAATGGAATGAAACTGAAAGGGAGAAGATAAAGATTAGATATTAGAAAAAACTTTTTGACAGTGAGGGTGATCAATGAGTGTAACAGGCTGCCATGAGAGGTGGTGAGTTCTATTTCAATGGAAGTCTTCAAACAGAGGCTGGACAGACATCTGTCTGAGATGGTTTAGTGAATCCTGCATTGAGCAGGGGGTCCTTTCTAACTTTACTAGTCTATGATTCTATGCTGTCTTCCATTGTTTCCATTGTTCTATAAGCTGTAAGTGCAGTGCCACAAAAAAAAATCTATTGGCAAAATAAAAAAAAAAGTTGAAAATCATAAAAATACACTTATTTCCAATGATGCATCGGTGGTTTATATGACGCCTGCAACCAATCGGTGGCCACAGTGGTCACATGCCTTACTATTGGCATCACGGCTCCCATTGCTGAGCAGCCATGGTATTAGCGTCGCACATAAATTATGCCACTGATTGGTTGTAGTAGTCATGTTCTGGCCACCTGAAAACAGAGACCAGAAGGATTGCTGGGGTGTTGATCTGCATTCATGGTGAAATCCAACTTGATCCAGTCCTCTTTCTCTTGACACACAGCATGGTCTTAAAGGAATATGCCAGCCTAAACAAGTTGTCACCTGTTTATACTCTTAATGCTAGAGTCACACGACTGATTTTCTCTCATCCAAGAAAATTGGTCGGATTATGATAATCGGACCGCACTTGGTTGTCATCTGAGTACAATCCGATGTTTTGCGCAAACCTATAGACATAAATGGGCGATTTTCATTTGATTATTGGAGGCAAATTGTGCATGCTGCAATTTTTTACTTGGTCTAAGGAAAAAATCATGTGCATGGCGCTGTAGAATATCATGGGGTCGAATACTATCCATCATAGATAACAGAGCCGATTATTAAGGTCATATGTACGAGCCCTATGGGTAATAGTTGCTAGATAAGTGTAGATCCCACCATTATGGCTCCAACTAATATCCAAGATGGGAACCTGTTACGCACGTTCTCCACTGGTTCTCCCTGGTTCACTGCCAGGACGTTCTGAATGATACAGCCGGCCTGCACCCTCACTTCACCTTCATTTTAAGCTTGTGACACTAAAAATACCAGAAGAAAACCAAGCGCTGTGCTGTGCTCAGCTGTCTTTGTCGGTCTCATTGACCAGAATAAAGCAACAAGGCACAGGCGCATCCTGCTCTCTATTTAACTCCTCCTGGCTAAAGTCTTGAGGTTTGCCGATCAGTAGAGTTTCCGAGGTAGAAATGTAACAGCTCTTCACTATCCAGTGGAATAATAATAAACAAGTACCTTGGCTGGGTTATAAAGCTTGTTTTATCCTATCTGTATACAAGGATTGCTGTTCATAACTTTAAGAAACTTTGGAAAACTTTTCCAAAACTTCCATTTTCCGTCATATTGTAACTTTTTTAAGCCTACTTACTAACACACCCGTAAAAAGTGTACGGAGCTTGTGCGAACAATCTGCAAGAAAAATAGCTGAGGACTAATCAGCAAGCCACATTTACTCTACCATATACATCCAGATTTAGTTTCATTTTTCTTGCCAAAGTTTACCCCACTTTCTTGCAAAATATGATTTCCGAAATAAACCAGAAATTCATTTATTACTTCTGTCTATAGCAGCTAATGACATTTCTCACCTCTGCAGAGCAATATATTACAGTCAAGAACATTTCCTTCCCTGAACATAGACGGAGTTCTTACATGTTAATTAGTTCTCAGAATAATAGAAATCCGATGTGTTATATAGCTGAAGCTCGCATGGCAACAGGGGTGTGAGGAACTGTATCAACCCCGAATCATATTAATGAAATCCACAGAACAACAATGACGGAGGTTACACTGCAAAAATGGACTTCTTTCTTTTCTATATTTACCCTGCCTTTTCTAACCATCTAAATTTCCATTGCCAATTATTTTCCATAACTTACCCCAATATATATTAGAGTGCATAAAACAGAAGTAATACACAAAGATATCTCCCAAGTGATAAGTAGAGTTTAGCGAATTTGTTCAGGTTCCCTCTTATTCGGCAAGCTGTAGCACTTGCGGAATAAGCTGCAGAGGGAACCCGGCTTCCTAGATCGCGCCGGCCAATCAGCTGATCGGTGCCGCAACTGCATGTGTCGCTGCTGTGTCACAGTCAAAGCCCATGCATGGAGAGCCCAACAAACAGGCCATCCCTGCATGCGTTGCTGCCACGAGACGTGCAGCCGCGGCGACTCAAACATATACTCTGCCAGCACCCGAGCATGCATGACACCTTATCCAAGTACATTCGCTCAACACTACTCTCAAGTGATATGCCTGTGTCAGAAATGCCATACCTAAGTACCAGTATTCTGAAAATCAGGTCTACAGGTTCTCTTAGTTTGGCTTATCGAAGTTCTCCTCTGGTAATTAGATCTAGCTGGCATCATTTCCATAAGATCTGGAAAGGAAACATGCTATGGCAAACTTGCATTTTGAACTTTCATGATTATTCTTCATAAATTTAGTCTTGTCTCTAAGGCAGGGGTGGGGAACCTTAGGTTCCAGGGCCATTTACGGCCCTCGATGACCTTTTATCAGGCCCCAGAGCAGATTCTCAGGGACCACATTCTTGGGCAGGGAGCTGTATTTTGATTACATTCAGCTCATTAATTTCTTCTTGCTCTGTTAGCACACACGCAGTGTTCACTACTGAACACTGAAGGGCAGGCAATGAAAGATTACGTCCTGACACCAGTGCCAGTCAGGATGTACTTCGTGTGTGGAGTTTGGACGGCCCCCGAAGGATGGTATAAATATCCAAATGGCCCTTGGCAGAAAAAAAAGATTCCCCACCCCTGCTCTAAGCGTGTGATATGTGCACACCAAGTTTTCTGATGAGATTTTGGAGCTAAAACTGGACAGAAACTCTTCAAATCCTCCTCAAAAACGCAAAACACTTCAAATACTTGGAAGTTTCTGCTTAGTTTCCTTTCCGAAAACTCAGCAAAAAGACTCATGCCCTAAAGATAGTTTTAGGAAGTGAAAAAATTTGAAAATGTTTGCAATACAAATCCACTTCAGGAAACGCTTCTTTTTTGTTGTCAGTTTTCTTTTCTTTTTTTTTTTTCCATAAAAGATATTGAATATTTTTGAAGATTATTTTCTACATTGTATTTTGCGACTTTTGACTTAACAACGTCCACATATGGCAGGTGCTTCACCATCTCCACATGTCGCCTGCGCCATTGTTAAGATATCTCTCGAGAGCTCATCTAAAAGTAAAAGGTGACCTTTAATCCAGCCGTCCGCGAAGCCGCGTCTCTGAATGTTTATGCATGCTCTTCTTTTGTTGCGGCTGCTACACAGTGTGTGGTGGAAAACAATTTCAATTCTATTTTACCTGTGGCTCACTTTTGTAGATAGTTAATTACTTGATACTCTATCATGCATTATTCATAGACTCCAATGCACAAATTTGCATATAACCCTCGGGGTCTCATCTAAAATATATTATTGTCGGAATTAGGTCATAGGATAAAAGATCAGGACGAAGACTCACCTCCACCTGTAGAAATGTAAAAACCAAGCAAACATGCACATGTCCTCTCCACTAAGGTCAGGCGGAGAGTGAGCGTGCACAGGTGCCCGGCTGCCTCATTTAGCTAAAAATCCCTTCCTGGAGATTCACAACATATTATTTTACACCCGCAGCTGTAGGTCTCTTGCTGAAGCAATCTGCAGCAGGCACGTTGATTAAAGTTTCTCACCTCATACTGGAGCCGGAACACATCACCAGTTTGTCACTCACACATCCTAGGGTGGAAAACAAGTAGCCATTGTCACGCCAGCCTTGTAATCCTGACATTGGATGGATAATGCACTGACATATTATTTATTGGGAAGGAAAGAAAACTATAGACAGAAACAATATATGCATAGTACGTAAAATTAAGAGATTAAAAGGATAGATAGATGGATAAATAGATAGATAGATAGATAGATAGATAGATAGATAGATGATAGATAGATAATAGAGAGATAATAGATAGATAATAGGTAGATAGATGATAGATAGATAGATAGATAATAGCGAGATAGATAGATAGATAGATAGATAGATAGATAGATAGATAGATAGATAATGGATGCATAGATGATAGATAGATAGATAGATAGATAGATAGATAGATAGATAGATAGATAGATAATGGATGCATAGATGTTAGATAGATAGATAGATAGATAGATAGATAGATAGATAGATAGATAGATAGATAATGGATGCATAGATGATAGATAGATAGATAGATAGATAGATAGATAGATAGATAGTAGATAGATAGATAAACAGACAGATAGAAGGATAGATAGACAGACAGATAATCTATAATAGATAGATACATAATAGATAGATAGATAGATAGATAGATAGATAGATAGATAGATAGATAGATAATGGATAGATAGATGATACATAGATACACAGATAATCTATAATAGATAGATAATAGATAGATGATAGCTAGATAGACAAAATCTATAATAGATAGATAGTAGATAGATATTATTATTATTATTATTCATTTTTATAGCGCCATTTATTCCATGGCGCTTTACATGTGAAATACGGGGCAAATATAGACAAATACATTAAACATGAGCAAAAACAAGGCACACGGGTACATAAGGAGGGAGGACCCTGCCCGCGAGGGCTCACAGTCTGCAGGGGATGGGTGATGATACACTAGGAGAGGGTAGAGCTGGTTGTGCGGCGGTTCAGTAGGTTCAGGATCACTGCAGGCTGTAGGCTTGTCGGAAGAGGTGAGTCTTCAGGTTCTTTTTGAAAGTTTCTATGGTAGGCGAGAGTCTGATGTGCTGGGGTAGAGAGTTCCAGAGTGTGGGGGAAGCACGGGAGAAGTCTTGGATGCGGTTGTGAGAAGAAGAGATGAGAGGGGAGTAGAGAAGGAGGTCTTGAGAGGATCGGAGGTTGCGTGTTGGTAGGTACCGGGAGATCATGTCACAGATGTATGGAGGGGATAGGTTGTGGATGGCTTTGTAGGTCATTGTGAGGATTTTGAACTGGAGTCTCTGGGCGATAGGAAGCCAGTGAAGGGCTTGGCATAGGGGAGAGGCTGGGGAATAGCGGGGAGACAGGTAGATTAGTCGAGCAGCAGAGTGTAGGATGGATTGGAGTGGTGCCAGAGTGCTAGCGGGGAGTCCAGAGAGTAGGAGGTTGCAGTAGTCGAGGCGGGAGATGATAAGGGCATGCACTAATGTTTTTGCGGTGTCGCGGTCAAGGAATGCGCGGATCCGGGAAATGTTTTTGAGTTTGAGGCGGCAGGAGGAGGCAAGGGCTTGGATATGTGGCTTGAAAGAGAGGGCAGAGTCGAGGATCACCCCGAGGCACCGGGCGTGTGGGACTGGGGAAAGTGAGCAGCCATTGACATTGATGGATAGGTCTGGTGGAGGGGTAGAGTGAGATGGGGGAAAGATGATGAATTCTGTTTTGTCCATGTTCAGTTGTAGAAAGCGAGCAGAAAAGAAGGCTGAAATGGCAGACAGACAGTGCAGGATTTTGGTAAGTAAGGAGGTGAGGTCAGGTCCAGATAGGTAGATCTGCGTGTCATCAGCATAGAGATGGTACTGCATACCGTGGGATTCTATGAGCTGTCCCAGACCGAAGGTGTAGATGGAGAAGAGTAGGGGTCCTAGAACAGAGCCTTGAGGAACACCGACTGACAAGGGGCGAGGTGAGGAGGTGGTATGGCGGAGGGAGACACTGAATGTCCGATCTGTCAGATATGATGAGATCCAGGAAAGGGCCAAGTCTGTGATGCCAAGAGATGAGAGGATTTGTAGCAGAAGGGAGTGGTCCAAAGTGTCAAAGGCAGAAGACAGGTCCAGGAGAAGGAGGACTGAGTAGTGTCGCTTGCTCCTGGCAGTTAGTAGGTCATTGGTGACTTTAGTTAGGGCAATTTCAGTTGAGTGATGGGAACGGAAGCCAGATTGTAATCGATCAAAGAGGGAGCAGGAGGAGAGGTGAGAGGACAGTTCAAGATGGATGTGTTGCTCCAGCAATTTGGAGGCATAAGGAAGAAGAGATATCGGGCGATAGCTAGAGGGAGCTTTTTGAGGGAGGGCTTTTTGAGGATGGGTGTGATCTTGGCATGCTTGAAGGATGAGGGAAAGACACCTGTTGTGAGTGAGAGGTTGAAGAGGTGTGTTAGGGTTGGGATGAAGACCGTGGAAAGGTTAGGGATGAGGTGGGATGGGAGAGGGTCAAGCGTGCAGGTGGTGAGGTGTGATCTTGACAGGAGGGTGCAGAGCTGATCTTCTGTCATGGTGGAGAAGCTGGTTTTATAGGAGCAGGGGTGAGCAGCTAAGAGGGGCAGTGGGCGCTGTGGGCCAAAGCTTTCTCTGATCGTATCGATCTTCTGTTTAAAGAAAGAGGCAAAGTCTTCAGCAGAAATGAGAGGGGAGGGAGGGGGTGCAGGGGGATATGAGAGATGAGAAGTAAGTTTGTTTTGCGGCAGTGAGCGCAGACTTGAAGCTGGCGAGGGACTGCTTGTATGCGGTGAAGTGGTCAGCAGAGCGGGATCGCTTCCATCTCCGCTCAGCGATCCTGGAAGCCCGTCTCAGTTCTTTAGTCAGGCTGGTCAGCCAAGGCTGCCTGTTGATTGTACGAGTTTTGCTATGCATGAGCGGGGCGGCCGAATTGAGTGTTGCTGTTATTGTGGCGTTATAAAAAGCAGCAGCAGCATCTGTGTCATGAAGGGAGGCTATGTCTGTAAGAGGGAGAAGGGACTCAGAGAGTGATTGTAAGTTGAGATGTTTGAGATTTCTGCGAGGGAGTTCGTGGAGTGGGGGTTGCACACTAGGAGAGGAGAGGGAAGAGAATGTCAGTAGGTTGTGGTCAGACAGGGGGAGGGGTGAGTTAGTGAGATTAGTAAGGGAGCAGAGGCGGGTGAAGACGAGGTCCAGCGTGTGGCCATCTTTGTGAGTGGCCTCAAAGGACCATTGAGTGAGGCCAAAGGAGACAGTCAGTGATAAAAGTTTAGAGGCAGCTGAGGTGGAAGTGTCAATCGGGATGTTGAAATCACCCATGATGATAGTGGGGATGTCAACAGAGAGGAAATGAAGTAGCCATGTGGTGAAGTGGTCGAGAAAGGTGGAGATGGCTAGTTCTGGGGGGCGGTAGATGACAGCCAGCTGGAGGTTGGAGGGGGAATAGATGCGGATAGAGTGCACCTCAAATGAGGGAAGAGTGGCGGAGGGTGGTAGCGGAACTGGAGTGAAGGAGCAGGTGTCGGACAGGAGCAAGCCAACTCCTCCACCACGTTTGTTGGTGGAGCGAGAGGTGTGAGAGAGGTGGAGACCGCCGTAGGAAAGCGCAGCTGGAGAGGCTGAGTCAGAGGGGGTGAGACAGGTTTCCGTGATGCCAAGGAAGGAGAGTTTGTTGGTGATGAAGAGGTCATGGATAAATGGCAGTTTGTTGCAGACGGAGCGTGCGTTCCATAGTGCTCCAGGTAAGGGGACCGGGGGAGTGGGGGCTGGATGAATGGGTATGAGGTTGTCATGGTTGGGAAAACGTGCGGAGGATCGAGGTAGGGGGTTAGAAATGAGTGTGGGGATAGATAGATAGAAGGATAGATAGACAGATAGATAGACAGATAATTTATAATAGATAGATAGATAATAGATAGATGGATAGATAGATAGATAGATAGATAGATAGATAGATAGATAGACAAAATCTATGATAGATAGATAGATAGATAGATAGATAGATAGATAGATAGATAGATAGATAGATAGATAGAATAGATAGACAAAATCTATAATAGATAGATAGTAGATAGATAGATAGAAGGATAGATAGATAGATAGATAGATAGATAGATAGATAGACAGATAATCTATAATAGATAGATAATAGATAGGTAGATAGATAGATAGATAGATAGATAGATAGATAGATAGATAGATAGATAGATAATGGATACATAGATGATAGATAGACAGATAGAAAGATAGATAGACAGATAATCTATAATAGATAGATAATGGATAGATGATAGATAGATAGATAGATAGATAGATAGATAGATAGATAGATAATAGATACATATATTGATAGATAGATAGATGATAGATAATAGATCGATAGAGAAAAAAAAGAAAAGCAGCACAAAAAACATGAAAAAAGTGGACTTTATTGCCCCATGGCGTGGTGACTTTTCGGATGTAGTATCCTTTCTCAAGCAGTGTTTTCACCACGCCATGGGGCAATAAAGTCCACTTTTTTCATGTTTTTTGTGCTGCTTTTCTTTTTTTACTTTATTATGGGGAGCCACTGAATTGTTGGTTGGAAAAGCTCTGCACGCATACAAAGGTATTGTTTGATGCTGCTCCAATTTTTTATCATAGATAGATAGATAGATAGATAGATAGATAGATAGATAGTTAGATAGAATTTAAAGAAAAGTTCACACAGGATTCTCTTCCCATAATTCTAATCCTTTATATCCATTACACAAGTGCCATTTCCCACCATTTTGGCTGATTTTTCCCGGCAGTCTTTCCATGTGATGTTTTCACACCCTGTCTAGATGCAATCTCTAGGTGTAAATGGCAATACATAGTAACAGTTAAGAGACATCAGCAGCAGTAAAATGAGAGAATTATTCCTGGTCCGGATGACCCTGCACATTCAGCCATAAATCCCCGCACCCTGAGATCTGCCCAACATCTCCACAGTCTCAGGGTCAGATCTTCTTGACGTGCTGGATGTTCACAGCAGTGTCAGTGGTGAAATAGTGACCTCTCCGAGGCATGAAGCAGCAGTAATTGCAGGATTGTCTAGTAAATGCAGGGCGAGGGTGGACGAGGTCCAGCGAGTGGAAATTGTGGTTTGTTATTACTTTGTTGCACGTTGTGTAGTTTTTGTTTTATATTTTATCTATGATAATAGTAGTAATGATAATATAACATACAATGCCTATTGTTTGCAGTCCAGTTCTCCTCCCTGTAATACTGAGAGTGAAATGTAATTTAGGGTATGAATACAGTATGGGAGCTATCACCATGGAATGACTTCAATGCTAAAGTCAATAAAATAAACACACTTGTGATTGAAGGCACCGAAAGCGCTGTCTCCCGAGCCCCGATAGATGCTAACGCCATAGCAAATTAAACACTCTATTAATCTTTTTTATCTCAACTTCCTCTGCCTCTTGTCTAACTTTGCTGTCATTGAGACTTGCACTCCTGAAAGTAATGTGTACATAGAAATGATGGAACGGAGCCTCTTACAATTGGACCAATCCAAACAGGCGCAAAGTCTAAAAAAAAACGTAAACGGCTTAATAAAGCGATGCTTCAAATGTAAAAGAGCCGGTAATGAAATCAGAGGAGAATAACTGTAAGATTTATGGGCGATGTAAGAGAAGAGGAGCAGCACCGCGCAGCGAATTGGTCACGTGTTCACAGCTTCCATGTATATAAGAGAAAAATTACAAATGAATTTATATTTTGGGCTTCATCTTCCAAAAACAGCGCCATACCCTTCCGCAGGTCTTGTGGGCATTTCTACCGCATAGCAAAAGGAGCTTCAATGCAATACCAAACATGGCCCTTGGACATATGTGGCGCTATTTCTAGAACAAAACTGCCATGTTTATTAAATCCTGTTTCACCTCCTTTAAAGGGTTATTCCCGAGCATGCGTCTCTTTGGGAAGAAGATGAGTGCTGCACTCCGTTATCTCCAGCGAAGCCATAGAGAATGAATGGAGTTTATCAGTCGATTCCCCCCCCAAAAAAAAAAATTAAAGGACTCAAGTGACTCTTGCGTATTGGATATCGCGAGTTGCAGAGATTCCTACAATATTTCTATTCTTCTCGTTTTATTTCTCCATTTTTTACTTTTTATTGGTTTTATATCAGGAAGCATGCCCTAATGAATAAAAGGATGGCCGTGATGATATGACATCACTTAAGAAGAACAGAAATTGCAGCTTCTCCAATTATTTCTGAAAGTAATCAGATCAGATTTATAGGTAATATAAACGGAGATACTTTACCCTTTTATTTCGGGCGGTCGATAGAAGAATTGTACTTAGCAATGAAATTTAATTGATTTTCTTACTGGGACTCTACTTGCCCGTTGTCAACGATCATATTCAGCCCGATGAAACTGGAGAGGAAAAAATGAAAAAAAATATTTAAAGGGGGAAATTATTTTCTATGAAGTCAGATTAATGCAAAAAATAAAAAATCAAAGAGCCATTTTGAGTACATGCGCATGGTGATGCTGGTTGAATGGACCCTGAATGCTCCCTTATACATTTAACAAAATCAAATGAAACCAGCAGTCCATCTGATGTATGGGGGCCCCAATTTTACTTTTTGCTTTAGGAGACATGAGCCACTATTGGAATGATCTGGCAGCAACTTTCTCCTTTCTTCCAGTTGAAAACACATGAACACTTGGCCAAGCCTAGTGGTTATGTGTATGGTGGATATCCGGGGGGATGTTTGGCCGACAGTTATCTTATGGTCAGCTGAAGGCTCAGATATTCAGAAAGGTTTAAAGGATAACCGTTCTTTCAAGTAATGTTTCAGAATAAGCTATCTTGGGTATACATAAGGAAAAACACTTTCTGTTTTTCACTAGCTTCCTTTCTGAAGGCTCTGTTTCTAATTTTCAATTCACACTAAACTGGAGGGAGGAGACTAGATGCTATGATGTCTCCCTTACACAGCACAGCACAGAGAGAGGGATTCCTGCTCTATAGTCCCTTTTTAGCACACAGAGACAAGCATCAATAGAGAGGAAGTTATACATCAGTAGTGATCAGAGTGGAATTATTCCAGCTCTGGGTGAGGTAAAAGACTTTTCAGAAAGCTCAGCACACAATCTTCAATCTTTCTGTGTCTCCCTCTGCTTATTTCATCCTCCACCTCTCTCCATATTGTATGACCGTGAATCAGCAGTCCTTCATGACTTGATATTTATTTCAGAGTGGATGATATGTTCAGGACGTGGGGATAGTTGAAAAAATGTCTTATACATAAGTGAGGAATAAAGCAGATTTCTCTGATAATATATAATACAATGTTTCTTATATTCTCCAGTATTGTGCAAAATACACATACATATACAGGTCCTATTTAATTTGGGCACCACCATATTTGGATTATCTCATCAGTCCAGTGGTCTACAAAGATATTTGTTGCTCTTCTTAAAACAATAATATAGTCGATTTCTAAGTGGCTCTGACGGGGCACCGGGCAATGTCTTAATGTGAATGGCTGTGAATAGATGAAATATTCCTTCTTGCGCTTTTCCAAACTAATGTAATCATTTGGTAAAAACAGATTTTACTCTCCATTATATATCCTCTTTATAGGGATTGTCTCGAGTTCTTAAATGGTTAAAATTGCAAAGTAGAAAAACACGCAAGTTTGCAGTTTGCCTCTTATAAAAAAAATCATCTCCGTTCTCAAGAATCAAGGGATTTTTAATTCTTTAGAGTACAGCTGATTGCCGCCTGGAGTCTCAGAGTGGCCGGTTACCTAGGAAAGAATCCTTCACTACTAGCGGGTTCTAAGCTTTAGAGCCTCCAAGATTTGCTCTGAAACTGGCCATATTCCTGCATCCGGCCAGTCTTGTTCGGTCTATTAGCAGCACGATAAAGTGCGCAGTTCGAACCAGCAGTGCAACCATGTCGAAACCTGTTCCAAAGTTTGCCCACTGTAAGAAAGTCAGGAGTAATTATGAAAAGAATTCCTATCGTGTACCCATACCATTAAAGATGATAACTGACAACTTTACCAACCTTTGGGTAACGAAAATTTTACCTAATCTTGAATAGAAATAGACATAGATCTATTTGATTCATCTGAGCCCAAAAAGTTTAATCGTGTAATTTGTGGCCATCTCTAGGGTCAAGCGATGCGTCCTCTATAAGAAATAATTCTAGAATTACAGCCGCTCTAATAGAATTACCTTCGTCCATAAATACTGACCACATAGACCCGTCCTTTGTATAGCTTAATCTGCAAACAGACAATCATGCACATAGATTCCCTCTTCATATATCGCCATCGATCAGGAGCAGTCTGTTGTTCCTTGTTTCCCAAGCTGACATTACTTGGTTAGAGCCCTTTCCATAAACTGGAATGGGAAAGGTCATATAAATATAAGTATATAATTAGCTACAGAGAGATAAGCTGAGTTTAATTACTTCCTCTCATCTCTGACTAGACATTTGGGCTGAAGATGTTAATTATAAGCGTTAATAATAGATACATTGGCGATGTAAGTGGATGATTTGCCATGGCTCATAGATTTAATTTGACTAGCAAGGTCTTGAAAATATAGTATTATAGAAATTATATGTATGAATTGGGGCCAGTGACAAACTAGATAATGGATAAATGGATGAATAAATAAAAACATTAATGGATGGATAGATAGATAGATAGATAGATGATAGATAATAGATTATTATTATTATTATTTATATAGCACCATTGATTCCATGGTGCTGTACATGAGAAGGGGTCACATACAATTGACAGATATCACTTACAGTAAGCAAACTAACAATTACAGACTGATAGAGGGGCGAGGACCCTGCCCTTGTGAGCTTACATTCTACAGGATTATGGGGAAGGAGACAGTAGGTTGGGGGTTGCAGGAGCTCCGGTGTTGGTGAGGCGGTATCTCCGGTAGTGGTGAGGAGGCAGTGGGGTCAGTGCAGGCTGTAGGCTTTCCTGAAGAGGTGGGTTTTCAGGTTCCGTCTGAAGGATCCGAGGGTGGTTGATAGTCGGACATGTTGGAGCAAAGAATAGATAGATAATAGAGAGATAGATAGATAATGGAGAGATAGATAGGTAATAAATAGATAATAGAGAGATAGATAGATAGATAGATAGATAGATAGATAGATAGATAGATAATAGATAGATAGATAGATAGATAGATAATAGAGAGATAGATAGATAGATAGATAGATAGATAGATAGATAATGGAGAGATAGATAGATAGATAGATAGATTGATAGATAGATAGATAGATAGATAGATAGATAGATAGATAGATAGATGGATGGATGGATAGATAGATAGATATTTTCTGGAACGTGCTTTATTAATAACCTGTGCATTAGCCGGCTCACCATGGATCAATATCGCATTAGCTGGACTGGGAATGCCCATTCCTAGAAATTCAATACTCCTTTGTATGGTGTTGTCTTGGCGGCTCCTGACCATATAATAATCACAGACACAGCAAAGTACTGAGATGTCCAGGGGGCAAAATCCAGCCAAACTAAATGTAGACATCCTAAATGATTCCATGAAAATTATAAGCCAGTGAGTCACAATCGGGGTCTTCAATCACAGCTCCCAACCCAACAGTGTTCTTCTGTTTCCCTTTCAATGGATGACTTGTGTATATTTCAAAGAAGGCACCTGAGTTCAGCTGCTGACATTTATTGTTTAAGTGGTTTCAACCCATTTTTATGACTGTCTGTATGGGGTTTTTTTCTGTAAGGAAAAGGGAGCTAATTAAACAATTTACATGAATACTAGATAGCCAACGAGACTGCTGCTGGCTAAAGAAATTTCTCTATATAGACTTAATACAGAAGTTACTGTAACTTTAGATTATTTCAAACTCAACTTTAATGAAACACAATGCTGCCATTATCAGGATTAGGATTGATTTATACCTGATTATGGAGGCATCTCCCCCCCACACACACACATGGGCAATAAGGGCTCTTATAATCAATACTCAGTGTCATAATATCCACCTAAATAATGGACAGCAGTCCTGGACTGTGCCAATAAGACCGGCTGGGCACAACTATCAAGCACCCGAGACTGATCACAGTGCACCTCTTGTATTAAATTTTACACCTTGGGAATAAAATGATCAAGTGTGAGAGATGGAATTCAGAGAATTCAGAACATTAAGGGCCCATTTAGCCAGAACTGATAATCAGGAACAAGAGTTCCGACAAATGCTTGTTTCAACATTTTTGGTCGGTCTAAATCTGGCCTGCCATCGCGTGATGAATAAGCAAAATGCTCCTTCTTTGGGTGAGATACTTTTAAGCAAACTTAAGACTCATGGTTTTCAGTAGCACATCGTCCCGTGCAAACAGGTGGTTTGATGTCAATACCACAATGCTCTACATCATTATGATCGTTCTGTGCACATAGAAGTGTGGTCAGTCTGTCTCAACACACCATTAAACGACTGCGAATTGGCTTGCATGCAGGCAATTGGTGGTCATTTCGCTTCCGCTGGCAACCAGTCTAAATGACCATTAGGCCTCAAAGCTCAACGGTAACTCAAAGTTGCCAACAATTCACACTAGAATCATGGAATGAGTTACCTTAAAGAGGCTTTTCAGGACTTTGAAAATCTATAGTTCAGATGGGTCGCCGGATCCAGCTCCAGGTACCCCATCAATTAGCTGATTGAAGATGTGGTGCAATCAACTGATCAGCAGCGGCAGAGGCATAGCTATAATATATTCAGGTGTTGCAATCACACCTGGGCCCTGGATCCTAGAGAGGTCTGCAGGTCTCTTTGGCAAGTATGAATAGACTGTTATTATTAAAGATTTACATTTATTATTTTATTTAGCTCACTTATATATTGCACTTTACCAACTCCGTCATCATTGTCCCCTCATTGGGGCTCATAATCTAAATTCCCTATCAGTATGTCTTTGGAGTGTTGGAGGAAACTGGAGGAAACCCTCGCAAACATGGGGAAAACATACAAATGCCTTGCAGATGTTGTCGTTGGTGGGATTTAAACACGGGACCCCAGATCTACAAATCAACAGTGCTAACCACTGAGCCACCATGCTGTGCCCTATTGGAGATTTTGCATTGGGGCATCCAATTTATGCCAATGGATAAGGGTGTCAGTCATTGGTGGACACAGACAGAAATGGGCCCCACTGCAAGAACATTACATTAGAGTCCAATAGCTCATCATAATGCCCAATTCAATGTCAGGAAAATTTCTGCAAGAAATCCTGACGTGTGCACATACCCTAAAAGTTACTGCCATTAAAAAAAGTCAGATTGCGATTGTTCCAAGGCCATTCTTTCCAATTGGGAAACACTGAAGTCGCCCCCAAGTCATGTTAGTATCTTCATATCGCTTTACTCCTAATAAATTTACTCTACGTTCATTTTTGGTGAATTTTTGTCTATATACAACAGCTGATACTTTTATTATACATTTAAATATAGATTTGATTGCTTTTATTTATTCCTTTGAGCAGCGTCCGGTAGGGCAGATGCCTAAAAATAATGGGAAATGGTTTTCTGTGTGTTCGCTCTGTATATTTTACACATACAAACATTTACTTTTGGGTACGGTAAATTTCTATGTTATTACTGATTTGTTGCTTTGCCGATACAGCTGTGTTTTTCCATCTTTTCATTTAATAAACTTCAAACTAACTTTGCCTATATTTCCTCCTGATAGCAGTGAGGTTTCCATCTAGACTTAATATACAGTGTGGATCGTAGATGCTATTGCTGATTCAAAGCAAAGATCTCTTAGGTAATTGAAGGTCTCTTCGCTCAGGTCAGAGAGACAGAAGCCCATTATCTTGTTTATGATCTGTATCTATTATTGTGGGCGATCATCAAGTAAAGCTATTTCCTGACCTTTACGGTGGCAATGCGGCGTCTCGTTAGAGGACAATAAATATGTGTGTGCGTGACTTACAGTTGCCGATGGAAAGGCTGCAAAATAATTTTTTTTATTTATTTATTTATTTTTAACAAATGTAATTTTTTGCTAATCATTTATTTCCCCCTTCCTCTTACAGTGGGTCCTCACATTGGGCGTTACTGTGGACAGAACAACCCGGGGCGAGTTAGAGCCTCATCTGGAATCATGTCGGTTGTTTTTCATGCAGACAATGCAATAGCAAAGGAAGGATTTTCTGCCAACTATTCCGTATTACAGAGCAATGCAGAACAAGGTCAGCATCATTTCTCCAGGTTGAATATATATATATATATATATATATATATATATATATATATATATATATATATATATATATTCTATGGCACGTAAAACATTGAAAAACCCTCTGCATAAAACAGAATAGATGAAGAAATGACACCTTTCCTAGATAAAACCGTGTTATTATCTATATGACTTATAGATGCAAACATTTTAAGAGTAACAAAACTTTCAAAAAACTTTTGACATCTCTTATTGACATGTCAGAAATTTTAATCTCTACCGGAGGCCCACCAATTTCTAAAATGAAATGATAGAAGTAGATGAAGAAGGGTAGATGAAGTTCTGAGACCAGAAAATAAGGACCAGAAGTTTGGAGAGTCAGAATAAACCTGTCTTGAGTTATCCCTGCCTCTCCATTCTCCTTATCATTCAAAGTCTTATTCCAACCCAATCAAAACTGCTGATATGCAATTATGATATGTAAAAAGTTTTTTGAAAGTTGGAATTATGCTTTAAAAAGATTACAGTTATCTAAATCCATAGCACTTACACAAACATGCCAGAGCCTCTTCCATGAAAGTTATTTTGGAGTTTTGGAACTTTTGAAGGACATGGATGAGAACAACTGGAAAAGATTATGTGGCCTTTTGCAGTTCTGGTTTATTGTCATGGAAGAGCAATGTTCTGACCTCGTAGCATTTAGTAAGGTTAGTATCCATTATAGCAGCAACAGCAAACCAGCTTAACTTCAAAGCTTTCATATGTGACCTCAATTACAAGGAAAACATCATATATTACTTTAAGCCCACAGGCAGGAAAAGGGTGTCAGGTTGGACAGCCCTAAATCCATAGAAAAATGAAATGAGACTTATATTTGTCAACATTGATGACCCCTCTGTAGAACGTCACATGTCCAATATGGATGAACGACTAAATGACTTCCATGCTACATTACTAGTCACGCTACTGTTTGCTGTACTGAAAAAAGTGATATATATCCTGAATACATGTATCATAGATGATTCCTAAATCATATAGCTGATCTTATGTATCCTGATTTTTTTTTTAAAGATTTTGTGTGCAAAGAAGCCCTTGGGATGGAATCTGGGGAAATAACTTCGGACCAAATCACCGCATCTTCACATTATAGCACTAACTGGTCGACAGAAAGGTCAAGACTCAACTATCTTGAGAATGGATGGACCCCCGGTGAGGATACAGTTAAAGAATGGATACAGGTACATACCAGTGATATTATACCAAAGAGTTCAATTACATCTATAGAGAAGAATTTGGCACTCGGGGGTATGTAATGAAATAGTGAACGTGTAAAGCAGCAATCCCATTCCAAAATATATTAACGTTTCAGTCCTAAGTTCCAGATCTTCATCAGAATGTTATGGATTGTCATGAATGGAGAAGTATAGGAAGAATAGCCCAAAGGTATAGCGACCATAGAGCGATGGATCACAATTACCATATACAGTACATATATATATATATATATATATATATATATATATATATATAGATATATATAGATATAGATATACACTCTAAAGAAATAATTTTGTTCTCTTGCAATATTCTGCAGAAATTGTTTAGTTCTCTTCTCTGATGACTGTGGTCCATCGCTGGGACCTTTATCAATCATCTGCTGGAAAACCCAACAGCATGTGTTTAATTTCCCTGCAGTGCCTCCGCAGGAAAAATGAAGCATTACACAGTAAAATCAACAGTTTGTACATGTACTTCACAGAAATGATGGAAAAGTGGCTATTTGGCCACACTTTCAACTCGGCGATGATGGTTCTGAATTGAGACCTCTTTCTAATAAATCACAATTCACTAAAATAGTGTTTAACATGATTTTTTCTTAACCCTTATAAGCTAGACTAGGTAAGCTCTGGGTATTTTGCAGTTGTAGCTCCTTGAACTAGTACAGTTCTAAGTACCCTAATAAGACCCAGGCTCATTAGCTCTGGAGAGATGCCAGTGCAGAATTATACCTGAACAACTATTTCTAAAATAATAAGCTGCGCTTTACTGCCATGCAGGCTCATACACGTAATAACTCAATTTAGTAGATGATGTCGTTTAAGATGTCAATATTATTAGTGAAACTCAAACAGAGACCGAACTATTAGTAATGTTATAGCTCTCCTTAGGATACAGGTGGTTCATAGTAAATCCTTGTATTTGCGCATGTTTTGACGTTTTTTTCGATTTCTTACACATATACTAAAGTTGTAAAAGTTAGTAAAGTCCATAATAACAGGCATTCTCATGATTTAATAGGGCTTTTCATGATTTTTTTAAAAAATGGACAGAAAGCATTAAATAGGTTGTGCAGACTTGTGAATCCTCACAGCTCGCAGTGTGCCTGCTGTCAGGATTCTCCAATACCGAAGCTGAGAGCTTGTGGTCACATGCCGACTAGATGTGTGCAGCCTTGCTCAATACAAGTGAATTGAGTGAGGCTCGACACGTCTAGTTGGAATGTGGCTGAAAATATGCACATCGCATATTTGCTGGCACCGAAGTATCCTGACAAGCCTGAGTTACTGAGCAAGTATAAGTTATTTTAATACATCCTCTATTTCCTGAGCATTTGGTGTTAAATTGACCCCCCTTTAGAACCCATATAAACTCATCAATTCACTAATGTACATAGAGGAAGGTACATCGAAATCAAAATGATGCTGGTCCATGTCACCATACTCAGGACAGACAGGAGTTGGCGTATTAGGCTGATCTAACAGTTGTTTCTACGGTACATGCACTCTTGGTCTTGTTTATAGATATGAAAGTAAGTAATCAGCGAGAATCAAGAAAACACATATAGAGCTTATAACAATATGGAGATTCTGCTCCACGCAAAAGAGGCAGATCACGCTGGGAGGCAATGTGCCAAGCAATTACAGCAGGGACATTTGCATATTACATCATACGCATAAAATACCGGATGCAAAGGATATTTTAATTAAGATTTTTAATTTAGGTGTTTCCTGCTGTGCTGCTATTGCTGCAATATCTTAAGAATCTGTCACTGTGGATGGAAGCTCTGAGTCTGCTTCTATATTTCATCGATGCCTATCTATGATGTATTATTATTTTGCTCTTGTTGAGATCAACTCAGTTTGACGTTACACTGATCCAGAAGATGATGATTTTTACCTGCCAGTCTCGAATTGTACTTATCTAAAGGTGGTTATGCACATACAGTAAGACCAATGCGCCGAGACCGACCAACCTTGTGTTGTATGTTTTAATACACAACGACGTGTTCAATTAACCTATGTCATGTACAAAAAGGTTCTCAAAGAAGATAAACCACAACCATGGGTGTCTGGCATTGGTTTACTCTCCTATACCCATTTCAAACACATAGACCCTCCATCGAACTGAACATGTGGGTGTGTGTGGGGGCGGAGGATTTTGATGAATAGCTGTTTGCCCAGTGTTTAACTATGTATGGTCATCTCTAGTCTAGATCCACCTTACTGATATGTAACATTGAACTGAAATAGTTTTTGTAGTCCGTAGGGTTTGGAGACAAGAAGGTGGACTTATTGGAAGGTATGGGCAGATATTTTTGGATTGGGAAGCCGATAGCTTCAAATTTCTCTGATACACATGTCCATAAAAGTATAAACTAGTGGTGGTTGGAAGTTGCTTTGGTTGATGGAGCTACACTGCTTGTTTGGCCTAAGCCTAGCAAAGCTCTACTTTGTTGTCCTAGCTTTAGACTTTAGTATCATTTGATGCTTGAGTAAATATCCTCACTTGGATCACTGTGATACCTTGGATTTCCTTCTTTGTCTCTTTTGTGCTTAGTTAGATAGAACCTCAGAAAACCTTCATTTTGGGACTTCACTACATGTTTGTGCTTCTCCATTAGATTTAATGTAGGCCACATTTCTTTTGGCGAGAGGGGTTATCTCAAGTGTTTCATCATACTCTGTTTTGGTATGTTAAAAAATGTCCACCTTTGAATTCCTCTCTGAGCCTTTTTTATGCCAAAGAAATGCAAAATGCTTGTCTGATACATTAGTTCATGTATCTTCACAATGCGTGGAGATTTTCATCACACAATTCTAAAGTTAGCAAGAAAGAAAAAGTTCGGGAAAAGGATCTATATTTTTCACAGACATTAGGTTGAACCATGATTAATGGATCTGGACAGTGGTATATATTCACGGTCAAGGAACTTTCTATGAAATGTTCTCCTCTCTTACCATTATTTTATGTAAGTGAATAGCTGCATTCATTGGGGAATATTGGCTGACAACAGTGCAATGCCTTTATGTGAGTAGGGTGACACAATACCTCTATACGTGCCGACAGCCTGCTAACTTGTCTTTTACGCCTCAAAAAATGTTGATGTTCCTTCCAAAACATCCAGCAGTTCGCCCCGCTTGACATATCTAATGGGTAAACTGTGTGACCCTTGAACTACTGCAATTTCCAGTGGGAGGAAATAGCACTTGACACAAAAATGTTGCAGCTTCCTCAAGATGGTTTAAGAAATATATTTTTACCTATCTATCTATCTATCTATCATCTATCTATCTATCTATCTATCTATCTATCTATCTCTCTCGTATCTAGAAAAAGAACTCTATAGGAGCCAAGATATATGCAAACACTGAAAACATTTAATCTAAACTGTGTTATTATTCAGTAAGATGAACTTACAAAAATGAAGGTTCTTAGCGCATAAATTGGCCAATTCATGTGTGCCCATCAACCATGGCAAGGTGACCTCCCTCTGATGGGTCCGTGTTCTACTGTACATACCTCTCTTGTGCTATTAGCCTACAGTTAAATGGACAAAACATGTCTCTCGTATCTATCTATTATCTATCTATCATTTATCTATTACCTATCTATGTATCTACTATCTATCTATCTATCTATTATCTATCTATTATCTATCTATCTATTATCTATCTATTATCTATCTATTTATTATCTCTCCTATCTATCTATCTATCTATCTATCTATCTATCTATCTATGTATTATCTATCTATCTATTATCTGTCTATCTATCTATCTATCTATCTATCTATCTATCTATCTATCTATCTATCTATCTATGTGTATCTATCTATCTTTCTATCTATCTATCTATCTATCTATCTATCTGTATCTATCTATCTTTCTATCTATCTATCTGTATCTATCTATCTATTATCTATCTAGCTAGCTATTATCTATCTATCTAGCTATTATCTATCTATCTATCTATCTATCTATCTATCTATTATCTATCTATCTTTCTATCTATTTATTTTCTATCTACCGTATTATCTGTCTATCTATCTATCTATCTATCTATCTATCTATCTATCTATCTTTCTATCTTTATACTGTATATCTATTATCTATCTATCTATCTATATAGCTACTATTTATCTATCTATCTATGTCTTTATCTGTCTATCTAGGATTTTAATGCCCGGAAGTAACGCAGACTCACTATTAATATGACTTTAGTCCATTGTGTATTGGGAACTAGAACAATAGGTCAGAGGCGCCCTCCTTTTCCTCACTACCTGGCTTTTGAACATATTTCCCATGCGGCTTATAATATCTTAATGAAAGTGCATTTCACTACATTTTTACTCACCGACCATTAATAATAGGGAGGCATAAAAATTTAACACACATGTCCAAGCTGCTCTACATCTAAAATGACAGGCGAACAAGTAGTTAGGGAGATGAGGAATCAGGACTGACGTTCCATCGTATATCTTCGGAAAGAGCTTGAATGCGCAATGAAACACTTGAGAAACCGCATCATAGCAAAACTGTAAACACCATCCTGCTAAAATGAATCTAATGAATAATGGATGGTCAATCAGCAGATCTTCCAAGCCTTTATACATATTCCTGAAGCAATTCTGCCGACTAAAAATGTCATCTGTCTTTGCCAAATAACATGGTATTCAGCAACAATTACTCACTCATAAAGTCCGGCCGACGTGCATGGGAAAATGTGGAATGTATTGGAATCAAGCAACGAGTGTTTCTTATTTATGAACTGATTCTTCACTGTCTGCATCTGCTGCTTTGTCTTCATCCTCAACCAATTTACTGCTGTACAACCCGGTGGATGTCGGCAGTGTCAGACTGGGGTGACAAGGGCCCACCAGTAACATTGAGTTTGGGGGGGCCCACTTTTCAACGGCATACAAATATTACACTACTCTCATTCACAAATTTACCTTTATCTCTATATAATAATAAACTGGGTAGTTTGGTTAATGAATGATGAGATGCTGCTTTTTTCTGTACAAGTGAATTATGCCAAATACTGCCCATACAGTGGGGTTGGGGGACCAGATCTGCACAGGGGCCCACCGGGGGATTCCCCTGTTACCCTGCTGGCCAGTCCGAGCCTGGATGTAGGCAGGAAACATATACCCTGATGGTGAGATGGGAGAAATGCAATAATGTGAGCATCAGATCCATGAATTAAAGGCAAATATGGCCAAATTTTAATTTTCATCTATTTCTGAAAAATAAAAAACAACCTGCCTTGATGTTTGAAGTATATTCAAAATATTTCTAGTATTGAAAGAAATCTCACCAGCCTCTTTTTTATTTAAAATTTTAGAATTTTTACAATTTTAAAATTCTAATTTTAAGACCGAGCATGTATAAGTAGAAGACATGTAAAGTTTGGCAATCGAATTGAGCAAAAAGATTAAGTCTAGTGGTCACGTTGCCATTCTGTGGCCACCGGACTATTATCCTACAAGCCTCCTTTTACCAGCTGACATTTCAGCACTTATTTTGATTATTAAGCCAGGTGCGATATCATTGTTTCATCATGATGCTTGCATAATATCACACCAAACCTACTAATCAGAAGATGTGATGGGGATGCCAGCAGGCAGAAGGCAGTTTGAAGGGCAATGGACTGACGACCACGACAACAAACGTTGCCATATGACCAGGGTCCAGCAAGTCTTTCTGCTCAATTGTAGAATAAAGGAATCCTCTAGTGAAAACCTACTTGTACTATACAGCTTCTCCCTGGTAATCATGATATAGGACTCATAGAATGCACACTGGCCATTGCATATTATCAGTGACGTCTACACTGGGTGACAGTTGTTGATCTGCAGCTCTGTGTATGTTGCTGTTGGTAAAGTATCTCCCCAGTCTTCTCCCTGTTAGCAGTAGATGGTGTAACAGCTATTTCCACCCTTTCATCTCCGACTCTCCCTGTAATGGGTGGAACATTGGCCGTGGCATGCATGCTGCTGCATAGAGGCAGTGTTCTATAGTGTAACTATAGCTACTAATACATGCCTCCATAATAGTATTTTGCCATACAATATAAACAATTAAGGCGACCTTCTATAGCCACACGAACTGTTGCCCTCCGCCTAAGTCTTGCAGTCTCCTCCACTCAGATCTGCGTTGCATTACTCCTGTTTCCAAGAATGCTGCCACAATAGCACTGTGAATGCATATGTAAGTCTATACCAGTTCTTGCTACATTTTACACTTAGGTTTTGACTTGCCACTGCACTCCCAATTCCACTGCAACAGGCATCTGGGTAACAGGAGCAATGGATCTGGGTGCAAGTGGTGGGTACCAGTTGGGCTGACTATACAAGTCAATTGTTACTTTTTAGTTACAGGGTGGAGGGTCTCTTTTTTAATGTTTTATAGTTGTTATTGGACACTTGTATTGAGTTGTAAACTTTTGCATATTCACTGTGATCTCCTATAGTCACCACTCTGGTGTACCTATAGAGGTAATCTGAAACCAAGATCTTGGCAGACCCAAAGTGCCTTGGGTCTTGTTGCACTGATATCTTGAAATTTTTTACAATCAAATTTTCCTGAGAAACTGTACAACAATATACAATATATTTTGACATGACCAAAGTCAGTACATATCACCATGCTCACATTACATACTGGTGAACTCATTTGGAAAACCATTAATAAAAGTTGTGACTCTACGGCCGTCAATCAGCTCATCCTTGTTTATCTTCCTATTGTACAATAGAGTGGATCATGAAAAAAATGCCCTTCTGTGAAAATTTGAGAAATAATAATTTTTAATAATCAATTCATAATAAACAATTATTAATAATTAATTATTATTTATACATAATTAATAATGCCTTCCATATTGTTAGAAAAAATGTTGCAAATACTTTTTTAAGTGTTTTATTTTAAGTATTTACATTTTTAATAGCTTGGCCCCAAACAAAGGTATACACAATTCAACATGAAAAATATCTGTATTAACGCTTTATTACAGATTCATATAGACAACAAATGGGAGCTGTAAGTCATGTTTGGCTTCTGCAATCACGTTAAGTGGTCACCATGAACATCTAGACACTACTGATGACCAGAATTGTACCCAGACGTGAGCCAGAACCCGAACCCCATTGAAAACAGTGGAGACCTGAACTTTTGAGCTGGAAAATATTCCAGGAGAAGACGGTGTTCGTAGTTTAGCACCAGGCACTAACTGTCTGGTTTGATCTCTCAAACTTTTAAGTTCAGGTTCGCTCATCTGTAGCCATTGTACTTCACACACAGTCTCAAATTTCCAATACCACTTCAAAAAACTCTTGCATTACTCAATTGTCAAGCACATCTCTGCCATTTTATTAGACTCTTCTGATGGCCACGTGGGGGGATCTAGCAATCATGTGACCACACACATCTATTTTAAGCACTTCGTTAGCTAAACAAGTCGTTTTTTTCAATATACATTAGACCATCTGTTGCTTAAAAAAAATATAGATAGATTTCTTTTAGTAAAAATAAATTCTAAATGTTGTTAATAACTAATTTATTCAGATTTTAGAATTTTAGTAAATTCTAAACAACCTGGTTACCATAGTAACAATAGATGAAACTAGCGAGAACCTCGTCAACTTTTTTTTTCTTTTTATCCAAACAGAACAAAGTGTTAAACTATATACAAACAGCTGCTTATAACATATGTGATCAGGGATCGGCTGCATTCTCATCTCTGAAAGGGATTTGGTTCTATAAATACTACTTCCCGAATATAAGGCTCTTCTTTTGAAGTTTCTCAAAAACAAGTTAATTTAAATAAAGACTTTAGTAGGCACGAACGCTGTGCCGGCTGTGTCACCATGTGGTGCTGAGCGGAAGATTGGTAGTTGATATGGTAATCATTTGAAGTTTCAGGAATAAAATGGAAAGGAAGATAATGAATCATGATTGTGAGGACAATGAGTAATATTTTTCCTTCTCTTAGTTTCTGTGTGGCTGCGGATTTAGGGCGTCGTAATTTGAGGCTTGACTAGAAAAGGGTTTATCTGTATAAATGTTGGCTGGACTATCATTCGGCTGACTCCTGTCTCTCCTGACTTCCCATACACAGCAATGCACAGGCCATCCAAACACCCCTGTGTCTTCCATGAAAGAGCTGCCGCCAGATTTATCTGGCAGGAGCTCTTCTCGTCGATGAACAAAAGTATTAAGTGATTGAATTCAATTCACCCAATCATTCTTTCCTCAACATTTATCGTCGCACAGTTCGGAGGCTCACATACACATTCGTTGGTCTGATGATCCTGCCAATATTGTCAGTTTTGGATGACTTCTACTTGAGGTGTATGGTGGCATTTAGCTCCTTTGAATGGGGATGAACAGCAATTTTACGCCATGGACATAAATGACAGATGCTTTTAGAGGGAATGCTGCCATCCTGTTTGTAATCCTAGATACCCTTCTGGTGGTTTTGTTAACATTTGATCTGAAAATTCCAAAAATTTCAATATTTGTCTCTCTACCTGTAATCTTATCATATTTCAGAAACCCTTATAGTGCGATACTTAATACTTTTCTTACATGGTAACATTCATGGGTCCACCATTGACTCTAGACCAGTGAATCGCAACCTTATTACTGCACTGAGAGACAATTAAAAGAAGGTTGCTAGCAAGTCTTTATGATATGCCATCACATAAAGCGGCTTGTGAAAGTATTCACCCCCTTGACTTTTTACCTATTTTGTTACATTACAACTTGTGTTTAAATATTATTGTAATTCGATTTGGGTGTCATCAGCACTAAATAGTCTAAGTTATTGAAATGAAGTGAGAAAAATATGGACATAAATTAAATTTATGGGATCAAATAACTAAAAGTTGGCATGTGCATATGTATTCACCCCTTTGATATGAAGCCCCAGAAATTTCTGGTGCAAGCAATTACCTTCATAAGTCGCATGCTTTTAGTGAAAGGAAGTCCACCTGTGTGCTAAGTGTCACATGTCGGTCAGTATATACACTTTACCTTTTCTGAAAGGCCACACAGGCTGCAACATCATTAAGCAACAGGCACCACTAGCCAAACACAATGAAGACCATGGAGATCTCCAAACAAGACTGAACAAGGTTGTTGAGAAGGTCAAGTCAGGGTTGGGTTCTAAAAAAAAAAAATAACCAATCTCTGATGATCCCCCAAATCACCATCAAATCCATTATCATCAGTTGGAAAAAGCATGGTACCACAACAAACCTGCCAATACAGGACCACCCACCAAAACTCTCAGCCCGGGCAAGGAGGGCATTAATCAGAGAGGCAGCACAGAGACCAAAAGTAACCCTGAAGAAGCTGCAGAGTTCCCAAGCAAAGACTGGAGTATCTGTCCATATGACTACAATAAACCATAAATGTGGCCTTTATGGAAGAGTGGGCAGAAAAAAAGTATTTTCTTACACAGAAAAATTGTAAGGCTAGTTTTGGGTTTTCCAAAAGACATGTGGGACACTCCCCAAATGTATGGAGGAAGGTGCTGTGGTCAGATGAAACCAAAATTTTACTTTATAACCACCAAGGTAAACGCTATGTCTGGCGCCAAACTAACCCAGCTCATCACGCCAAGAACATCATTCCCACAGTGAAACATGGTGGTGGCAGTGTCATGCTATGCGGATGTTTTTAGGCAGCAGAGACAAGGATAATGGTCCGAGTTCAGGTGGAGGATGGATGGTACGAAATACAGGAATATTTTTGGACAAAACCTGTTTAAGTCTGTCAGTGATTTTAGACCTGGATGAGGTTCACCTTCCAACAAGACAATGACCCAAAGCATACTGCTAAAGCAACATTCCAGTAGTGGTTTAAGGAGAAATGCGCAAATATTTTGGAGTGGCCAAGTTAAAGCCTAGACGTTCAATTAAGAATCTGAGGTCAGACTTGAAGATTGCTGTTCACCAGAGGAAACCATCTAGCTTGATGTAGCTGAAGCAGTTTTGCCTTGAGGAATGGGCAAAAATCCCAGTGGCACGATGTGGAAAGGTCAGAGACTTATCCAAAGCTACTTGCAGCTGTAATTGCTGCAAAAGGAGGCTCTACAAAGTACTGACTTTAGGAGGGTGAATAGTTATGCACACTGAATTTTTCAGTAATTTTTTCCTGATTGTTTGCTTCACAATAAAAAGAAAGTCAAATCTTCACAGTTGTAGGCATGTTCTTTACATGAACTGATGCAAACCCTCAAAAACAGTGAAATTCCAGGTTGTGAAGTAACAAAACACAAAAAATATCAAGGAGGGTAAATACTTTCACAAGCCCCTTTAAAGATTGGGTCTGATCTACGGTATATCTTCACTGATCTTGAAAATGAGGCAATGTCAGCACTGCCTTACCTGCATGGGTTTTCTTGCACAATGTTTCTCCCATATTCCCATGAGTAGTGGGTGACTAGGAATGCACCCATGCAGAGAAAGAGCTATAAAATGGATGTTGGGTGGCTCAGTGGTTAGTACTGTACCTTTAATCAAAAAACTTCAGCACTCAAAACATGAAAATTTATTATCATATACAGCAATAGAGGCAAAAAAACAAACAGAAAAAAGATAAAGACACAACCCTTGTGGATACAATTTGTGACTGCAGAAAAAAAGAAAAATAAAAAATAAAGAAAAAAATACAAAATGGTATTGATATTTGTGTCTGGAAATATACTCTCTGGAGAGTGGCCGTATATCAGTGTCCGCTAGACCATTTGGTCCTGCCACCGTTGCTAGTAGATATCAGTATATTTTGACCCCTAATCCTTTAGATTTATGCTTGACAAAGGCTATATTTAGCCGAAACATCACGCTGAAATAATCTGTATTCAAAAAGGGTCGTGTTTTTTTCTTTACTTTTTATTTTTCTTTTTTTTCTGCAGTCACAAATTGTATCCACAAGGGTTGTGTCTTTTTCTTTTTTTCTGTTTGTTTTTTTGCCTCTATTGCTGTATATGATAATAAATGTACATGTTTTGAGTGCCGAAGTTTTTTGATAAATGTTTCAGTGCTGTTACTTCAGAGCACCAACATCCCTTGCTGCAGTGAGCGCCCCTTGATCTTTGGACTAGCACAGTAGCTTGGCAGCGCTGGGGTTCTGGATTTTAATCCCACCAAGACAATATTTGTAAGGAGTTTGCATGCTCTCTCCGTGTTTGCATGGGTTTCCTCCAGATTCTTCGGTTTCCTCCCACACTCCAAAGACATACTTATAGGGAATTTTGAATGTGAGCCCCAATGGGGACAGTGCTGATGATGTCTGTAAAGCGCTGTGGAATTAATGGCGCTATATAAGTGAGTAGAATAAATAGATAAATGTGTGAAACTCCCCTGTATTCTCATGATTGGTGGCGGTTCCCAAAAGTCGGGCATTACGTGATGGCGTAACCTAGAAATGTGGAGCCATTTATCGAGCTGGGAGTAATTCTTTAACGGCGTCTATCAGCACAAACTCTTCAAACCAAGCACAGGCCCTCTGTGCTCCCTTGTTGTGGCCAAGCAGTTCATTGCACATTTCCACCTCCATAGTTTGCTTCTATCTCCACCCTCCTATTCCATAATTATCTTTTAAGGAGCTAGAGAATGGCAGAGATTACTGGAGAACAAGTAGAAGGAGAAGGTGCACGGAACCTTTTGGCTACGCCATGGGTTCACCAAGCGTCCATGCTTGGCTAAAACTTTCATTGTGCTGATAGAGTCCTTCGTGACTCAAGGATGCTTGGTGTAGGAGTGGGTAAAACTTTCTAAAATTATTGTCCAGTACCGTTTTGTGGCTCAGATATGTTTAATTCATGTTTGAGCAGGCTAAAATCTGAAAAAACTACTGTAAAAGAATAGGTCTTGATGACATTGTATTCTGGGGAACCATTGATCAAAGCTCAAAGACCCTCAAGAATCCTGTTAGGGGTTCATTGCTCTTGACTCTGATAGACGCCACTAAGAAAATTTCCTACGTATCATAGTTTATGCCTACAATTACATTTTGGCTATGGTCCATAACAATCAACAAAGACCATTACCTATCCCTCTGCCCATTCTTTTTTTGGCGGGCATAAACCAAACAAGCCTACACAGTCATGGCATTACTGGATTGCCAGCGCTGTTTATTAATCCCAATCCTGTCCTAAAACTCGGCTCCTGGCTTGCATGGCTTTTTCACAAATCCAACCCTATTAACAAGTCATCTTGAAAATTGCATGAGCGTTAGGAACACAAAGCTACGATGTAGCAGTACACACATGTTAAAAACATCTGGCTTCATACAGTACACAGCTTTTAAACCGATACTGTAATTAATTTTAAGAAAACCTGCTAAAAATTTCACAACTATTTAAGGGATGTTTTGAAGTTGCGCTGTAAATTGCAATAAATCCATCCTTGGGGGAATAAGTCACCGTTGTGCACCGCTGCTCGTTGCCAGCATGTATGGTTTAGTATATAAAATAAATATTTTATGAAGCTTTTTAGCCTCGGGTGAAAAATAATTCCATTAATCATCTGTTTTAACAACAGGTTTTGTTTTATAAACAGTCACTAAAATAATGATGTAAGCGCATGAAATATTTACACCTATTGGATAGAAAGCCGAATTCGAAACTTTGGGGGTTTTCCAACAGTGGAGGGATAGTTGTATTTTTTACATTTATTTGCCGCATTCACCAGCTTACTAGTTGGTGCAATAGCTCTTGAAGATTTTTATAGCTAGGAACCATGGATGACAGCCAAAAATGTCGGAGAGCCAAAGCACCGTTGAGATAAATGTCTTCAAAACACAAGCTTCCTAGATAAGGCAAACGTAAAATACAATCGAGAAATACTGCGATACATTTTTGGATCTTGAAAGTCAGGGCGAGGACAAGTTTTCTTGGTCTTAGTATAGCTGTTGGTTCTTTTAAATGATCCCTGTCAAAAAAAAAAGGGAAGCACCCATGATGCCCTGGAAACTACAGCCGCTTAGCCAATGTCCATCTGGTTAAAATAGTAAAATATTAAAGGTTTTATCCCACCATTATATATCACATATACTGCGTAGATTCTAAAAAAATAAATAATATTTACAATTTACATAATGTTAAAATAACAATCCGGTAAAAAAGTTGTGATATTTTCTTACATGGTATGATGCCATGGGATGGACCTGCACATTGTTAGACACTGAACACCAAGTGGCATCATACAATATAACAAATGGCAGAAGATTTTATTGGATAATTTTTTTTATCATCATGTAAATTGCAAATATTATTCATTTTTCAAGAGCTATACAGTGGATGTGAAATGCAATGGTGGGTCAACCCCCTTTAAAGTCCGAGCATTTGCTTTTTATTGGATGCATACTTTGCATGTTGCTGTTTTCGCATCCCGGTTCTATGCTGGCATGGTATAGGAACGGCAAGACTTCATACACATGGCATCTAATAGAAAGAAGGTTGATTCCGGTACCAGTTCAACTTAACTTAAGTGATAACATCTAGGTGTCTCTCATGCCAGGAATCTCTAATGATAATCAGTGGTTAATCAACATTTATTGATTCTTAAGAAAAAAATCTAGAAAATGTCCTATTATTTTCCTTTATTTAAAGCACTCCATAAAAGTCTTCATCCTTTTAATACACTGCAATCATATTATATAGCACTGTGTACCTACAATTGCTCATTTTGTCTTTCTACCCAGCTAATTCTTCTCTTTTCTCTGCTCTATGTAGAAACAGGAAGTCTCTTTTCCCTCCTTTACTCATTCCGCTCTTCACCTCCTGACACAGCTGCTTCGCTTCTCCCTCCTGCCAGGGACTTTTGCAGAGACTCATGCAGGAAAAATTGACCTCCTGTTTCTACATAGAGATTAGAAGGATTCAGCTAGTCTGTTTTTAATCATGTGATTTCATAGACCTAATGGAAAAAAGAAGAATTAACAGGGTAGAAAGGCAAAATGAGCAATTGTAAGTACACAGTGCTGTATAATATGCTGATTGCAATATTTTCAGAGGATAGCAGTTTGATGGAAGTGCTTCTTTAAGGGAGTTTTCCAACATTAGGAAAACATGGTTGTTTCTTTCTCCAGAAAAAACAGCTTGTCTGATGTGCATTTGTGCAGTTCAGCTCCATTACAGAATGCTGGGTTCAGCTGCAATACCACACACAAGCTAAGGACAGGTGTGGCGCTATCTCATAAAGAAAGCAGCCATTTTTTTTAGTCATATACAACCCCTTTAAAATTCAACCCTAACCTTGCTTTGCTTCTGCTATAACAGAGCACCTTTCCTCCCTCACTTTATTCTTTGGCTAGCCAAGCTTTGATTATTAGTTTTCACTGATCTATAGACATGAACTTTTCGCTTTGTATCTGACAAAGGATTGTATTATTGCAATGTCAGAGTAAATAAGATAGGCTCCTCCAGTGATCTGTCTATTCTGGGCATACAAGTTTAAGGTAAAAAGTGCACAGAGCGGCTTTATGGAGCGACGATCATTTTTCAGCTGGATATGCTCTGGGCTAAGATAAATTGGCACTTTAATGAAACACTAAAAGCAGCGGCTGCAATCAGCTGAGAAGTGTAATGCAGAGATTGCTCCGCTCTACACATGCACATCCTTCAGCACGAGGGGCACGAGTAATGGGAAATTACATGTTTGCTAGCTACAGTATCTTGGAGACCCTAGAAAAATTAACATACAAGGAGCTGAACATCTTTCTTCATTTCTTACTTTTTAATGAACCTCTAGATAACAAATAAATGCATTACAGCTCATCACATAGAAAGGCCCATATTAATGGTTAGTTATTTCTACTATGGTGTGTGGGGAATTTATTATTTACATAGGTCTTCTACATATGGATGATTTATGAACACCCGGTATCTCTCTCTGTAGAGATTTTTAATTCCCCTAAGACAAGACTCGTGTTGTTGAAAATAATCTTGTCCATGTAGATGGGGTATCTGGAAATAAGTAGGCTAATCAAGATAAAAACTGTAATTCTTCAGGATTTAGACTCATGGACATTAAAAAAGGTGGTCCTCCTCTCCGGAACCCCTCTACAAGCCTCAGATGAGATCAGATAGCAGTTTCAAAGCAACCACATATTACTTGGTCACCTATACATTTGAATGGGCAGCATGTAATAAAGCAACTTTCATTCTAAGAATTCTAGAATGTTAGAGTTGGAAGGGACCTCCAGGGTCATCGTGCCCAACCCCCTGCTCAATGCAGGATCCACTAAACCATCTCAGGCAAATGTCTGTCCAGCCTCTGTTTGAAGACTTCCATTGAAGAAGAATTCACCACATCTCGCCTGTTCCACTCATTGATCACCCTCACTATCAAAAAGTTTTATCTTACATCTAATCTGTATCTTCTCCCTTTCGGATTAATTTCATCAAGAAGTTTTTGTCTAGTTAGTAAGTACTACCTATTGTGCTTTAAGGAGGGTTTACACTAGTTGACTTGATGCATTAAATGGCCGCCAGTTGGATACATGTTTGCCGATTGGTGGTCATTTAATAGCCTGTTCACGCAGGCCAGCCACACTTCCTATGCACACAGAATAATCGTCAATCAATCGTTCTATGTGTACAAACAGTACATGTTCTGTTTACTTAGGATGGTATGCTGCCAAGAATGATGATTTAAAAACGTTGCGTCTCCAATCAGTTTCTGCTCAAAAAAACTCATCAAAAAGATTCAATTGTCACAGCCATCTAAACTCACATCTAGGGTTGTACAAAGATTACAAGTTATCCCGTATCTGCAGGATAGATAAGTCCTTGCCTATTGATGGGGATTCCACTGCTGAGATCCCCCACCAATTAAGAGAATAGGGGTTCTTCTCCGTCCCCATGGAGTGCCAGTTGAGTAGGCAGGCTTCTGCTTCGTGAAGAGTCTATGAATCTGCCAAAGGTAGCTGAGTACAGTATTCGGCTATTTCCACCAGACCGACATTTTTGTGATGGATGAAGGTCGCAGAGATGGAACCCAGTGATCAGCAATTGATCACCTATCCTAAGGACTTGGAGTCTTTATACAAACCTTTCAAATGACTATTTACAATATAAATTGATAGACGTATTCTAAGCACAAAGCAAAAAAAAAATGTTTTTGTAACCAAGAAGTGAAATCAAGTTCTCCACCAACTAGGTGGAATGTCTAACGATGCTCCTTAGCTCAAAACGGTAATGGCAGCTTACCTTCCTTTTAGTTTGAGTACAGACATTTTATTACAGTTTAAGTCAAATAAAATTGGTCTACAATCTTTTTTTCTGTGAGTCCTTTTTCATATCGGAAGAGACAATCACGTAATGCAAGGTACGGTAGTCATCTTCATTCTTGTGGTCATGTAAAAAGTAAAGTCTGAAGAATAAACACTGCTTTACAAATTCTTCAAGGGAGTTGTCTTTCTTATCGTAACATTCCTTTCAGTAGTTAAAGCTTTAAATCTGTCTAGTTTGATCAAAAGTAAGGAAACACACCTGATTTTTTTTTTTTTTACTTTTTTTTACTTCCCGGAGAAAAAAAAAACAGGTCCCGGAACAACTAGCCAACAATTCAACAATTGCTGAGAAACTTGGAGCCAATCAGGTCTCAGTGCTCTCCATCTGTTTCTTGTGAAACGATTTTAGCCTGTGGTATTTAAATGTTAGAAAACCTCTGTTCTTGTCCAAGAGGGAATCCTAGGGGAAGAAAATGTTAATGAAATCCACAACATTTTCAGATTTTATGATTGCAATTTCAAGACGTTCACTGAGAAGAGAGTGCTGATTTCTGTACTGGAAGCCATAATTGTCCTTTTCCGCAGAGATCATAAGTCCTTGCGTTGGGAATCAGCGGTTACGTTGACACAGAGCAGCACAAGAAATCATTACAATATAATAGCTCTCATATTTTAAACGCTGGTGGGTAAAGCTTATACTTTTCTATGTTCCTCATATCTTGTGGATAGCAGGGATGACAGTCTACCGAGAGGTTTTCAAGAGTGAGCTTAACCTGGATTGGTATAAATGTAAAGTAGTCTTGTGCATTACATTTATCATCTTCCATTCTTGGTTTCCAACAATATGATAGTCGTTTCAAGTCAAGTACAAACGTAGGATAGTAATATTAGCCAGATAGCCTGTTTGCATACTGTGTACACTGTTGAATGGATTAAAGGGAATCTGTCAGCAGGTTTTTGTTATGTAATCTGATAGCGGCATAATATAAGTACTGAGACCCTGATTCCATTGATGTATTACTTACTAGGATGTGTGTTGTTGTTTCAATACAATCAGTGTTTTATCAGTAGGAGATTATCACTACAGGACTAGGTTTCCAGTGCCTCCTAGTCAACTGCACTTTGTAACCATGCCATGACCAATGATTGGCAGCTTTTTCTCAATATACAGTGTACACAGAAAACTGACAATCAGTGGTATGGTCGGGGTCTAGATCTGCAGCAGAGAAAACTGTGATTTTATCAAAATGACAGACAAGCAAGGGACACATTAGTGGAATCAGAGTCTCTCTGTCTAGACTATGTAGCAAAAAACCTGCTGACAGATTCCCTTTTAGAAATGAGAATTCTAAAACTGGCCATATTCAGCTATATTGGCCAAACCCAACCCAAATATTTCAGTGAGGATGGCTGGCCATACAATGTGTATTGGGGTGTCCTTACTTCCTCTCCCACTGTGGTAGGTGTCAGGGTATTGTACTTCAAGACCAGATACTTAGTTCTCAGGAATATAATAAGCTGTAACCTGAAGTTCTGCAGCGACTAATCACAGAATGAAAAGCTATCGCCTACATATAGGATGAAGAGGACTGACTGATGACTGCGGGTCCAACTAACGGAACTTGAAGTGATCCCTAGAATCCTTTAGATAGAGGATAACTGATCTGGGAAACCTATTTTATCTGACAACTGTGAAACATGGGATCCAGTTGGATAAAACTTATTAGGTTGGTTGTGCTACTGGAGTGAGCCGATTCTTCAACAATGGTGATAATAAGGTTTTTATGAATCCCAACATGTTTCAACGCCAAAAAAAAAAAAACTACTTGAAGAATCGGTTCCATCCAGCTGTCACAGCTCACCAAATGTGGTATTTCCAACTGGACCCAATATTTCTTGGAGGATCTTTCCACCAGCCAAGGGGCAGCAGCTGTTTTTTCTTCATGCCTACATAGATAGGATTTGTGCCTGTCACAACTCCACCAGGTGAGTGTTAACCAAGCACTTACCCACTCACCCTCCACAGGGTATCACTATATTGTGTGCTCAGTTCCCAACATCTAGATTTCTTCAACCATGAAACATGGACGTTCAGCTGAATCTAGAGCTATGACTCTTGGCAGATGAGCGTTCTTAAGAGTTTATTTGAGCCAATTCCTTATCGCTCTTAGCCTAAACAACAATTTTAAATCTTGTCCTGGTCATTTTTACAGAATTTTTATTTGTATAAAAAATTACTTTTGTCGAAAATTCTCTGACATTTTAAGCACAAGATGAACTCCCTTACATACCATGCGGCCTGAGAGTCGAAAGTTTAAGCTATCATTTCTTCCTCACATTAAAGACTCTGAACAGATAAAACCTTGACAGAAGCGAGCTTAATTTTCCTCGATTTGGAAGGAAACATGTTTTAGCCTTGATAAATTGTGCATTATCTTATATTTTTGCCGTAAACTGTACAGATGACGTTACTTTGTAAGATAAACTGCTACTAATGAGAGAAAACAACCGCCGCTCAACTCCCAGCACTCAACAGTCGGAGATAAAGGCAACTGTAAAGTAGCTTATATGGGAAAGGGAAAAATGGAAATTATACCAAGTGTTGTGAAAATTTGTAAAATTACAAGCAATTTTTTTCTAGATAAAATTAAAAATAAGTCATGCAGAATAGAACAGTGTACGCTTTCTGTTTTACTTTACGTAATGTTATTGTAGATTTCTGTATTGTGTTTTCTGCTGTTGACAGCAATCTGATGGCTGTAAAAGTCTTCCCTCTTAGGACAAATTAAATTACGTAAAAAAAATAATCCAGTTGGAGTAAGTTTTGCTAGGCATTTTTAATAAAGTGGCAGAGATACCATGTTTTTTTTCCATCTGGCAATTAAATTGCAATTAAGTTTCAAAGCCGAGTTATGTGGCTTCTATTAAACCAGCTTTAAAGATTTGGGATTGTAAATTCGTTGTCTGTGGTTTCATTTCTATTAGAAACAGGTGAATACCGAGTGCTGAAAAATAGCTCTGAATGATTAAAATATTAGATATTTTTAAACAAATGAAGAAAAGAAAGCCATGTGCATACAGCATGGCACGTACAGTACTAAATGGGCCTCTTATGGAAGATCCATGGAGGCCCTAATTGTAGGAACCCAACCCAAATGGTGCCTCCATTACCCATCTTGAGGCATTGGTCATAAAATGAAGCATGCTTCAGTTTTTTTCTTTGGAAACAATCCTCCTTGTGTCTCCAGCTACACAGAGAAATGCAACATCCGTGCTATTAGAATAGGGAGGCAGTGGTGCATGCACACCGCCACTACATTCACTTTCTATGGGACTGCCAAGCACTGTACTCAGTGGGGGTGTCAAACGCTGATCTAGTTGTTATCTTTAAATAGGTAATGACTTGTTGCAAGCTGAATAGCCCTTTAAATGCGTGGTCAAAAGCTAATATTGATTTTCATAATATAATAGTTTTTCTAATATGGTTTAATTAAAATGTCCCTATGCTTCCCTCTCTAACTGGTTTATTTTTTTACCTATTTCTGTTTTGATGACACTTTGAGAATCCCCAGTGCATGCTGGGATACTCAAATGGGATGTTATTAGGGAGCAGAAGTTGCGATCACTGCCACAGCCTCTATCCCCACCCTTAAATGAAGCATCATCAGTGACATCCATTTCAGGGACTGGGCTTGTCCCTCCTCTAGTGAGCATGTGTCAGTGGTCAATTCGATGTATTCTCAGTATGAGCTCCCTTCTTACTGTGCAATATTCTTTTCAGTGCACAGTGACAGTACACTCCCTCTCTGGCTCTGATGAGAAGTGAGTAACCGAGGCAACAGAGCGCACTGTCAGTGCTCATTGTAAGATCAGAGACCAACGCCGCCATGAAACTGATGTCACTTTTGACAACTAAGGCATGCTTAGTACAACAGCAACTAGCCCAGCTCCTGAAACAGAGATTACCAATGATCCTTTGTTTCAGGGTGGGAATTGAGGCTGTGGCAGTGACCACAGCCTCTGTCTTCCCCCTGAATGTCCCGTTTGAGCACACCAGCATGTAATAGAGAATCTCAAAAGAATCATCCTCAAAATGAAAATAGGTAAAATAAAATAAAACAGATAGATTTGTTTTTTTCTAGTTAAACTATTATATGAGTAAAATAAATAGAGACATTTAGGATGAATATCAATATCCAGACCACCCCTTTAAGGGTCTGTATAGCACAGATACATAACATTGCCAGATGCTTAAGACTTTATAAATGTTTCTACTGCAAATGGACACAGTTTATGATTTAAGAATTCCATCAGAAATATTTGTGAGATATGTCGGAAGACAATATGATAATACTCAGAACCCCTACAACACAGCCCATTACAATGTATATTGATTCTCTTTGGTTCATATATGCATAGAAGGTTTTATTTCCTGAAGTTTTCTAGATTTTAAAATAATTACAACTTATCAAGGGTTTTCAATGGACAGTCCCAAAAGTTACATTAAAGCTACAACCCATTTTTTCTTCTGCCAAAAAAAGATGCGACTCCATCAGGTCCCAATTTTACCCAAATGAATCACTGGCACTGCCTCAGACTTTTTTTTCAATTCAATGCATGTTCAAAATGACTTTGACGTATTTCACACAATAACTGAAAGTATTTGCTTTCAGAGAAAAGGCGGTCTTAATATATTACTCAAAGCCATAATCGAGCGAAAAGAAACCGTTGCCTTTGTGCCATGACAATACATGCCTGTTGTAGCTATCATTGAGGCCGTTCATGGACTCTCTTAGCCCCACAGTGTTAGTGTTTTTCCCCTTTTCACACACTGTGACATGGCTGTTTCCTAACCTGGAGCACTGAGTTCCTTTTGTTTCCATTTGACTGAAGCTCATTCTTGCCAATATTTTACGACTAAAACAGATTTCATTATTGAAAGAGAACCAGATGGAATGGAAGTTCAAAGGATCCATCTGAATTAAATAATTTTTCTTCCTTTGCTTCTGATTTATGCATGGAGAACACAAAAGCATTAAAGAGTCGAAAGATTCCGCACACAAGACCGACCGTCCCCGCAAGCATTGTCTCCTTTAATCTTCCAGAAACACATTCAGTTTTTAATCTTCTAGACTCTATTATTTCCTACGCGTTCTTCATATTGTTGAGTTCTAAGACACAACACCGACGCCACTTGGCTACAGCTCTTCCCCACTGTACCAGCTTTGTGTCGAGTTTTCTAAGATTTCTCTATCTTATATTTTGGACAAGGACGCTTCCTATTCATGGCTGATATGTATGCACTAGAATGTCCATTTGTATCTGGCTATTAGATGCTGCTCGGAAAGAAAAACTCAGCACCGTGCCAGTTCCGAGGAAATCAATAGCAAAACGGTTAATTATGTTATGTTTCAATGGCTGGAAGGTTTCATTCATAAGATCTAACGTTTTATGACACAATTAAAACTAAAAGCAGCGTGTTGCCTCTCTGTTTCAAGCCATTACATCTTAATGTTTAAAATTAGTCCTTTCTTTCTTTCGATTCTTACAAGACGGCTTCTTTCAGGTTTTCGAAAGGGGCTCAACTTTTCGCATTGTACAAATTGTGATACAGACGAATTTAAAAAGCAAATTCCTTTTGACATTTCTTGTAACACTGACAGTGCAACAATATCTAGATTTCATTTTTAGCAGCTTATTATTAAATATCGGACACACTGTAACATGTTGTTGCAACCTCCTTTGTTGAAGGACTTCATGTCATATTAAATTATCATAGAAATTTGGTTTTGTTTCCTAAAGCATCTAGTTGAAGTACAATGCCTATTTGTTAGAATTCCATGATAATATGATGTTACCCAGTGTTTTGGTGTCGAGAGAGACTCCCATCGATCAGCTGTAATCTATAGAAGAACCTGGTAACAAGTATTCAATTCTTCTGGTGCGCCACCGCAGGCGCAATGTAGCATTATAAAATATCCTTTCAAATCAGTAGTCTGTTCCTGTAGTACATGGAAATGTTAAGTCCTACAGAGAGCGAAAAACTGTGGCCATTCCAATGGGTGGTTTCTTAATCTGAACCTTATTCTAGTTCCTAGAATTTTCTAAATGTATTTATTTTTCCCAGACAATCGAAAAGTTAACCATAAACATTACTTTGATGTTTGCGTCAGATCTCACATTTGTATCCCCAATATAGTTGTATGGTCACATGTTGCAATGCAGTTGTGCTCAAAAGTTTACATGGCTTCTTTTCAGAGAATATGAATGCTAACACCAAAACTTTTTCTCCACTCATGGTTAGTGGTTGGGTTAAGCAATTTATTGTAAACTACTGTGTTTTCTCTTTTTTAAATCATAATGACAACCCAAAACATCCAAATGACCCTGATCAAAAGTTTACATGCCCAATTTCTTAATATCACATATTGCCTCCTCTGACATCAATGACATGATGTAAAGCTGCCCACTCTTCTTGGCAAAAAGCCTCCAGTTCCTGTAAATTCCTGTGCTGTCTAGCATGAACTGCATGCTTGAGATCTCCCCATAGTAGCTCAATGATATTGAGGTCAGGAGACTGAGATGGCCACTCCAGAACCTTCACTTTGTTCTGCTGTAACCAATGACAGGTCGACTTGGCCTTGTGTTTTGGATCGTTGTCATGTTGGGACTTCCAAATACATCCCATGCGCAGCTTCTGGGCTGATGAGTGCAAATTTGCCTCCAGTATTTGCTGATAACATGCTGCATTCATCTTTCCTTCAACTTTGACCAAGTTTCCTGTGCCTTTGTAGCTCACACATCTCCAAAACATCAGAAAACCACCTCCGTGCTTTACAGTAGGAATGGTGTTCCTTTCATCATAGGCCTTGCTGACCTCTCTCAAATGTAACACTTATGGCTGTGGACAAAAAGTTCAATTTTTTGGTCTCATCACTCCAAATTATCTTGTTCCAGAAGTTTTGAGGCTTGCCTCTGAACATCATTCTTGGAGCCTGGGTATACAGAACTCAGCAGGGGACAAAGCTTTTGTTACCACCATCCAAAAACTCTGGATGGAAAATCCACAGCTGCTTAGGTACATATGAACAGAGCTTATCCCATATGGGAGATGTCAAATGAAAGAGTTATTTTTGTTATGATCTTCCTTAGGACAATTAGTGCTAGCACAATTCTTACCTCTGATGTTGACCAGACATATTTTTGGGCAAGTCTACTAATTTCAATCATTGGCCTATAAATCACTTAGCAAAAAACTATCCAAAGTCCATAAGTAATTTGATTGGATTGATACCTTGGGGAAATACCTCTCTTCTTTAACCCCTTAACGACCGCCGATACACCTTTTAACGGCGGCCGCTAAGGGTACTTAAACCACAGCGCCGTTAATTAACGGCGCTGTGGAAAAAGTGAATAGCGCCCCCCAGAGTCGGATTTTCTCTGGGGTCTCGGTTGCCGAGGGTAGCCGAGACCCCAGAGAACATGATTCGGGGGGGTTTTACCGACCCCCGAGTTGCGATCGCCGGTAATTAACCGTTTACCGGCGGTCGCAACAAAAAAAAAAACGCGATTTGCCTTTTAATTTCTCTGTCTTCCGATGTGATCGCACATCGGAGGACAGAGAAATAGGGTCCCCGATGGCCCCCGATAGCCCCCCAATACTCACCTATCTCCCCCGGTGCTCCTCGTGGCTCCCGATGGGCGCCGCCATCTTTTTTCCGGGAAAAAATGGCGGGCGCACGCGCAGTACGCCCGCCGCCCGGCACCCGGAAGATCTTTGGGGTCTCGGCTGCCGGGGGTAGCCGAGACCCCAAAGAACATGATCGGGGTCGGTTTGCACCGACCCCTGTTTTGCGATCGCCGGTAATTAACAGTTTACCGGCGACCGCACATCAGAGGACAGAGAAATAGGGGGATTCGGGGACCCTATAATACTCACCCGGTGTCCCTAAGTCCTCTTCCGTCTACTCCTGCCGGCCGGCTCTATCCTCATGGCGGGCGCATGCGCAGTGCGCCCGCCATCTGCTGCCATCTGCTGGCCGGCAGGAGAGACGAGTTGGGGCTAAAATTAGGGTTAGGGTTAGGGTTAGGGTTAGAGTTAGGGTTAGGGTTAGAGTTAGAGTTAGGGTTAGGGTTGGGGCTAAATTTAGGGTTAGGGTTAGGCTACTTTCACACTAGCGTTTTTTGGCTTCCGTCGCAATGCGTCGTTGGAGAAAAAACGCATCCTGCAAAAGTGCTTGCAGGATGCGTTTTTTCTCCATTGGCTTGCATTAGCGATGCATTGCGACGGATTGCCACATGTCGCATCCGTCGTGCAACGGATGCGTCGTGCTTTGGCGGACCATCGGCACAAAAAAAGCTACATGTAACTTTTTTGTGCGACGTGTCCGCCATTTCCGACCGCGCATGCGCGGCCGGAACTCCGCCCCCGCCTCCCCGCACCTCGCAATGGGGCAGCGGATGCGTTGAAAAAACAGCATCCGCTGCACCCGTTGTGTGGCGCTTACAACGCTAGCGTCGGTACGTCGGCCCAACACACTGTGATGGGCCGAGTATGACGCTAGTGTGAAAGTAGCCTTAGACTTCTTTCACACTTGCGTCGGTACGGGGCGGTCGCAATGCGTCGGCCCGACGTACCGACGCACGTTGTGAAAATTGTGCACAACGTGGGCAGCGGATGCAGTTTTTCAACGCATCCGCTGCCCAGTCTATGTCCTGGGGAGGAGGGGGCAGAGTTACGGCCACGCATGCGTGGAAATGGCGGACGCGACGTACAAAAAAAAAGGTTACATTGAACTTTTTTGTGACGACGGGGCTAAAGTTATGGTTAGGGTTGGGGCTAAAGTTAGGGTTAGGGTTGGGGTTAAAGTTAGGGTTAGAGTTGGGATTAGGGTTTGGATTAGGGTTGGGATTAGGGTTACATTTGGGATTAGGGTTGGGATTAGGGTTACGTTTGGGATTAGGGTTGGGATTAGGGTTAGGGGTGTGTTGGATTTAGGGTTTTGATTAGGGTTATGGTTAGGGTTGAGATTAGGGCTGTTTTGGGGTTAGGGTTGTGATTATCGTTAGGGTTGTGATTAGGATTATGGATCGGGTTAAGATTAGGGTTAGGGGTGTGTTGGAGTTAGGGTTGGAGTTATAATTTTGGGGTTTCCACTGTTTAGGTACATCAGGGGGTCTCCAAACACGACAGCCAATTTTGCGCTAAAAAAGTCAAATGGTGCTCCCTCCCTTCTGAGCTCTGCCGTGCGCCCAAACAGTGGTTTACCCCCACATATGGGGCATCAGCGTACTCGGGATAAATTGGACAACAACTTTTGGGGTCCAATTTCTCCTGTTACCCTTGTGAAAATAAAAACTTGGGGGCTAAAAATCTTTTTTGTGGGAAAAAAAATATTTTTTTATTTTCACTACTCTGCATTATAAACTTCTGTGAAGCACTTGAGCATTCAAAGTTCTTACCACATATCTAGATAAGTTCCTTAGGGGGTCTAGTTTCCAAAATGTGGTCACTTGTGGGGGGGTTTCTACTGTTCAGGTACATCAGGGGCTCTGCAAACGCAACATAACACCCACCGACAATTCTATCAAAGTCTGAATTCCAAAATGGCGCTCCTTCTCTTCCGAGCTCTGCCGTGTGCCAAAACAGTGGTTTACCTCCACATATGGGGTACCAGCATACTCAGGACAAATTGGAGAACAAATATTGGCATCCAATTTCTCTTGTTACCCTTGTGAAAATAAAAACTTGGGGGCTAAAAAATCTTTTTTGTGGAAAAAAAAAATATTTTCTATTTTCACTACTCTCCATTATAAACTTCTGTGAAGCACTTGGGCATTCAAAGTTCTCACCACATATCTAGATAAGTTCCTTGGGGGGGTCTAGTTTTCAAAATGGGGTCACTTGTGGGGGGTTTCTACTGTTTAGGTACATCAGTGGCTCTGCAAACGCAACATAACGCCCGCAGACCATTCTATCAAAGCCTGCATTTCAAAATGGTGCTCCTTCCCTTCCGAGCTCTGCCGTGCACCCAAACAGTGGTTTACCCCCACATATTGGGTACCATCATACTCAGGACAAATTGGAAAACAACTTTTGGGGTCCAATTTCTCTTGTTACCCTTGTGAAAATAAAAATTTGGGGGCTAAAAAAATCTTTTTTGCGGGAAAAAAAATATTTTTTATTTTCACTACTCTGCATTATAAACTTCTGTGAAGCACTTGGGCATTCAAAGTTCTCACCACATATCTAGATAAGTTCCTTGGGGGGTCTAATTTCCAAAATGGGGTCACTTTTGGGGGTTTCTACTGTTTAGGTACATTAGGGGTCTGCAAACGCAACATAACGCCCGCAGACAATTCTATCAAAGTCTGCATTCCAAAATGGCGCTCCTTCCCTTCCAAGCTCTGCCGTGCGCCCAAACAGTGGTTTACCCCCACATATGGGGTACCAGCATACTCAGGACAAATTGGACAACAACTTTTGGGGTCCAATTTCTCTTGTTACCCTTGTGAAAATAAAAACTTGGGGGCTAAAAAATCTTTATTGTTAAAAAAAATATATTTTTTATTTTCACGACTCTGCATTATAAACTTCTGTGATGCACTTGGGCATTCAAAGTTCTCACTACACATCTAGATAAGTTCCATGGGGGGTCTAGTTTCCAAAATGGGGTCACTTTTGGGGGATTTCTACTGTTTAGGCACATCAGGGGCTCTCCAAACGCGACATGGCGTCCGATCTCAATTCCAGTCAATTTTGCATTGAAAAGTCAAATGGCGCTCCTTTGGTTCCGAGCTCAGCCATGCGCCCAAACAGTGGTTTACCCCCACATATGGGGTTTTGGCGTACTCAAGACAAATTGTACAACTTCTGGGGTCCATTTTCTCCTGTTACCCTTGGTAAAATAAAAATCTGGAGGCAAAAAGATCATTTTTGTAGAAAAAATGCGATTTTTTTATTTTCACGGCTCTACGTTATAAACTTCTGTGAAGCACCTGGGGGTTTAAAGTGCTCACCACACATCTAGATAAGTTCCTTAAGGGGTCTAGTTTCCAAAATGGTGTCATTTGTGGGGGGTCTCTACTGTTTAGGCACATCAGCGGCTCTCCAAATGTGACATGGCATCCGATCTCAATTCCAGCCAATTCTACATTGAAAAAGTAAAACGACACTCCTTCTCTTCCAAGCTCTGCGGTGCGCCCAAACAGTGGTTTACCCCCACATATGGGGTATCGACGTACTCAGGAGAAATTACACAACAACTTTTGTGTTCTAATTACTCCTGTTACCCTTGTGAAAATAAAAATTTGGGGGCAAAAAGATCATTTTTGTAGAAAAAATGCGATTTTTTATTTTCACGGCTCTACGTTATAAACTTCTGTGAAGCACTTGGGGGTTCAAAGTGCTCACCACACATCTAGATAAGTTCCTTAAGGGGTCTAGTTTCCAAAATGGTATCACTTGTGGGGGGTTTCCACTGTTTAGGCACATTAGGGGCTCTCCAAACGCGACATGGCGTCTGATCTCAATTCCAGCCAATTCTGCATTGAAACAGTCAAACGGTGCTCCTTCACTTCCAAGCTCTGCGGTGCGCCCAAACAGTGGTTTACCTCCACATATGGGGTATCGGCGTACTCAGGAAAAATTGCACAACAAAATTTGTGGTTAAATTTCTGTTTGTACACTTGTGAAAATTAAAAAAAATGGTTCTGAAGTAAAATGTTTGCAAAAAAAAGTTAAATGTTCATTTTTTTCTTCCACATTGTTTCAGTTCCTGTGAAGTACGTAAAGGGTTAATAAACTTCTTGAATGTGGTTTTAAGCAGCTTGAGGGGTGCAGTTTTTAGAATGGTGTCACACTTGGTTATTTTCTATCATATAGACCCCTCAAAATGACTTCAAAGGTGATGTGGTCCCTAAAAAAAACATGGTGTTGTAAAAATGAGAAATTGCTGGTCAACTTTTAACCCTTATAACTCCCTAACAAAAAAAAAAATTGTTTCCAAAATTGTGCTGATGTAAAGTAGACATGTGGGAAATGTTATTTATTAACTATTTTTTGTGACATATCTCTCTGATTTAAGGGCATAAAAATACAAAGTTTGAAAATTGCAAAATTTTAAAAATTTTCGCCATATTTCCATTTTTTTCATAAATAATCGCAAGTAATATCGAAGAAATGTTACCACTAACTTGAAGTACAATATGTCACGAAAAAACAAACTCAGAATCAGCGGGATCCGATAAAGCGTTCCAGAGTTATAACCTCTTAAAGTGACACTGGTCAGAATTGTAAAAATTGGCTCAGTCATTAAGTACCAAATTGGCTCTGTCACTAAGGGGTTAAAATGTGCCACATTAGAAAGTGCATGTTTGTTAATGTTTACAAACCAAATTTTTCTAAGGGAGTATTATACAAAAAAAATGTAGAATTTATCACTTAATGAGCTGATGCAAATCCTACCGGTGGGAGTATTTTTACTTTGTAACTGTGTTCCTTAATTCCTATGTGGCCATTGCAGATACCTGCTTAGTACAATAGATATGTCTTCCTGGCTAAGTTGACATTATGGCCCATGTGGGCAAATCAACGCTAATGGTAATGTACCTGAGGAACATCTCACAACAGTATAATGTACACTTTGTATATACTGTAGTGATGCAATTCCCAGATGTGACAATTGCATCAGTCTCATAACATATCTGTTTTTGTGTTTGTAGCTCTGTACAGCCTTGGGATCGTTTTGTGTAGGGAATACATACTGGTCTATGGTGACACGTTTTTACCTGCAGCCATTTGTTATCCAATATAACAGTTCTGCGAGCTCAGTAAGAGCCTTGGCTGCTTCTCAAGACTATAATCCATTTTTGCCACATGTAACCTTTCAAGAATATTTATGTATCTAGGAACCGCTATGTATAACTCGTTTTATTACATGTCACACAATTCATTTACGAACATGAAATAGACGGCGTTATTCCGAGATCCATCAAAATATTTACATCCTTAAGGCACCAGGAGTCGGTGTTTTGGCTCCTTAAGGATGTCTAGTACATTTTTACCCAATGGCCCCTACCCACACATGATGTCATTAAGCAGGTGATAGAGAGCAATGTCATACAATCATTTCCAAGTCTGTATGACCTAAAGGCCTGAGATGAACCTGATCGGGGTTGAAAAATCATCAACATTTCTTTTTTTCATTAGTAGCAAAGAATGAGAAAATTCATCTGCACTATCCACAGGCATCAATCACATTAAGGGAAACACCCCATTAAAGGGACAGATAGGGATCCTTACTTGTGGCTGGGTTAGGAACTCTCAGTGGTGATCGGTGATTCCAAGCAGAACCACGGATTAATCCAAGCGAGACCTTGAGAAAGCGAATTCACACATGAAGTGGCCATAGGTCCCTTTTGGAATATTATGTCCATGTACCTGCTATCCATGAATAAAATAAACTGAATGGCTCGATGACTCCAGTCTTCCGGTGCTGACTCCTGGGCTTCCAGTACGTCCTTTGCTGACCAGGCAGGATGCCTCTCAGACGTCAATCACATGCAAGTGGCTCAGTCAGCATGGGTTATCCCAGAGACCTTGGAGTTAGCAACAGGAGACCAAAGGGTAAGCGGTGGACAGGATGGGGAGCTGCAGCAACAATACCGATGAGAGGAGAGGTGACTAGTATTTTATTACTTATGAACCCTTTCTTAGGCTTCTGTTTATTATGCTTTGGGGTCTGGAGAGAACTCAGAACGTGATAAATGTCCTGCAATTCTAATCTGGAAACTTTTCACCCAATTTCAAACTAAAAAGGGGTTGTGCACTACTAGGATAACCCCTTCTCAAACTGAGTGTTTGCCCACACTAACATAAAAACACGTATACTCACTTCCCTTGCCGGTCCCATTCCAGTGGTGTTGGCACTCACTTTTCCATGGCTCATATGAGATTGTTACATCACACAATCACTGCACCCAATCAGTGATGGCTTCACCGGCCACCTTCAGACATATAAGTAACAAGGAGGGAGTGAAAGCGCATCCACAGCCCTGATTTCCTCTTGATTACTTATTCATGCAAAGGCGGACAGTGAAGCCGATGTTCACTGGGCACCGGGCATGTCTGATGTAACAACCTCACATGAGCCATGGGAAAACGAGTGCCGACACAGCCGGAATGGTGCCGGAATGAGAAGTGAGTATAAGTGTTTTTATTTTAACGGGGGCAAAAACTCAAATTAAGAAGGGGTTGTTCTAGTAACGGACAACCCCTTCAAAGAAATTCATTTGTCTCTAGTTGTATTTCAACATCTGCTGTCGGAGGAGAGTCAGGAGGCCCCGTATACATTAAAAGGTCAACCGTTCCTGCCAAAAATTGGGCAAGTGGGATCTAGTGGTTATGGGAGCCTTTAGTTCTGGTCTGCAACCAGGTGTTTGGCTTCCAATGCCTAACTAACAATTCAGCTCAAGCCTTCTTTTTGGAATTAAAATCTTTGAATTGGTTTTAAAGAAAAAAAAAGAAGAAAAGTTTGATCCCTAATTAATCGCACATTAAATATATGCTTGTTTTAACAAGTAACCCGTTATACTCCGTCGTGACCTGCTTTCTAGTAATTACTGGTTCTGTCGAACGCCATATTTAAGGCAAGACCGTTTCTAATCCTTTGTGCAATCATTTCCTATGCTCTGCAGCTAATGAAGCTCAATGGAGTCGATAGACAGGTCAATGGTTAAAGTATGGAAGGCTTCAAAGTCTAAAAGCATTTCTGAGTGATCGGCCTCGAGCTGGCGGATTACAGCCACTCTTAATAGATTAGTTTGAAGAGGCAAATCAATTAAAAAGAAATCTATTTTGTAAGCATTATTTACTAGGATAGGAACACAAAAAGCAAAGACTGAGAGTTTCCAATGACATTTCCTCAATGTGTAAAAACCTCCCGCCTGCTTGGAAATGTTACTTATTGCCTCAGTCTATACGAAGAATACATTGCCAAAGATGTGTAAACCTTTTTTCTTGAGGCCTAGTATAAGGTCATAACTCTGTCTATAGTCACTGTATTACCAGCACGTGTAAGAGTAATATCGGGCAATGTTTGATCCATTCCAGCCTAAAAGCAATGCACATACAAGTAAGTCTGTGCGTCATAATAGTCACAGGAACCTGTAATGTAACTATTCCGGGAGCCCACAATTATTGGGAGCAACAGTAATATTGGTGCGACATTGCCCACTCCAAGATCAAATTAAGAGACTTTGGTTTGAGATGTAACATCAGACATGCCTTTTGTCGACAGTGAGGCTATTTCTGAAAAAAAACATGTACTTTGGGTCTGATATTTTAAAAAGTTAGTGAAACTAGCTTAAAAATGCCAAATGTCATAAACGTTTTGCACAGTTACATATTCTCCAGCAGAATTTTTTTCAAATGTTTTAGGGCAGTATTTTGTAGCAAAATGTTTGCCAGCAGGCTTGTTGAAGCAGCGGCTACAGGGAGAACATGAACGTATTTCCTCCCTGTAGCTGCTCACATCCAGTCATTGTGTACTGAGAGCGTGCTGTAATCATTCGCCAGCACATTGAAAGCCTAAAAAGAAAAATAGATGGCTAAAGAGAAACCATAACTGTCGCCTGACAATATGCCTATGTGGAAAGGCCCAATACAGGATCAAGGGTGGGGGACAAAACTCCAATACACACAGAATACAAAAGAAATCGAGCAGTGTGTCCAAGGTATAATATATAAAATGGTATAAATGTATTTATTTTTCAAAGAAAACATATATCAATATATGTAATACAAAATAAATCAGTTTCATAAGATTTCAGAGAAAAGATCAGGCAGAGATTGGCAAAAACATCAATACTACATCAAATAGGGTATTTTTTTTCTCCATGATAGGAAAGTGCACAGTGTAAATGTAAACCTATGAGTCATTATAGTATAGTGGGGGGAAGGAGATATAGCAGGACTCCATTATAAGTCAGTACTCGTAGTCAAAAAGCTCCTGTAAAACCAACCCATCCCATCCAACAGACTCTTACCCATTGTAAGATGTAGGAGAGACGCACTACCAGCCCCGACGCGCGTTACTGGCTTATAATGGAGTCCTGCTATATCTCTTTCCCTCGATAGCACTCGTCCGAGATATACAGTCATCTGCAGAAGCCCTCACTGTAACAGATCTCTTGCACTGCCCCAATAACTGGAAGCATGCAGCTAAAGTGAGGAAATAAGATCATTTTCTCCCTGTAGACGTTGCTTCAGTAAGTCGGCTACACAGGATTCAAACGCTATTTACCTGCAGATTACCTTTATATCTCCAAATGGCTTTTCTCAAGGTGACAGGTTCCCTTTAGAAAAGAATTTGGTTACCAAAAACTGTCATATGGAAACCATACAAAAATGGTGCATGAGAGTTCCAGATTTGGTCTCAAAATTTGAATGCTACTGTGTACATTGTCTGATTTAGTCAAGGACCTGATCCATGTGACTACCATAGTATAAACCTTCATAGTTCCATTTTTTAAAAAATGAAAATTTTTTGTGGTGTCCCGCTATATAGTACAACACAGTCTGTTGGAGAAGGTATGCCAATTCATACCGCCCATCAAGAGGCCAGAAGACTCCATAAACCCTCATTGGAGAAATGGTCGCCGATGCCAATAGTGCTTCCTGGTACAGACCTTCATCCTATGACTCAGACGCAAAGCAGAGTGAATTTTATTGAACCTGTCTCTAAAGCCATTCCGTAACCACTCACGGTAGAAACCCATTATACAGCCTGAAATGTGAGATCATTATCACAATTACTCCAGAACACAGATAAGAAATACTTCTGACGTTTTGCTTCATTTTCCTTTTTTTTTTGCAAAATCATAAAAGTCTAAAAGAGGATAATTGCCACCCCTCCTCTCACCGACGGACTATGACTTCAATTTGTAAAACGGGTCCAAAATGGACCTGTCCATAATAACATATGTGGATAGTTATGGCATCCTTGTAATGATGCCTGTTGTGGTGCTCTGTGGCCTGGAGCCATCTGTAAGCATTAATCTACCTATGCACGTAATAGCAGTGCTTGTGTTTCAGATGTACGGCCGCCTGTGTTTCCAACCACTTCCTGATATTTTAATGGATGCATTTTACTTTATGGGTTTAATTGAACGCTATGGCTGGAATTTCTCTGAAATTACTGCCACTTTTCGCTGCCAGCAATAATGAATTGCTCAAGCTAGACAAGTGGTCAGTAATTAAAGGTTTTTTCATCAAGCCCTCGAATACTCGGCGTATTGGAGGCATATCGGGCGTTGAAAGCCTAAAATAGCTTCAGATAAGTAGAACAAAAAAAAATCCCTGAAACTTACATGTGATTAATCATTTTAATCAGGGTCATTACAAGTTTTACAACTGCAAAATAGATCCTCCTGGATATTGTCCAGTGTTACAATAAATCAGATGTTATTCCTGCACCGTAGACATGACACACGGGAGACCGGGGGAATAGGAATATGTGTAATTTTACAAAATTCCAAATCAATATGGAATACATCAATTATGATTAGAATTATGCATCTCGTAGACACCCTACTAAATGTAGCATATAATATGGATCTCATGATAGTAACATTCTGGGAATTAAAATATATGTTCTTTTTGGGGTCAAATACATATCTGTAAATTAATTTACAGAGGTTTTTCATCTTTTTTTATGTTAGGATTGTCGCTTAATGATTAGCTCTGATCTCTAGGAGAATACATCAATAATTAGGAATCACACATTTCTCATTGAAATCAATAGCAATAGGAGTGTCAAGAACTCCATGGTGAAAACATACTCTTTGTAGTCATTCTCTGCTCCAATAGTTGGGAGTACAGATCAGTGAACCCCATCTATTCACCAGAATTTTGAAATATAGGCAGTCCTTGGGTTATGAACTAGATAGGTTCTCTAGGTTTGTTCCTAACCCAAATCTGTATGTAAGATGGAACAGGGTGGGCAAAAAAAAAACCAAAACCTGACATCTCATCACTGACTTCTCCAGTTGACCCACTGCTCATTGCCCCAAGTCCAGTCCTCTTCTTTCCATGGTAGTGCGCCGAATCTCTGGCCTCTTACTATGCCAGGACTTCCAGCCGCATCCAGGCGCCTTAGAGGTTAATGCATATGGTAAGGTCACAACGTTGTGACGTCAAGATGTGCACTGTGAACGTATTGTGCGGAGTGACTTCCGAGACCTGGATGGCGCTGGAAGTCCTTGCCTATAGTGAAGAGGCCAGAGATGCGGTGTGCAACAGTGGAAAGAAGAGGACTTGACGGCGACAGTGAGCAGCTGGAGAAGTGAGTACTCGTTTTTTGGTGAGGAGGTTGCCAATACTCGCCTCATTGCTGACCTTTGTTGCCATCTAGCTGCCCAACAGCCAGTTCTCTTCTTTCCACCATCACATGCCTCTTTTCTGCTTGCCAGGACTTCTGGATTCTTCCAGGCCTCGGACATTACTGCACATTATAAGTTCGCGGTGCATGTCTTACTATCATGATGTTGCAACCTGACAACTTGCAGTGACCTCTGAGGTTTGGACGTGGCCGGTAGTCCAGGCCTGTAGTGAAGAGGCTGGAGATACGGCACGCAACGGCGGAAAGAAGTAACCCAGACAGCAGACAACTAGCAGTCGTAGAGGTGAACGACTATGTATTAGTTGTTGTTTTTCTAACATCTTACTTTCGTAACTATAAGTCCTACTTACTGTAAGGCTAGGTTCACATTGCGTTATTGGGTGATCGCTAACGGACAGCGTTGCACGGCAAAAATGTCGCAATTAACGCCGTGCAACGGGTCCGTTAGCGCACCCATTGACAGCAATGTTGTTTCTGCCTGAAGCGCATCGCTAGCGCGTGCCTTTTTCGGCTCGTGCTAGCGATGTTCCGTTCTTTTGTGGCGCGCCTCGGACGCTGCTTGCAGCGTCCGCGGCGCGCCCGAGGTCCGTTCCCCGCTCTCGCAGATCGGGGATCTGCGAGAGCGGGGACGTTAACGCGACCCCTAAACGCGGCCCCTACAAATACATTGCGTTAGCGCAATCCGCTAGCGCTAAACGGATTGCCCTAACGCAATGTGAACCTAGCCTAAGTCAGATGTTCAAAAGTCGGGGACTGCCTGTAAAATATTTTCCATTTTCTGTTGGTAAGTTGTTAAAAGCCCATTCATAGGCAACAACCGATATGACTGATCCTATAATTACAATATCTCTAATTTACTCCTATATAAACAAAACATTGACTTTAATGTCAGGTAACATTGATAATAACTTGTTAAGAAAATGATTAAAAAAAGATAAATTAAGAAAAAAATGACTCCATATTATCTAAAGAAAAAAACACAACTGTGATGCTTCACAGCAGGCCTCAGGGAAGATTCTGCACTCTATAAATATTGTTATTTGTTTCATTTTTTTCTTTTTCATCATAACGGTCCAGCCATGTTTCTCATTTCAATTACATAAAATAATTGCGGTGCATGACACATGCTGGGAAATTGAAGGGTTGCGCTACAGAACAGTAATTAAAATAAAGCTGGAAATACATGAGAATTTTAATAAGCTGCTTCTTCAACTCCAAGGTCCCACTATTAGGTAGTCAGTCATTAATTTATGAAGAGAACAGAAGATATAGTGGATAAAGTGACCTAAATATAATGATATTCACGATGTGGCTAAACCTATAGATTAAGGTCAGTCAGGGGCGGACATAGACAGCAGAAAATCCCTGTCCAATATATGCTCCCCTGCTTTGGAATAGCTCAGCATAGAGCGCCCCCTTATGTCCAAGTAATGTTCAGCCACATTGTTTATTACATGTAATTGAATAGCTAGTAGAAACACCGGGCAGCATTAATCAGAGCCCGCCTATTTATTTTATTCACTTTTATAACGCCATTAATTCTACAATTTAATTTCTTTATCGGTATGTCTTTGGAAGGAAACTGGAGTATCCACAGGAAAATCACACAAAAATGGGGGAAACATAAAAACTCCTTGCAGATGTTGTCCTTGGAGAGATTTGACCCAACCACCCCAGTTCTGTAAAGTAACAGTGCTAACCACTGAGCCATCATGTTTCCCGTGTAGGACTGTATAGTACCTTTGATTGGTGAGGGTCAAGGTCCTGAGATCACCTCAATTGGTTCTCCTCTTAGCTATGGCCAGTGCCACTCCTGCTCAGAGGCCCACCTGAGGATTCACCCATTGCCCTGTGGGCCAGTCCGAACCTGGGTGTGCTTATTATTTATGTACATGACATGTCAATCAGATACATATATGTGGAGGTCCAGCAGGATAACCAACAACTTATCCTTGACCACAAGTCAATCTCAATAGGAGCTCATGAGTCTATACATTTGAGTATAGGCTGAGCTTTTCTGCCCATTCCTTTGAACAAATGTTGGTGGTCTCAAAACCCATAGACCTGCCTCTTTCGTAGACTTCTTTAGGGGTACTACCTATGTCACCTTGAGATATTTTCCAATGAACTGACTTTTTGGTTCTTTGTATTTGCTATGACTAATTGTCATGTCCATTTGTAAAATTTGCAAAACATTGACTTCATGCATAAAAGACTGTATATGTCTATAAATTGCACTAATCCCGAAGGGAATCCAGTGCTAGTACTTTGCTCATTGTGATACATACTAATCAGCCAGCTAATCATTCTGCAGCTACATTGTGTTGCATAAGCTCCGGGACCGCACAGGCCTCCTCTTCACTTGTGCTGTATTGGTCCCAGAGAGAGCAACATAATTAGTGTTTTCTGATACATTTTAATGGAATAAGGCATCAACACGTAACAAAAGCATCGTCCTCCTTGTTTTTCTGTATATACAGCTGTTTTTTTTAATATGAGCGGTAATAAAGGAGTATGGGAATAAAAAACCAACAAAAACAACACTGTTCTCCATTTTGTATTTACAGCTGCATTCTAATATATCCGGTAATAAAACTCAATGTTTTCAAAAGACGGATTTCTTATTCATTGATATACAGAGACCAAAATTATTTGGTATTGTGTTTGGGTAAACAGGATGGAGTCCGATATCCCAAAGTGGTTGAGCAAAAACCATAATACTCGATGAGTATGACAAAATGGAGCTTTGGTGGTGTGTCAGATTCCATACAAAAGATTTAGTGTCGGGCTGGGATGCCACGGGCCCACCACTCGCATTGATTCTGGGGGCCACTGTTCAGCTATAGGCAGATAGTACATTACTCTCATTCACAAATGTATCTCTGCTACTATATACTGTATCTAAGATATTATATATCTTCTGCTTCTATATATTAATACACTCGGCAGTTTGTGGAATTAATTATTAGATGGTGCTGCTGTGTATACATAGTGACATGTGCCCATATAGGTGGGATAGAGTGGGTTACTCCTGCTGAGGGGCCCACTGGGGGATTCACTTGTTCTCCTGTGGGCCAGTCCAAACCTGGATACTTATCATTTATGTACATGACATGTTAATCAGATTCATATATATGGTGAACCAGCAGTTGGGATGTGAACAATGATGCAGCCTAGAGGCCTGTTTCTCCTTATGGAGACTGCTACCAGGAGTAGAATGTCTTATAGGCAGGGCAATGCTCCCGGCGAACAAAATATCCAAATTAGCTCTCCACCAGAAAAAAAGAAAGTCCCAATTACCTATTTGAGGAAATGAGGAGAACATGTTTTAGCTCCTCAACCTCCATGAATATCTCAGCTCCGGTGGACCAGCAGTGAGATGGCACCTATGATGGATCCACTTACAGAAGCTTGACTGTGCCTATATTTGTCGACAATTGCAGATACTTTTTGCATCAGAGATATCATAAAGTTACCAGAACTTGGTACCAGGATCTAAATAATATCAAAGGCAGTTTACATGGGAGTAAATCCCATATTATTGGGCAGCACGGTGGCGCAGTGGTTAGCACAGCAGCCTTGCAGCGCTGGAGTCCTGGGTTCAAACCCCACCAAGGACAACATCTGCAAAGAGTTTGTATGTTCTCTCCGTGTTTGCGTGGGTTTCCTCCGGGTACTCCGGTTTCCTCCCACATTCCAAAGACATATACTAATAGGGAATTTAGATTGTGAGCCCCATCGGGGACAGCGATGATAATGTGTGCAACCTGTAAAGCGCTGCGGAATATGTTAGCGCTATATAAAAATAAAGATTATTATTAGATTATTATTATATTACATGGTCAAATTGTCCAAGAACTTTCAAATCTTCCAAGGTCAAATCTTCCAACACCCTCAATTGCCTTTGAAAGCGCTTTATGGTGTACAAAGGTTGGCAACCTCTGCTTCAGTTTTCTATATATGTTAGTTTATATGTACATATAGTGCCGGTCTTACGCTTGCCATAGACATTAACCATAAGCCATACTTGACTGCAAGTTTTGGCATCATCAACCGAGTAGCAATGTGTATGCAGAACTCCCAACTCTTTCCTAACGGTAGATGTCTATTGATACGTATGTGATTTGCTCAATTGCTATCTCAAGAGGGTGGTCGGTTTTATATCATCATTCATCACCCCTCTGTTGGTCAACCAGTGCTAATTATCCACTACAAGCTACAGCAAAGAGAAAGCCAATTTGAGGTTTCTGAGTCGGTGAATGGTTTTCGCAGATTAATATTAAGTAATACATATTATTTTTCTCCAGTGAATTGTTCTTTGCATAAGTTTCCAATTTATTAGACAGAAACTCTAGTAATACCATTAATTATAAGAATGAGTTCATATGTTGGCATCTCAATATTTGCGCAATATTGTGCCAATATAATCCAATCATAAAGAACGTATGATATAACGTAACACATTTCGCGCGACCCTACACAAGGGAGTTATAGTTTCCGTTATCATATGTGGAATAAGAAAAAAAATTATTAACTTGAAGTAAAATTCTGTAATTTCTGTATAATTAGTTTCTCTGGTTGCTATGTGAACATTGAATGGCTGCCAAATGCACAAGAATTCACTTTTTTTTTCTCTTTAAACAGATTCCCTCATCAATTTATGCAGTTCAGGAGCCTTTGCCAGATATATATTTTTTTTTTAGTTAACATACTCCTTTTATAGACTTTTCTGTGGCTTTCAGTCAATGGGAAAAGTCTACTTCAATAAAAATACAAGCAACCACAGGTTTTTTTGCACTTTTTGGATTAATGGCCATTGACACTTCAATGGCCAGAATGTAATACAACATTTAACCTTCAGTGGGCGCTGCATTTTTCCTAATGGCTGTGGTTTCTGTGATCAATTGATCACCAGGCTGATGTAAACAGGGCTGGTCTTGCTGAGATGTGAGATTTTATGCCTTGTATTTTAGAAATTGAGCCCTAAAAAATGAAAATAAACCAACATACGTTAATCGGAAACAGTATAGAGAGTAAAAGTAATTTATGTATTAGCAAATCCCTGATAAACAAGTATTCTTGACTATACAATTAGCACAAAAAAGAAAATAATATTAGGAAAAAAAACCTGTAGGGAGTTTAGAACCCATAAGAACACTTCTGTCTTCTAAATGGTTATCTCTCTAAGGGCGAAGTCAGACGGCCATTTAATTGGACCAAGATCGAAACGCGGTGTATGGACTGGCCGACGGCTCTCCCAACCTGAGCATGACTGCTTCATATATTTCTATGAAGCTGTCACCCGCGGGCCAGTCCGTGCACTACGTTCCGATCTTGGTCCAATTTATATGGTCATCTGATTGTGCCCTAAAGGGAACCATGGGCAACAAGAATCGGACTCGTTATTGTTGCTGCATATGTTTTTGCTCTGAAACAATATGACGTTTCAAAGATACTTTGAAAAGTCAGCCGAGGACCACGCAACTAGGATGGTTAGTCCGAGGCAGGTCTCCATTACTTTCTCCCTGCTCTGCTTCTTTACACTGCCACGTCTCCCTCTTCCTATGTGTGTATATGTAAAAAACTGTCAGTCTAGAAGCGTGGTGCAGGTCTGATCTCCTGGACTAGTCATCCGAGTCCCTGGCTGGATTTTCAAAGTACATAGGTCGCAACGTTACAGAGTAAAATACATACAGCAACATAAATCAGATGACAATTTCCCATTAACTTTTTATAGTGAAAAATTCTGCGTCATTCAATTCTGAAAATTAATACTAATAATTACCTAGTTGAATAAATTTCTCATGTTAATTTTTCCATAGCATACCACTATTTCAGTATTTTTTACTTTGCTATTTTTTTTTGGCTTTTTGTTTTATAACGTTTTATTTCATGAGTGAATCTTTTTGGAAACCCAATACAAGCCGGTCACAGTTTGGTTGATGTGATTTCATTCAGGTTTAGTGAAAATCTATTTTCTTTCTTATTATAATAGGATTCACGACTATTACATATGATAATGCACCACCTACTTATTTATATCAGTTTGCATCCATGGCCTTTTCTATTATGCCCCATAAACAGCTGTACTAAGGTTTGTGTGACGACATTCAAAGGCATCTGTGATTCAATAGTACGGAGCTATAGGCACTCCATGGGGAACCGTATGGTGCCACCATATGCCATCATAGTAGAGAGATTATTTCCCTTTGAAGTAATATGTAGTTTGGCATTTAATAGGAGATTCCACAATTGAGGCATCATTCCATATGATAAATGTAGAGTTATAGGTTTCAGTATAGATTTCTATATAACTCAGAAGTAGCAGTAAAACTCAGCACTCAGTAGGATTCATGGCAAAAGGTGTGAATTTATTTCCAGTAGGTCAATCTGAAGAAATAGCTAATGACGTTTCGCTCCTACAAGGACCTTCATCAGACAAATGTTATATAAGACTACGTTCCCGGCAACAAGGAATGACGCAGATACCTCCAAAATTATTGGCAGAAATGACATGATTTCTTTCTACCAGCCTGTTAGTAAAAGCTTATATTTTTAGTCTGGATAATTTAATTACTGCAGAAAACATGAAGAGATACAGCGGAGAGATCATGAGATTTAGAGGGCTCTTGAGAGCGGTAAGAGCACAGGATGGGACATGAGCTCCTAAGACCACTCCGAAATCACTCGAGAGGAGAGGGTTTACATTTTCAGTTGCAGAGTAGAATATGAGCTTACGGCAAATCCATGCTAATCATAATAACTGCACACGGTATATGTGTGCGTACGTTAACCCATGTGTTGGCACAAAACACCAGAAGCTCCTTCTACAATATAAATTAGCATATGCAGATATGAGCGTAACGCCAGATACATAAAAATGTATAATCCGCAAGACGGGATATTACTGCATTTTATTTGCAGGGGAATAAATAACTGCTCGCTATATAAAGTACTGCTGGGAGCAGGAGGTGTTCGCTCTTGAAGTGAGCACTCGTGGAATCAATCTGTCTGCTCTTACGCTTCAACTGAGACTTAATAGGAAGCCCAATATGTGTTATATGGAGGCGGCAAAACAGGGTCTGGACTGCGGGCTCCCGAAGATGTTGTCAACGTTATTGCATAGATTTTATGCAAATTTATCTACATATGGACATGAAAAGAGGCAGATAAGTCAGCGCACACTGATTTCCTATGTCTGTGTGTAGCTATATTTCCAATTTCAGTATGGAAACATTACTGACAGGAGGTTGATGACATTTTTTTTGGCAACCTATTGTATTGTACCCAGGACAGGCTTGTGTATGACCTGGTATGTAAGTACTTCAAGGGAATCTGCCACTAGACATCGATTCCAGTGATGTGTCACTTATATGGCTGCTTGCTGTAGTTTTGATAAAATCACCATTTGGTCAGTATGAGATCATCACTAGAGGATTAGTAAACCTGCTGCCATGTAATTCTCCATAGTCACGAGCTCTGTATAACCAGACCCACACCACTGAGTTGCAGCTTTCTGCCTATGCACAGTGTACAGAGAAAGCTGCCAATCGGTGGTGTGGGCGGGGTTATACAGAACTCAGCATTAAGGGAACTGCTAGAGAAAACAGCGATTGTATAAAAACTACAGCAAGCATCCAAGTAAGTAACACATCACTGAAATCAGGGTCTCTGCCAATATATAATGCTACTCTCAGATGTGGTAGCAAAAATCTGGTGACAGATTCTCTTTAAAAGGCATGTCCACATTTGGATATAATGGACATATATTTTTAGCGAACTTTGTAAACAAATAGTGTTCAAAGAAAGCCAAGAAGCTTCTATTTCCATCTCCACTCATAAATCTAGTATTGTGTTGGTGATAAAACAGTAATAAATAAAAAAAAAATTGTTCAATCTTATGGTGACTATTCACATTAAATAAATATCCGCCAAACCATAAATGTTGGAATCATCTAATATTTCTGGTGGTGATAATCTCATTCTTAAGAGAAATAAGCCACTGCCAGAGGTGTCTGGCAGCTTCTCTTTCCCTTTCTCTGAATGGAGCATGCATTTGTACGGGAGTATGGAATGAATAATTCTTGACGGAACGAATGTGTATGGCCAGCCTTAGATACAGACATGATCATCCTCCAGATTTAGCACAGAAGGAGACATTTTTCCCATTTCTAGTCTTCAAACAATTTAGGCATGTTCCTTATAGGTCCATGAAATAGAAAATGGTTGGATAGAACATGACTCCCACTGAAGTGACATTTAGTGCAATCTCAATATACAATATGAAAGGCTTCAACTGTGGTGACGCTACCAGTTCTTCTTCAGACTACAGTTGATTGGGACACACTATGGTCAGATTTTTTTGGTGGACCCTTCAATAAAGAATGACGTCTAAAGTGAAGAACCCTATGAAACTTTTGTAGCTACAGTGATCCTCATTCTGTTTTCACTCTATACTTCCACATCCAACCATTCACTAGATGAAGATAACATGTCCTCTCTGCTTCCATTATACAGGTAGACCTTGGACTGCTCCGATTTGTTTCTGGAATTGGAATGCAGGGAGCTGTATCAAAGGAAACCAAAAAAAAGTATTACGTGAGGTCATATAAAGTCGATATTAGCTCCAATGGAGAGGACTGGATTACCCTTAAAGATGGAAATAAACATCTGGTAAGAGTCAAAGGTCCATTTTTTTTTGCAGCCCGTAAATTAAAAATCATAGCAACTAGTAAGAATCTATAATAAAAGATCATACTAATATTAAAATACCATGAAAGTCGTTATTAGAGGTAGGCCCCCATTTCTGTTTAATACCTCGCCGGTCGCTCGCCGGTACTAGAGTTCCCCAAACAGGTCTGGGCAATTTAAAAGGACTTAAGAGACTCGTATATAGAATTCAAGATACGGGGACTATAAAAACACAAAGGGCCCCAGCTCTGATGAAAAAAAAGAAGTAAAAAGCATCTGAACACACATCTCTCTAGACCCTGAATTATAGGTGAATGTTTATAAAGCGCAGTTGAAATACATAAAACATGATTTGTGGTAAATTGTTATTTTAGGCCATTGCTCACTTCTGTTAATGGCTGAAATAAAACGAATGGTCCTTAGGAGGGAGACTATTTAATTTTACATGGCTTTACAATTGAAACTAACGCAATAGGAAAACAAGATTTATGTATACGCATTTCAGTCTGGCGCGAAGGTATGTAGGCTGTATAGTTCCATAACGCCGCTCACAGCTAGTGTAGAGACTAGTTTTACATTGTACAGTCTGTATAAGATTGAACACCGTCCAAAACCCTCCTCCCCAATTTTTCACAATTTACTAACACAGGCTGATAAGCAATCTCCTTTTCTTATTCATATATTCATAGCAAAAACCATTTACAATTTTGAAATATTCATCTTTTCATTTGTGAACTTATCTGCCATTTTTTTCTCATTTCTCATATCAGAAGGTTTCTGCTTTTATTGCTTAATTCTGTCTACGTAAATGAATAAACAGAAAAAGTAAGGAATAAGCGAATTAGAGGCCTGAATCATTTATAGTAAAAGACAAGGATACAGTACTGTCTGTGCCTACACAAGTTAATGGGAGAGAAGTTGTTAAATGTAGCTATATCATTTATAGGAAAACCAAGGAAGACCATACAGTCTGTACTTATGTGATATATAAGGAAAGACAAAGGCAATATTAGTCATACCTATATAAGTTACAGGAAGAGACTAGGAGGCAGTACTTTCTGTGCATACACAAGTTAACTGGAAAGAGAGGGATAGGAGTTGTTAAATGTAGCTATATCATTTATAGGAAAAGGCAGGAAGACAATACTATCTGTACATATATGATTTATAGAAAAAGACAAAGGCAATATTATCCATACCTTTATAAATTACAGGGAGAGACAAGAAGGCAGTACTGTCTGTGCCTACACAATTTAACTGGAGAGAGAGAGAGGCATTGTTAACTGTAGTTAAATCACTTACAGGAAAAGGCAAGAAGGTAATCTATCTGTACTCTGTACTTTTATGATTTATAGGGAAAACGCGTAGGCAATATTATCCATAAATGGCTCACTGAAAAGGGACGTAAATTCAGAAAACATCACAGTAAAAAAAACAGCCTTACCAACACGGGGTCAGATTACCAATACACTAGCAGGATGTAGCAGACCCCCATGCTAAAGGCAGGGGCTGCACAAGTGCAAAATACTGATGGAGCAGTCACTCACAAACCGACCAAATCATGGAGGAGGTTTCCCATCTCTTGCATAGAGAGCCAATCGCACAAGTATGTGTGATCACAGTGTCTGGCTTACAGCCTATTGATGATGTCCATACTATTAGATCAGGCAGACTGGTCAGCACAATATAAGTGCGCCCCACAAGTACAGACACCCCAATTCAAAAGTAAAAAAGATGAAAAATGATGTTTAAAATACATGAGGTATTGGCATTTTAGCCAAAATATGCAAGTTCAAAGAGCATCAAGGGTCCTCATAATTGTGAGCCCCGAAACTAAATTAAAAAATGACACACAGAAAAAGGACTTAAACTTAAAAAAAAAATCACAGAAAAAGAAAATAATATTATATTATCTATATCTCTAAAATTTACAGGGAGAGACTAGGAGACTGCATGATGGAGGGAAAGGGAGATAAAAAGTACTGTTAGTACCTACAAAGTTCAGAAAAAGAGACTAGGAGGCAATACTGTCTGTATTTGCAACAGCTATAATAATAGATTGGGAGGCAGTACTGAATGTGCTTATATCATTTACAAGAAAAGACAAGGAGGCAGTACAATCCATACATGTAAACATTACAGACTGGGAGACAGAACTATATGTGCCTATATCATTTATAAACTGAGACAAGAAGGCAGTACTATCTTTGCCTACACAATTTAATTGGAGAGACAGTGAGGTAATGTTTTCTTTAGCTATATCACTTAGAGTAAGAGGCAGAAAGCCAATATTATCTGTACCAATAAGATTTATAGACAAATACATAGCAAAATAAATTATAAATAGAGACAAGGAGGTGGAAGTATGAAGTAAAAGGGAAACGGGCAGCAGTTATTAGTACATAAAAAGTTTAAAGGGAGGGACTAGGAGGCTGTACTTACAACATTTTCTGTAATAGACTGAAAGGTAATACTTTATTTACCAATATATTTTACAGGAAGAGACAAGAAGGCTGTACTATCTGTACATGTAACAGTTACAGACTGACAGTACTATATCTGCCCATATCATTTATAGACTGAGACAAGGAGGCAGTACTACCTCTGCCTACACAATTTAGTCGAAGAGATTAGGAGGCAATGCTTTCTTTACATATATTATTTAGAGGAAGAGGCAGGAAGCCAATACTATCTGTATCTATATGATTTATAGGGGGAAAAAAGGCAGTATTATCCATACCTGTTTCATTTATGAGGAGAAACAAGAAGCTGATACTATGAAGTGAAAGGGAGACAAGAAGAACTATTAGTACCTAAAAAGAAAAGACTAGGAGGCTGTACCTGCAAGAAAAAGTAAAAGACAGAGGCAGCACTATATTTGCCAATATAATTTACAGGGAGAGACAAGGAGGCAGTACTATCTGTGCCTGCAAAGTATAGAAAAAGCTATTGGCAGACAGACAGTACTATCTGTTTGTAGATAATTGTGTAAACCAATGCATGTATTGCTCCCTCAAGGAAAGCTATTGCATTATGCAGAAACCAAACTGGGCTGGGTAGAGTTGGGAAAGATCAGAGCATGTGCCCCTGATGCAGCTGTCAGAGGAGCGCCAAAAGCCACTTTGCCTTGGCCCATGTATTTAGTTACTAGTTTAATCCAGTGAACTGAACCTTTGCCCGATATGAAAGAAAGTCTAACTGCAGTTCTGACTAGTGCTCCCCAATCTCCATATGGTATGTATAGAATAGTCGCCGTGAATTATATCTGCATCATATAACTGAAGACCGATAAATTGCACAGAGTTGGATTGGGTTATTATACAGTGGGAAAAATTAGTATTTGATACACTGCCGATTTTGTATGTTTTCCCACCTACAAAAAATGGAAATGTCTGTAATTTTTATCATAGGTACACTTCAACTGTGAAAGACAGAATCTTAAAATAAAGACCAGAAAGTCCAGTTGTATGATTTTTACATAATTAAATAGCATTTTATTACATAAAATAAGTATTTGATCACCTATCAACCACCAAGAATTCTGTCTCTCACAAACCTGTTAGTTTTTCTTTAAGAGATCCTCCTACTCTGCACTCATTACCTGTATTAATTGCACCTGTTTGAACTCATTACCTGTATAAAAGACACCTGTCCACACAATCAATCACATTCCAACCTCTCCACCATGGCCAAGACCAAAGAGCTGTCTAAGAACACCAAGGACAAAACTGTAGACTTGCACAAAGCTGGAACCTGCTACAGGACAACAGGCAAGCAGCTTGGTGAGGAGGCAGCAACTGTTGATGCAATTATTAGAAAATGGAAGAAACATAAGATGACGGTCAATACTCCTCGGTCTGGGGCGACATGCAAGATCTCGCCTCATGGGGTTAGGTTGATTCTGAGAAAGGTCAGGAATCAGCCCTGAACTACATGGGAGGACCTGGTCAGTGACCTGAAAAGAGCTGAGACCACAATCTCAAACATGGCCGTCATGGATTAAAATCCTGCATGGCATGCAAGGTCCCCCTGCTCACGCCAGCACATGTCTACTCCCATATGAAGTTTGCCCTTCTCCATCTGGATGATCCAGATAAAGCATGAGAGAAGGTCATGTGGTGAGATGAAACCAAAATGAACTTTTTGGTATCAACTCCACTCTCCAAGTTTGCAGGAAGAAGAAGGATGAGTACAACCCCGAGAACACTGACCCCACCATGAAGCATGCTGGGAGAAACATTATACTCTGGGGCGCTTTTCTGCAAAGGGGAACAGGAAGACTGCACCGTATTGAAGGGAGAATGGATGGGGTCATATATCGTGAGACTTTGGCTAACAACCTCCTTTCCTCAGTAAGAGCATTGAAGATGGGTCATAAACGGGTCTTCCAGAATGACAATGACCCGAAAAACACACAGCCAGGGCAACTAAGGAATTGCTCCGTCAGAAGGTGTCAGGACTCTGAACATTTTTTACCTGTTGTGCATTACTGCCCTTTTCCAACATGGTGTTTTTGGTCTCGTGCACTTGTCTTCCTGCTATAAAACTCCACCCCAGCCTTCAGTCTGTGCTAGATTATTCTGCTTTGCATCCAGCTCCTGATTACTCCCTCGCCTTAAACCTGCTCCTGTGAACCTGTGTGGTGATCCTGCCACTCTGCTTTGAGTTCCTGCTGCATACACCAGTTCCAGTAATCCTCCTTCATCTGCTGCTTGTGTTACTTCCATCTGCATTTGCTGGACATGTAAGCTGTTTCTGCTCTGCAAAACCTGAGACTATTAACCAGGCCTCCCTGGTTGAGCTAAGATATGATTTGAACTGCCTAATAGCATATCTATCTGTGTCTGGACTAAGACAAGGATTTATTCGTGTCAAGTTTCCTCAAGAATAACTGCGCTTCATAGACTTTCTGCGAGATTGCATTTTCCTCTGAAGTTTCCTATAGACTGCTAAGCTGCATTTAATATTTACTCCAAGTGTTGTGGACTTGAGTTTCTCTCTGCACCTGCTTGAATCACCGTGTGATAATATAAACTTTACCACTTATAAAACTGTGTCCTGTTGTCTTGTTCCACGCAAAGAGTCTCCTGAATTATCCCCTATAATTATTACAGAAGGTCTTGGAGTGGCGTAGCCGGTCTCCAGACCTGAACCCAATAGAAAATCTTTGGAGGGAGCTGAAACTCAATGTTGCCCAGCGACAGCCCTTGAAAGGTATGGAGGAGTGGGCCAAAATCCCTGCAGCAGTGTGTGCAAACTTGAATTATTTTTTTTTAGACTCTATCTCTCACAGTTGAAGTGGCTCTAAGATAAAAATGATAGACTTCTCAATTCTTTGTAGGTGGTAAAACTTGCAAAATTGGCAGTGTATCAAATACTTAATTTCCCCATAGTACCGTATATAAAAATTAATTTTGCTAGCGATTTCTATAAATGCATCACATTTTAAATTATTATATTTACACACTACAGGTATTTCCTGGAAACACTAACCCATTTGACGTGGTATACAGCCCATTCCCCAAGCCTGTCCTGACTCGGTTCGTTAAAATACGCCCTGTCAGTTGGGAGACGGGCATCTCCTTGAGATTTGAGGTCTACGGCTGTAAAATTTCAGGTGAGTGTGCACTAAAGAATAACCCTCATATGTTAACGTTTACATGACACCTTTCCATAAAATTCAATGACCGCAAAGGGGTTGGAGGGGGGGAACGATAATTACATTGACGTTTATTGGAATGCAAATCAGGGAAATATATGTAATCATAGAGTTCACTGCATATGTGGACCGACTCTCACCAATCAACAATACTCTGCAGAGTAAACTGTAATAAGTCAACTTGTAATAACCACACAATAAAAGCCTTTATTAGAGAAATAATAGGCCCTTGAAGGCTCCTTCACCTGTACAATTATGGCGGGTTGTGACCTCACATCACATTGTTCTTCGTGCCCTTTGGCACTATAGATCTCTAGTTTTTTGTAATGACTTAGCTCAGACGAGCGGTGTTACATTTGTTCCCTGTTACAAGGTAACTTTGTAGTTTGGCTGCCTCACTGTTGAGGCTGCACCTTGGTTATTAATTGATACAATTACTTATTCACACACAATACATGCTACATTATTGTTTTGGGTTAGCAAGCCAATTTAGCACCAAGTGAACTACATTGCTGATGTTCTCAAGGCCCCTGTGTGTGCAATTAGGAGTTGATTGCGCCTGACTCCCACCTTCTCTAGTCCCCAGGTATCCATTTAATGTGATATAAACACCTGAGCACAGCTGTGTGGCTTCATTTAGTATGTCATCCATATACCACACTAAGAAAATGTTTGGAGTTTTTGCTCCCGCAGCTCAAGCAAACACATAAAACCATTTATAACATCATGTGACACTGAAGAGCTACTACAATTCGGAGAGGCACATCTAGCAGTAGAGGGAATGAAGGTTTTCATGAAAACTGTTAATAATAGCTTTGTTATAGAGAAATAAGAGATGGGAAAAATGAAAAATTAGTCTATGCATGGGGAAAGAGCATGTATGGCAAGTTGTGTCCTACTATTAAAGGAGTTTGCCCAAAATCACAAATTATCCCCTTTCAATAGGTTGGGAGATAATTTGTTGAGCACTGGGACCTGCAACCATCCTTAGGCGTTTGAGAACAGGTCTCTGTAAAGCCCTGACTTGACTAGAGCAGAGGTGCACATGACCAACTTGTACTCTATCCATTGTCTATGGGACTTCTGAAAATATCCAGATGTTGTCTTTGGAGCTTGCAGCTCCACTTTCAGTATTATGTAGACACATCTTTAGGATCAATGGGTGTCCTAGCAGTTGAAAACCCCTTTAAAACTGTCTGACAGATACCTTTTAAGATATAAGGCCACTGTCACATTGGGGACATTGGTTTATGGAGGCTCCATTATGTACTTACCAACACTTGTGTGCCATTTCTGCTGCTGCTTAGCCCTCAAACTAATATTACCATCTTAGTAAGTGATGGCATATAGCTAGTTTTAGGCTCACAAGGCGAGATGGGTCCTCTAAGCCTTAGGTCTAGGTGGGCATACAGCCCCCAGGTGATGATATAGCAAGCAGGAAGGCATGTAGGCAGGGAGGACTTGGCACACACACAAATCCCAGGAGCAGCAAGACGGATGAAGTGGAACTCAGCAGGGATGGAAGCAAGTGGAACATAGTATGCACAAACACAAAAAGCATAGATAGTGGAGCACACCAAACATAGGATTAACATCTCAATCTCAAGACATGGGTGTGTGACTAGTCTTAGGGAAATTATGTCACAGATCCATGTCGGGCAATTTGCAATACCAGATGTGGAGCATAACAGAGGGCAGCGGTCACAAGGGAAGGAAGCAGAGACCCGGGACAGGTGTGTAACAGTTAGGATATGCCATTACTTAATAATCATTGGGGGTCCAACCTCTGGAACCTCCACCAATCCTGTGAATATAGGTACCAAAGTGCTACCACAGTGCTGCTATTACTTCACAGTTTTACTTACCTCTGTGCAGAGGAAAAACTGGGGTTCATTTTAAGGATCAGAGGTATGACCACTAGTAATTAGGTGATTTAGGGACCTCTAGTCATTAAGTGACAGCTCATCAAAGTGTTACGCCATCGCTTAATGAAATGGGAATACCTGTCTAAGTAAAGCCCTTCCTAGGACCATAGGCTCAGGTACATCTGATAGCTAAACACCATCTTACACCCATGCTTAACGAAGGTACATAAATAGTAATATAGTAATATAGTGTAACTATTAAAAATATAGACTTTCTCTTTTGATACCCGTACATCTGTAGACTGAATCATATGTGTTATGTTTGGTCCAGAAGATATTACTGTACTTTTAATTTTCTCTAAAGCATGCATCATGACATGGCCATTCTGTGGAGTACTGAGGGACAGCATTTGACAAACAGCTCTGGGGCTACTTACTTTAATAAGGGGGCATAGGATAAGGAAAAATCCATTATTTACTTTCTCTTGAATGTTCTAGTAGACTGGTAGATGGGTCAACGGTGAATACAGTAAAAAATAATAGTATATAAGGATATAATAGTATATAAGGATATTAGATTGCAGGGTTTAAAAAGTTAATGACTCATGAATGTCATATTTTCCATCGATTTCTTCAGAAATTGTACAAATTTCCATATTTGGATATTTTATACCTTGCAGATTATCCATGTTCCGGAATGTTGGGAATGGTTTCAGGACTTATATCTGATTCCCAAATTACAGCCTCTAATGAGGTTGATCGTAAGTGGGTACCAGAACACGCTCGTCTATTAACCAGCCACAACGGTTGGGCACTTCTACCGCCAACCGATCATGTATATACCAACGAGTGGCTGCAGATTGACCTCGGAGAGGAGAAGACTGTACGTGGCATTATCATTCAGGGTGGAAAACACAGGGAGAATAAAGTCTTCATGAGAAAGTTCAAAATTGGATATAGCAATAATGGGCATGACTGGGAACATATCATGGACTCGAGAAAGAACAAAGCAAAGGTAAGGAAGAACATCCAAAAAAATGATTTAGACTGTTCTAGTATCAGTAGATCTTGGTAAATCTGGCAAATCTATCACCAAGCTCTAAAGAATTTGAGAGTAGCCAAGCTTTTGGTATCAAAATATTATGTTACTTCTTTAAATTGTGGATGAACATTTCTTTCTACTAAGAAATTTAGGTTTTAGTCTTCACAACACCAAAGGCTAAGAACGATGTAAGGTGAAATTAAAGAACATAATTACCAGTGAAATACGGCATCGCCTTATATGTAATGCTTTCATCTGTATCAAATATTCATATAAATAGATGGCGTCCTTTGTAAGCGTGGCATTATTTATGCAAAATATTCAAAGACCTTTTCTTACTAAAAGAGAATTTTAGAAAATCTCAAGGATAAGTCTTGACTTGAGTCGAATTACAAGAATGAAGCTTGACATGTTTAAATTTTTAAAGCCAGGAACGGGTTAGTCTTGCATGCAAATAATGGAGTAACTTTCAGTCAAACATCTTTTGATTAGATGACAAATTGCTTGAAGTGGATCTTATTACTTCGCTGCCACAGTCAATTGGTACAAATGTGAACAAGGTGATTATGTTTAATACATTGCATGATGCAGCCAGACCTTCCGTAACTTTTAAGAGCCTTCACGAATAGACAAATTTAGGCAGGCAGTTGCCAAGGGCATTGCAATAGCAGGAGTGGGAGGATATTCTTGCATACATGTCAATCTATATGTCATCTTTAAATTATGGCTACAATTTAGAATTGTCTGTTATGCTTTTCTTATATAGCGCCATCGTATTCCGCAGCACTTTACAGACATTATCGTAAAGGTACCCAAAGGGGTTCACAATCTAAATTCCCTATCAGTATGTCTTTGGAATGTGGGAGGAAACCAGAGAAAACCCACACAAATACAGAGAGAACATATACAAACTCCTTGTAGATGTTGTCCTTGGTGGGATTTAAACCCAGGTCCCCAGAGCTGTAAAGAAACAGTGCTAACCACTGAGCCACCGTGCTGCCAATGGACAATAAGACTCCAAGCTCAGCTGATCTTTGAAAGTAAAGCCAGTCACCCCAAGGCAATAATCTTGTTAATACTCTTTAAATTTTGTATTTGTAGACATTTGAAGGCAACACAAACTACGACACGCCAGAATTACGCACTTTTGCCTCCATACCTACCAGATTCATCCGCATCATTCCTGAAAGAGCATCGGTGTTAGGTCTTGGGCTACGAATGGAGCTACTGGGTTGTGAAGTTGAAGGTAACGATCTCCATTGATTATATATGCACACACTTCCTTACTGTCGTCTGCCAAAGAATAAAGCCTGACATATGTATTTATTGTACTTGGAGCCCAGTTACATTATCGCTAATGCTTTTGTGTTCCGTCATTGATAATCTATCCTATGGCCAATCTTCTTGGATTTACAGTCCTTAATAGTAGGAACATTAATGTTACCCACAATGTCCTCTTTCCATATCCTGTAGATGGCCCATTATGGTCATTTGCATCTGTCATCGCTAATGCATATTGTTAGGGGCCTAGCATTTATTCAGCAAATGACCACATTGTGTCTTGCTCTTAATTGGCTAATGAATCAATGTCAGCTATGACATATTATGGTACAGTGTTCTGGGAGGAAGAAGGCCGAGGTCCCTAAAACTGATTATTATTGCATATGGTGGGGTAGAGGTGGGCATATATATGTAGAATGGAAGCAGCACATCACTTAAATGTAACCACAGAATATTTTCTCATGGCCGCAATGTGTGCTTTTTTGGATCAGATGTTTTGGAATTGGATTAGATCTCAGTCACATTAAGTATTCCGAGCTAGAGGGCATCACTATGTCTTATCACTACAAAGAAAGACAGGAATCTGGCATTGCATTAAGGACTCTGGGCTGTCTGGTAGTATCTCTTTTGGGAGCCATGAGCTTAGAGGAGATACAGAAAAACCTGATTACATTCCATAACGCAGTATTAGTTCGTTTCTAAACATGAGGGAAACTTTTAGAAATGGTTTAACTTATAAAAGACAGAAAAATATAAGCTCAGAAAAAATAATATCTATTTAAAGGCGTCGTCCATTACTAGAACAACCCCTTCTCAATCTCTATGTCCCACCCCCAGTAAAATAATAACAGTAATACTCACCTTCGGAGCCAGTGCTGACCTTGTCAACAGTCCCTCTCCTGGGGATCGCATGACATTGTTATGTCACGCAATCCCTGTGACCACTCAGCGCTGGCTTCACTCTCACCATCTTAGAAAATTACATACATCCGGAGAAAGTGAGAGAACAGCAGCCTCCCCAGGAGAGACAGTGCCGGCTCTGAAGGTGAGTACAGGTGTTATTATTTTACAAGGGGGAAACATAGGGATTGAGAAGGGATTGTCTGAGTAGTAGTTTTAAACTAACTATATATTAAGGGGAGTTTAGTAAACCTGGAAAAAAATGTAATAAAAACTTGTTTGAATCGAATAATAGTAGAATTAAAACATAAAATATAGGAAATTGCCCTAATTTTGCACACACCTATAATAAGCAGAAAAATCTTCATATGGATGAAATATTGATTAAATGTCTATTAAGCTCAGACCACTTTTGAGAGCAAAAAATAGAAAAAAAAGGGACGGGAATAGTTAAAAATCCACAGTGGTTAGTTCCTTGATCAGATGGCTTTCACTGTGTTTTCTCAAATGCGCACAGTCCTGTCTCTCAGAAGTTCCAGGATCAGAAGGTGCAGTCCCCTTTTTCTTTCTTTTTTTTTCGCTCTCAAGAGTGGTCTGAGCTTCATAGACATTTTATCAATATTTCACCCATACAAAGATTTTTCTGTTTATTAGAGGTGTGTGCAAAAATAGTGCAATTTCATATATATTTTTTTCTTTCTTTTTTTGTTACGCACAAGCAGGAAGTGCGGGGAAATCTTTCAGCTTTTTTACGCACATAAGTGGGAGCGATAGTGCATTTATAAATAGAATTGAAATCTGAAGTACCTTAGAAAGTTGTAAAAAATTTTATTTATGTACTGATTAAGCTTGATTAACCTAAACACCTTTAATATACAAATTAATTAACCATCAGCCCTATTTTAGACCTAATTTTAACCAAATTTCATTCTAAACTGGTGAAAAAAAGGAATCATATTGCTTTATACTTTGCTGTGGCTTCAGCCCTACATGTTTAGAACCTGCATTTTATCATTATCCTAATATTCACTATGGATTAATAAAAAATTACATATGAAAATAATGGTAGGAAAAGAAACCTTGAATCTAAAAATCTGACCACGTTTTTTTTCAGCACCAACAGTTATTCCCACCACACCAAAGATCAGTGCGGAAGATGATTGTGACGATGATCAGATTCCCTGCCACAGTGGAACCAGTGAAGACTACAAGCTGACAGGTAGCGTTACTGTTCTGGGGCCAGTTTCATTTTTGCTAGTATAAGATGTTGATGAAACTATTTCATGAGGCTTCCTAGAGCAGCAATAAATTAATTTTATCACTCAATGTGAATTGTAGCTTGGGTAACTGAAGAAATGGGCCACCACTAGAGATGAGAGAACCCGAACTTAAAAGTTGGTCATTTGTACCTGACGGTTAGTGTACGAGGCTAAACACCGAACATGGACTTCTCCTAGAAGTCCGCTGCAATGTTCGGATTTCTGGGGGAAGTCCATTGCAGAGAGAGAGGAGAGAATGAGTATGTGTGAGAGAGAGAGATCATCCCTATCCACCATCCTACCCATTGTCTAAGCCCAAACAGAGTCCCTATACTGTGGGTGGTGCCTCTGGGATGAACCATATTTTTGCCAAAAATTAATGTGTGTAGGGGAAATGTACCTTTGTATATAGCCAGTGGCACACTGGATATGTCATCAATATCAAATTGGTGGAAGTATAACACCATCACCCCCAAGATCAGCTCTTTTCAGCCCCCGGGGCAGCCGGATGTACACTGCAGAGCCAGAACACCAAGACTTCATTCCCCGTGTAGTGGCCACTTATGAGTATTGCAGATCAACTCCCATTTACTTGTAAAAGAGCTGAGCTAAAGTACCAAAAAACATCCACCACACAGTGTATGGAATTAAGAAGTCCAGGATACTTTACTTGTGGCATCCACTGAATCTGCAAGCAGACCTCCACCACTCTGACACTGATGACCTATCACAAGGATTGGCCATCATCAATACCTAAGCAGTGGACTAGCCCTTTAAGAATACATATAAAACAAATGTCTAATACAAGTTTGTACATGAGCCTTATCGGAATATTGGCATAAAATGTCGAAGAATTATAATCAAGAAGCAAAAGTTATAAACTAAGCCATGTCCGTAGAGCCCCAATGATCCTTTATTATGCATTGCTTGTGGTATTACATAGGTATTATTCCATAGATATAGATATAGTCCCACAAATTTCTGTAGGTGCCATATTATGAAAATATATAACACTAATCCTCAAAAAATAGTTTTGTGTGTAAGCCCTAAAACTGGACCCAACAATAGAAACCATGTTTTCTATCACCGTATCAACCTTCGAGACCATCAGTCGCGTGACTAAAATCAATGAATTAATCAATTGATAGGTTTAAAATCTCGAAATTCATTATCTCCACAGACCTCTTTGGTTCCACGGCATATAAAACATTATTTTATTAACACATCATCTGCTCAGCGCTTTATAGAACTTTTCCAGGTCCTAATTGTTGAATATTTGAGAGAAAAAAATATAGGTAGACGCCAGGAACACATTTAATTATCAAATTCTAAGGATTTTATTATAATTAAGCCTGGAGTATATTATTTTATGCTATTGAAATAAAGGTTGTTTTAGGGTCGATATTAGGCAATAAGTCAACAATAGTCCGGTTTAGAATTTCTTTCGTTGGTAATTTTCATTTTAATTGTTCAGAAATCCCAACCCAACTATGCAAAGTGTAATATAAAGCATTGATGGTTGTGAAGCTTTACCACATGGTCCTTGTTAAATATCCACATGGTATTATAAGTGTAGATGTTTTTTGCCTTTTTTGTGCAATAATTACTGGATCATTAAAAACCTCTTTACTTTCCTGGCTTGAAAGTTCATTATCTCATATAGAAAGGTGGAGAATGGCGCAGGATATTTGAGTTTCCCAGAACTGTTGTAAAACCAATAATCCAATAATTGCCCAGATTGCTTTGAGATCTATTACACCTGTTAATATTTTCAACAACTCACACAAGCTGCCATTCATATGTAACGCGATAGTCAGACGTAGATCATTTGGGATCATTTAGTGAGTGTGGGTTATAAAATGAATAAAAAACACATGAGTGACACAAGCCCCCGGTAATTGTTTCCAGCGCCTTAAGTGTGAATCTCATTTTAATCAATGCCAGTTTCACTTCACATCAAAGTTTATTACAGTAAACCTATACCCTTTGATATTGCCAGGAGTTCAACCGAAAATAAGAAAAGTAATCTTCTTTTTTTAAGTTTTGGACTATATAAATACCTTGTAATACTGTTATTATTGAGTTTCAATATAAAAAAAATGTAATAAATTCTTAGCAATTACCTTTATTACATAGAGGAAAAGTATTTTATAGTCTCATACAATGCAAACAACTCTACATTGACGTGTGAAGATGAGGTCCTCAACAGCAAATTTTGGCAACCACATCTACAGAGTTCCCCGTATTTGCTACATGGCAGGCATCTACAAACGTACATAATCTCCAAGAATTCAGGGTCAAAAAGAGATATGACATTGTAGTTGTTTAACATAGAAAATCTTTTAATCCCTTAACAAATTATGACTTTGGGCACATGGCGATTGCTGGTGTATGGTGCGGGTCTCAGGACCTGGGCCTGCTATTCACCAGGAGGAGGTTCGCAGGGCTATACTTGGTGGCCATGGATTACCGATGCAGTCACTGGACCAAATCATTTTGTTCAACTCTACGAGCATTCTTTTAGAAAACTCTAATGATTTACACCCAATTATATCCTGTAATTCATGTTAAACTTGCTTTAATTTAAATATTAAAGAAAGGGTTTGCTGTATTGCTTGTAAACTGCTATGTGTTCAAGGCTGCGACCTCTCCGGGATGAGCACCACGTACATCACTATTGAACAAGGAGAATGCTGCCAGCCTTGACAATTGACTGCTAGCTTCGTGCGGAGAATGGCTGCTTTTCACCAATCACCTAACAAGCAATTCTTCATACACAACAATGATTACTGCCAACACAACATTTGCTCTTTTTCAATAATCCATGCACTCAACATAATAAAAATAAAAGAGAGATAATATACGCCAATCAAACAAGTTCCCTGCACTCATACACCCGTCCTCTCACCACGGCGAACACTTTATGATGATGCGTTTGATATATAGAGTATGATCTGCATAACATTATTGCTCTATTAATATGATGGATGTACAATATTTTACAGTTTTTTACTCTACTTTTTAGCTATTGTATTATATATTAATCAGTGGTCAATGCAAATTATAATAATATGAATAACGTCCTTTATTTGTTTTAGCTGGAACTACAATTCAGAGTACGGAGACACCAACAACGGAAGACATCGCAAAATCAGGTAAATCAGATACACTACTTGCTTATTTAGTGAAACCTTGCTATAACTACAGCTTAGACTTTGAGTATGGCTGCTGACCATGTGCCAGCAGGTGATGGCTCTACGTGGCAGAACAACCCATTTTCTAATCTGGTTTGTCCCTTTTACAATATCATGGTCAAGATAAAATTAACTACCAGGCAACTTTGGTCCACCCAATCAAAAAAATGTTAACATAACGACCACTCAGGAACTGGAATACAATGTGTACAGCCTGTTTAGTGGTCCTTTAGACAAAAATGATGTCTTCTTATATGTATAGAATTGATTGTTTTTCATGCCTGTCATGATGAGTGATGTGAACCTCCATGGAACTCCACCGTTCACCATGAATTTAACTTCACACCCTGTCCCTCCCCAGTTCCGCACATTTTGGCGGGGCTGAGCAAAAATCATGTTGAAATGCAAAAACATTGCCACACTTTTGCTCAGCCTTGCGTTGCACAAATTTTATAAAAAACTTTTTCAAGCTTTTTACAATAGTTTTTTGGAGAAAAAAAACTTTGATGAATCGGTGCCAATAAGTTTCATTGACTTTCTATGAAGTTGGCAGGGCATGTTAGGGCTACATAAATAGCAAGTAAAAGCTACAAATAAATCAGTCTTATGTTTCTAATCATAAGTCATCACCTGTAATAATATTCTCTATTCAGGAAGAAGCCTTATAATTATTTTCAAGAATGAGTTTGGATCTTTCCTGAATCTTATCTGTGGCCACAAATTGACAATAAAACAGAAATACAAAATACATTCTTTGTTTGAGAGCCCTCAGGCTTAGAGGGTGTGCTAGGAGTTGTAGTTGTGAGCCAGAAGAAGTTGACCCCTGCCATAGACTATGGGGTAACATTTACATGCAGCAGTGTGGAGCAGATTCCCAAATTTCCAAATAATTTGCTGCATCCTTACATGTGGGTTGTGCCCCGTAATGCAACGTCTTGACAGAGTCCCCCCACCTAGCATGTGCCATTTATGATACAGGTGTCTTTCATATGAAATAAGGACCTTTGGCCTCCTATAGCTACACTCCAGTGGCAAAGAATCAGAAGAGGTTAGATGCAATATGTTTTATTGTGTATAGATATCTTTTATGGTGGAGCTACACCACAACACAGGTCATGCAGCCAAAGATCATTTTATGCTGCTGTTACACAGCGTCAAAGTGAACAGGTTTCTATTGCAACTTGTAATCATCATGGAAAAAAGTGCCAAAAACACAACGGTTCCGGTATTTTTGTAAATTGCTTTTCTCAGCGTTCGGTCGCATTGTATCCCTGTTAACTTGAACTATGGAGTAATGTAGCAGCAGTATACAGGGATCGTTGAACTCACAACCTATGCCACGATCAAAGTCAACATGTAGGCCAAGACTTACTCATATTTGTCAACTTTTACGAATTGCCTTCCGGGAACATTGGAGGATTTTTGGGCATAAACCATCAATTTTCTCTAACCATGCCCCGTTTTGTCCCTTAAATGTGCGCCTTGTTACTAAGTCAGATGAAACATCATCCCATTATCTGACCATAGGAAGTGCTGGGGAAGCTCTGCTTTGCCGAAGGTTTTACAACTATGTTGGGAATCCCGGAGATTCCCAGAGGACTCCACATGTTTGAGGAGCCACTTGGGCATCCCTGAAGAGGTGGCAGGTATGCCTTTGCTTGGTGATTTGTTCTTCTTGGGTGGACATTTGTTTCCTCTTAGGGATATAATATCTTATTTTCCGAGCTGAACACCGCAAGCTGAGGAAGAAAAATCCACAGACCGCTCCATTTTTTTCTCTCTGTCTGTAAAACGTCTTAGCATCTGTTCCTATTTGTTCCATAAATATATTTGGTCCCTTTCTCCGCATGTAGATTATCCATGGTGAGCAGAGGAATGTGCCATCTATGTGTGAATACTAAGCAGCTCAATTTACTATGAGAGGATTTAATGAGACCTTTTCAAAACTTTTTGCCTTTTTATTTGCAAACTTAATTAAATAGGATGACAGAGATGTGGGTGAGGATCATTGGTTTACTCTGGCGTAAAAATAATAAGGACCTTTCATCAAGATAATCGTTGCTATGTAAATGTTAAGTGTCTGAACCACCTGTATTTCACAGTCAGACTTTTATGGCCTAATCGCTTGTTTCTCTCTTCCATGTGGGTAAAGTCACACAGTCACTGTGTAGTGCAGGTCAATCATAGCATCGTTTTTTGTTTTGTTTATTTTTGCAAAACTATGAATTGATCCAGCAAGGAAGATTATTTGAATTCTGTATGGCATGCATTGAGTCTCTACGAACCTGTTGGCGCTCTGTCCTCCATAATTTCTTCTAAAAACAGTATTGGTAGGGAAGAATGCATCCATTATATGGCATACAATATAAAGATTGGCCGAGTTAAAATAAAAACACCTATACTCTGGTGCCGGCGCCATTCTAGCGGTGTCGGTACTCACATTCCCAGGGCACAATCAGCACAGGCGTCACTTTCCCCGCCTTCAGACAAAAGAAACATCAAGAGAAGATGAGAGAGCATCCACAGCTCTGGCTTCCATTTGATGCCAGCGCTTATTGGCTGCAAGGCTCATGTGACGTAACAACCTCATGTGAGCCCCAAAATGTGAGTGCAGACACAACTGGAACGGCGCCAGCATGGGAGGTGAGTATAAGTGTTTTTATTTGAACAGTGCTTACATACTCCCCTCCTTGCATGCAACGGTGTCCCCGCTCGCTGATGTGGCTTCCTGCTTCTCTGGGTCTGCATTCTTCATGGCACGCCCGCTCCCTGATTGATTTCTAAATGGGCAGCGCTGAATCTGCACTGTCTTAACCAGTACCAGTGTACATCCTGTCCGGTGACCCAGAATCCATATTGTCTGAAAAGGTTCTGACATCTAGCCTATCTGTGACTCCGAAACCTGTACTGCCAATGACTTAGAGTACATGACTGCGATCATGACCCTTGGGGTCAGCTGCTGTAGGGCCGGGGACTGCCCAGGAGTGCCACCTAGCAGCTACCTGCAGCACAAGCCTAAGTCCACCATCAGGAGCTCTAGCGAAAACCAGGTGGCCGCTTAGCAACCCCTCTCCTGGGTAAACCTGGCTTTTGGCACAGTGAATCTATGATCCACGTGTGACACAAGACAGTATTTCCTGTGTTAGCCCTTGTTTCTCTCTATAGTCCCCAGCTGGATCTTTAAACTATGCAGCGAAAAAAACATACCTGGCTGCAATCATGCAACCAGGCTCTAATTCATACTGCTCTTGGCTTGAGCAGCATGAATCTACTAACAGACTACGGTACTTTTAAACACTAAAAAATGGTGATGATGATCATTTACAGTCATGGTCGAAAGTGTTGTCTTGTGGATAGCGTCTTGTGGACAGATGAGACATTCTATTGTTTACAAAAAAACTGAATGAGACCTACAAAGAAAAGAACACAGTACCTACAGTCTAATATCATGGAAGTTCAAATATGTTTTGGGGTTGTTTTGCTGCCTCTGTTATTGTGTGCCTTGACTGTATGCAAGCCATCATAAAATCTGAAGATGACTTAAAGATTTTGGGTAGGAATGTAGTGCCCAGTGTCAGAAAGCTGGGCTTGTGTCCTAGGTGATGGGTCTTCCACCAGGATAATTACCCAAAACATATTTCAAGAAGCATTCAGTAATGGATGGAAACAAAGCTCTCGAAAGTTGAAAGGTGTAAGAAGCTCGTTGATGGTTATAGGAAGCGATTGATTACAGTTATTTCTTTCAAGGGGTGTGCAACCAAATATTAAGCTGGGGGGCGCCAACAATTTTGTCTGACCCATTTTTGGCGTTTTGTGTAAAATTATGTCCAATTTGCCTTTTTTTCTGTTTTTTTTGTGTTGTTCCAATAAACAATTATTTTCTGGGAGAAATACTTCATTTTCTGCAACAATTTAAAGGGTGCCAACACTTTCAGCCATGACTGTATGTCAGATTTCTGATTCCTGACAAACACATTCTCTTATTCAGTTTCCTTTTCTATTTAACCAACCAATCTGTATAAGGTCTGTTTCTTACGTGAAGAATTATTGGCTTTTTTTGTTTTTTTTCAGTGTGCTGGACCAATTTTTGGTCCAGTTGTCATTTCGTAAAATCCTTGTTCCATCTGTTTTTCTTGACTAAGTAAAGATAAAATCTTAGCTTCTTTCACCCCTTTAATAGTAAATTACATAGAGCATAGGGATGACATCGGTGTGCCGTTCTTTATTATGGGACCATTGACTTCCATTGGTGAGTTTGGTCCACAACATGGATCACAGTAGGACAGTAGCGCACTTACGTGATTTCCAGTAATCTGTTTTTTCTTAACAGACAGCATGTACATGATTAGAACATTGCCTCCGCCATTGACGTCTAGTGAAGCATGACATTATCTGTTTCTCACATCCAGATTAAAGTAAAATTACAACGAAGCATATGTTCCACCTATCAACATGTAGAGCCAAGTAGTGTTCCCTGCAGCTGTCGTTTCTGTATTATAAGTTGTTGGAATCTTCCAATTTTTATCTGTTGGAGCCGAGTGATAAGACGGTGGAGGAGGGCCTCATTCCAACACTGTTCTGTCTCCAAATTTACATTTCTAGATAATATTTTATTGTACGGTCTGTGCAGCTGTCAGCAGTCATGAGACATCGATCTCAGTAATTGCATAACTGCTTGCAAGAAGCCTTATCTCCAAATAGACTAGGTTTGGCATTAACACTAGTAAATGTAGTGATATTGTAGTGACGGAGGTTGCAGACCTGAATTTGCCACTTTAAGGTCTGTGCACATGTTGCAGATTTGTTGCGTTTTTGTGATTGCTTATTTTTGACATGCAGATTTGGTGCAAATTTAAATCTACGGCATGTCAATTCTTTCAATGTTTTGGCTGCATATTTTGCTCAGACTAATGCACCCTCTGCAACAGCGACCGGGCCTGTGCTGGAGCGGGGCCCACCGATGCCAGCGCCTATTTCAGGTGGATGGGCATCCGAAGACGCACATTCAGCTGAAATGTATTGCGGCACAGAGACCCGCCGGCCCCCTGCATTGCAGTACATGGCTCAGGCCAATCAAAAGCAGACAGCTGACATCCCCGAGCCAGTCAGAGGCAGCACATAGCAGTGACATCATGTGTCACCAATAGCAGGCACATCAGGGCAGCTGCTGGCCTCTGGCTATAAAAGAGGACACTGCACATTGAGGGAGCGGAGTAAAGTGGGAGGAATCTTGTTTTTTCTGTGTAAGAGAACAGTGGCAGAACTGGGAACATTATTACAGGATGGGCCCAGGAGGGGGGACATTATACCAGGAAGGGGCCAGGATGGGGGACAATTTTACTGCAAGGGGACTGGATGAGGACATTGTACCGGAATTGGGGGAATTATATCAGATGAGAACCCAGGATTGGGAATATTATACCAGATAAGGACCCAGGATGGAGAATATTATACCAGATATGGACCCAGGATGGGGGATATCATACCAGATAAGGACTCAGGATGGGGAATATTATACTAGATAAGAACCCAGGATGGGGAATATTATACCAGATAAGAACTCAGGATGGGGAATATTATACCAGATAAGAACCCAGGATGGGGAATATTATACCAGATATGGACCCAGGATGGAGGATATTATACCAGATAAGGACCCAAGATGGGAGATATTATGCCTGATAAGACCCAAGATGGGAGACATTATACTAGATAAGACCCAAAATGGGAGACATTATACCAGATAAGACCCAAGATGGGGGACATTATAGATAAGGACCCAGGATGGGAGACATTATACCAGATAAGGACCCAGGATGGGGGATATTATACCAGATAAGGACCCAGAAAGAGGGACATTATACCAGATAAGGACCCAGAATGAGGAGTATTATTCCAGATAAGGACTCAAGATGGGAGATATTATGCCAGATAAGACCCAAGATGGGAGACATTATACAAGATAAGACCCAAGATGGGGGACATTATAGATAAGGACCCAGGATGGGGGACATTATACCAGATAAGGACCCAGGATGGGGGATATTATACCAGATAAGGACCCAGGAAGAGGGACATTATACCAGATAAGGACCCAGAATGAGGAGTATTATACCAGATAAGGACCCAAGATGGAGGACATTATACCAGATAACGACCCAGGATGGGGGACATTATAGCAGATAAGGACCCAGAATGGGGGATATTATACCAGATAAGGATCCAGGCTGAGGGACAATATACCAGATAAGGAACCAGAATGGGGAGTATTATACCAGATAAGGACCCAAGATGGGGGACATTATAGCAGATAAGGACCCAGAATGGGGGATATTATACCAGATAAGGATCCAGGATGAGGGACATTATACCAGATAAGGAACCAGAATGGGGAGTATTATACCAGATAAGGACCCAAGATGGGGGACATTATACCAGATAAGGACCCAAGATGGGGGATATTATACCAGATAAGGACCCAAGATGGGGGACATTATACCAGATAAGGACCCAAGACGGGGGACATTATACCACATAATGACCCACGATGGGGGACATTATACAAGATAAGGACCCAGGATAGGGGTTATTATACCAGATAAGGACCCAAGATGAGGGACATTATAGCAGATAAGGACCCAGAATGGGGGATATTATACCAGATAAGGATCCAGGATGGGGAGTATTATACCAGATAAGGAACCAGAATGGGGAGTATTATACCAGATAAGGACCCAAGATGGGGGACATTATACCAGATAAAGACCCAAGATGGGGGATATTATACCAGATAAGGACCCAAGATGGGGGACATTATACCAGATAAGGACCCAAGATGGGGGACATTATACCACATAATGACCCACGATGAGGGACATTATACCAGATAAGGACCCAGGATAGGGGTTATTATACCAGATAAGGACCCAAGATGGGGGACATTATACCAGATAAGGAGCCAAGATGGGGGACATTATACCAGATAAGGACCCAGAATGGGGGATATTATACCAGATAAGGATCCAGGATGAGGGACATTATACCAGATAAGGAACCAGAATGAGGAGTATTATACCAGATAAGGACCCAAGATGGGGGACATTATACCAGATAACGACCCAGGATGTGGGGTATTATACCTGATAAGGACCCAAGATGGGGGACATTATACCAGATAAGGACCCAAGATGGGGGACATTATACCAGATAAGGACCCAAGATGAGGGACATTATAGCAGATAAGGACCCAGAATGGGGGATATTATACCAGATAAGGATCCAGGATGAGGGACATTATACCAGATAAGGAACCAGAATGGGGAGTATTATACCAGATAAGGACCCAAGATGGGGGACATTATACCAGATAAGGACCCAAGATGAGGGATATTATACCAGATAAGGACCCAAGATGGGGGACATTATACCAGATAAGGACCCAAGATGGGGGACATTATACCACATAATGACCCACGATGAGGGACATTATACCAGATAAGGACCCAGGATAGGGGTTATTATACCAGATAAGGACCCAAGATGAGGGACATTATAGCAGATAAGGACCCAGAATGGGGGATATTATACCAGATAAGGATCCAGGATGAGGGACATTATACCAGATAAGGATCCAGGATGAGGGACATTATACCAGATAAGGAACCAGAATGGGGAGTATTATACCAGATAAGGACCCAAGATGGGGGGACATTATACCAGATAAAGACCCAAGATGGGGGATATTATACCAGATAAGGACCCAAGATGGGGGACATTATACCAGATAAGGACCCAAGATGGGGGACATTATACCAGATAATGACCCACAATGAGGGACATTATACCAGATAAGGACCCATGATAGGGGTTATTATACCAGATAAGGACCCAAGATGGGGGACATTATACCAGATAAGGACCCAGGATGGGGGATATTATACGAGATAAGGACCCAAGATGAGGGACATTATACCAGATAAGGACCCAGAATGGGGGATATTATACCAGATAAGGATCCAGGATGAGGGACATTATACCAGATAAGGACCCAAGATGGGGGACATTATACCAGATAACGACCCAGGATGGGGGGTATTATACCTGATAAGGACCCAAGATGGGGGACATTATACCAGATAAGGACCCAGGATGAAGGACAGTATACCAGATAAGGACCCAGAATGGGGGGTATTATACCAGATAAGGACCCAAGATGAGGGACATTATACCAGATACGGACCCAAGATGGGGGACATTATACCAGATAAGGACTCAAAATAGGGGACTTTATACCAGGACGGGGGACAATATTTAGTTACTGAGTAGTGCGGTTCCTTCCTCTTTTTAATATCACTCACAAGAGATGGGGGAACATTTAGGGAAGAAATTTCATAACCTGACTTTTAATATGCTCTATTTCAGATCTGAGCTGCTGTCAGTGAGTTTTTTACCACCAGGAATCTTCACAAATGTTAATAAAGGCAGACGACACGGGGCTTGATTTCATACACCTGTGGCAATGTCCATATAGTATAGTATGATACTCCCATATACACATACATTTTGCACAGTGTGGACTGGTTACGTGAGGCCATTTTTCTCATTCTGTGGGTGGCTTCGGTACCTGGCAGAGCCGTGAGTCACAATTAATGACATCAGACAAATTGCAATGTGGACTTTATAGATGGAAGATCTCTAAAGAATCATTTCAAGATGTGCTGTCATCACAGGAACCACAGCGATCCGCTGCCATCTATTCCTGCAGTCTCAAAGCAAAACCCATTATTACTCTGCAGCTTCATTCATGATTTCAGGGCGATTACACCGTGCAGTAGAAGAAGAAAGCCTATTTGGTTTCCCTGTGAGCTACTTAGTAGTAATAACCTTGGCACAGTCATAAGATGCCACTAGACACGCTGACTTCCCATCCACCTGATCTCCATCCTGAGACAGCGCACACTGGAAAATCTGCTTTTTTTAGGACTGGAGACAATACCATAGGGATAAACATTGGGACTGAGATAATTGAAGCAGCAAAACAGCGACAAAGACTCTTAAAAATATTTGTTTCCCTGCAAAAGCTGCTCTAGTCGTCTTTCCAGGCATTGGGCTTACCATTATTATTCTTATACTTCTCCAGCTGAAGATTTGCTTCAATATTATCCAGATCAGACAATCCTCTGTGAGTTAAACTGATTTTATTTCAAGTTGAAGCTTTGACCTACACTGAGACACTGTACCAAACCATCAGCACAGGAGAGATTTGTGCTGCTCATAGCTTACGGAGAATTTCCTACGCAAATTTAAGGGTTGTTCCCAAAAACAAGTTATGCATAAGATCAGGGATAAGTCGCTTATCGTTGGGGGTCCTACTGCTGGGACACTCATAGATTTTGAGATCCGGACTTTGGAACCCCAAGAACGAGGCCATAGAGGCTCTCTTTTGAGTTGCGGTGGTGCTTATCTTGGATCTCGGGATCATTGAGTTTCAGGGCAAGTCTCTCTCCTAGTGATCAACAAGTTATTCCCCATCCCACAGATAAGAAATAACTTGTTTTTTTTTTAGATAACACTTTAAGGCCCCCATACACATCAGATAAAAGTTAGCTTTTGGATGAATTTTGGATGACTTGTCTTTTGCAAACTGCTCCAGGTCTCTGATATTTGAAGGGCGCCTTTTCTCACCAGCAATTTTAAGATCTCTTCATCAGTGTTAAATGGGATTTAACACCGATGGCCATTGCAGAACTCTCCAGCGCTTTGTTTCCATCTATTTCTGGGTGCTTCTTGAAGCATGTTTTAGGTCATTGTCCTGCTGGAAGACCCATGACCTAGGAGGCAAAAACAGCTTTCTGACAATGGGCACAGTATTGCGACCCAAAATGCATTGGTAATCTTCAGATTTAATGATGCCCAAAACATCTTTGAACCTCCACCATGCTTGACTGTAGGTACTGTGTTCTTTTCTTTGCAGGAATCATTTCATTTTCGGTAAACAGTAAAATGATGTGCTTTACTAAAATGCTCTATCTTGGTCTCATCTGTCCACAAGACGCTCTCCCATAAGCATGTTGGCTTACTCACATACATTTTGGGAAACTGCAGTCTAGTTTTTTAATGTCTCTGTATCAGCAGTGGGGTCCTCCTGGGTCTCCTGCCATAGCGTTTCATTTCATTAAAATTTTGACAGATAATTCACACTAACACTGATGCACCTTGAGCCTGCTGGACAGCTTGAATTTCTTTGTAACTTGATTGGGGCTTCCTATACACCATCCGGACTACCCTGCTTTGCAACCTTTCATCAATTTTTTTCTGCCATCCACATCCAGGGAGATTAGCTACAATGCCATGGGTTGTACATTTCTTGATTACAGTATGTTTCTCACGTCCTCAGACAGTTTTCTTCTCCTCCAGTTTAAACCATGCCAACACTTTTGGCCATGACTTTATATGACCTATTAGGAATATGGACTTTCTTTAGGGGTCAATAATACTATAAGTCTAGCAGTCCAGTGCACTGAGCAGATTGTGAATAACCAAGTGTTAACACTTCAGACATCTAGATTTGTGTTGCATTAATATATGCATTTATAGGATGGGTGTTTTTCTTTGTCAGCAAAACACAAGAACCCTCCAAGGAGTCGCTCTTCACACGTCTCCCCCTGGGCACCAGAGGTGCTAACCATTGTAAAGTCGTCTTCTCTGTAGAGTATTACATTGTTTGGCAGCAGATGGGAAAAAGAGAGGGGTAGAATGTAAATGCTGTTTTTTGAGAATATGGCATCCAAAATACAGAAAATTAAAGCAATTAGATCACGAGACAAATATGCACCAGCCGGGGAAGGATGTCGGATTTCTAAGACCTTATTTGACTTTGTTGTGAACAATGGCAACATTCCTGGAAGAATTTTTTTTGTTCTTTGAGACGGGTTTCCTTCCTTGAGTAAAAAGCGAGCAGTCAGGGAGTTGAAGGGATGTTGGAGACATGATTTTTACAGCGGGCAGCAGAAGTCAAAAACGTAAACATTAGTTTTATCTGCTCTACACATCCTTCTATTCATCTTCCTAAACCTTTAGGAAGAAAAATAAAAAAAAGCAATTACATTGCATACGGCTGTTGGGAATCTTGGAATAAAATGCACACAATTTTATAGGATCTCATAGTGACATCTAATACCCGCGCTCCCTTGCTGTACGCTAGAGACTGTTTTGGCGTTGCGCCTTTATGAAGAGGGAAACGTGATGCACAGTGACATCTAGTGGCTTCTTCTTTGTAACTGCAAGGCAAGTTTGCGGAAACGTACATTTGCACTCATCATTATGTATTTCTATAACCCTATAGTCTGGGTAATGTAGAGCAAAAATGATTAAAAAAATATAATAGTAAATAGAGAAAGAAAAGTAGCACTAACATATTCCACAGCTTTGCATGTACAATGTAATCCTTCGTATCGTTCCTTGTCTCCATTTTCCTATTTTGTAATTTCGTACTGTAATCTGTATTTTCTGTATCTATTTCCAAAGTGTGGAGTAAAAATTTGGACATTTGAGTAGGGCCTGAAAGTCAATGTCTATAAGGGGCCCACAAATACATTAAAGTTGCAGGGTCTCCCAAGTGTAAAGATTGACAGGTTAAATGTGTACTGCCATCTCATGTGCCAATAATGTCCATTTGTAGGACCCACCTCTAGATCATGAAAAATGAGTGTCTTCACCCTCCTCTGAATGCTGCTGTAAATGGAAATGTGGCTCTCTCCATTCACTTCTCTGGGAGTGACGATACTATCCACGTGAGCTTGTTCTGCAGGATTCACAGCTCCTGCAGCAGTGAATGGAGAGATTCTCTATTTTTCCATTGACAATGGTTGCAATCCCAGGTAGGATGGGAGTCAGGGGACACCCCATTCTGGTGACAGAGTTGGCATCTACATCTAGAAGCCATTCATGGCAAATCCTTGTGGACTTCCCAGAAGTGCCTGAGATAGAAATACTCCTTTAAGTCAAATATTACTATGACAGGTGGTAAAGGGACCAATGGCCAATGCTGCCCGAAGTCTCAGATCATTCTCAGTTCACCCTTGTCCCTGTCTAAAGGGATTTACATACAATAGTTCCTCAATGCCAATGTGTTTCTGTGTTTCTACAGAGCCACCACCAAGCGATCTCGATTGTAAATTTGGATGGGGATCAGAGAAGACAATCTGTAAGTGGGAACACGACAGTACGCTAGGACTGAAATGGACAGTGTTGAACAGCAAGACCGGCCCGGTACAGGATCACACAGGTGAGCGCCACTACATTATATGACTGGCCAACCAGAGAACAGGAGAATCCTCCGGTGGGCCCCTGTGCAGGAATGGGCCACTACCCTCTTATAGGAGCAGTACTTTGGCACAATACGCTTGATTCACCATATACTATGGAGTTTTGTGAATGAGGATAAAGTCATATTTGCATGTATCTAAAAAGTGGGGCCTTGGAGTTGGTTACTGGTGGGCTCTTGGCACTCCGGCCCAACACTGACTGTGATATAACACATTGGTTTAGTAGGCATTCATTGCTTATATAGTGCTTTACAGACATCATCACTGTCCTCATTGGGGCTCACAATCTAAATTCTCTATTGCAGTAACCTGATTTTGGAAAAATTACCTGTCCTGCTGTATTTTACGAATGTTGTGACAAAGCTTAACTAGTATGTTCAATGACAACCAGCAGGACTGTGAATGCAGCTCTGGAGAATAATACAGGCAGTAATTTCAGTTCAAATGTGTATATAGGTTAGGTACATACTGTATAAAAATATACCTACCCTTTAGCTGCTGACATACACCTTGCATTGACCTCTTCTTTACCTCTTGGATTGGGCACATTTACCGTAGGTGCTGACAGCACCTATTAGTATTCATGCAGCGCCAGTGATAGTTCACTCCTAAATTCTGCTCCGTTCCATGAGTTACACAAAAGCTTTCTTATAAAGGGGTAGATTTATATCAATTTACTCCTGGACACCATTGTTTGTAGGCTCTCCCCTACTGTTTGATGGGCAGTGGGTAGAAAATTAACACTGCCTTTGATGAATTGAGCCGCTAATGAAACATGATCTAATGTACTCAAACGGCCAAGTTTTCTTCATTTTGGACAGTGAGCCGTGCACATCTCATGCAGTTACACATTAAATAGACTGGTTATCTGTTCCACACAGTTGGTCCCGAGTACAATGGCATCGCTAGTTCATTGCAGCTGTAAAATTTCAGTTTTTATATTTAATCATTATTTTTCTATTTTCTAACCAAGTGAAATGGCAAAACTGCTATTAAGAAATGTGTTAAGGATTTTCAGGCACTCTCCTGAGAAAGTGATGGTGTTCACATGAGGCTTTCTTACAAAAATGCAGGCCTCAATGGGAATATCCACCCTAGAACACCATCTAAATTGGTTCAAAATTCTGTGTACTGCTCGAGTGTCAAGGAGAACTGGTATACAGTATCATGCCAGTACCATGGACAAGCATACCACCACCATAGAGTGCAATTCCAGAACCATAGGGTACCATACCAGTACCATACAAGCACTATAAAGTAATATGAGTCATATACCAGTACAATAAAGTACCATACAGTTCTCTACTGTACCACTGAATGTTATACCAGTACAACAGAGAACCATACCAGTTCACCAGTACCATAGAGTACCATACCACTATCATAGAGAGCCATACCAGTACCATAGAGTTCCATACCAGTATTATAGAGTACCATACCAGTATCATAGAGAGCCATACCAGTACCATAGAGTACCATACCAGTATTATAGAGAGCCATACCAGTTACATAGAGTACCATACCAGTATTATAGAGTACCATACCACTATCATAGAGCCATACCAGTATTATAGAGTACCATACCAGTACCATAGAGTACCATACCAGTATTATAGAGTGCCATACCAGTATCATAGAGAGCAATACCAGTACCATAGAGTACCATACCAGTATTATAGAGTACCATACCACTATCATAGAGAGCCATACCAGTACCATAGAGTACCATACCAGTATTATAGAGTACCATACCAGTATCATAGAGAGCCATACCAGTACCATAGAGTACCATACCAGTATCACAGAGAGTCATACAAGTACCATAGAGTACCATACCAGTATTATAGAGTACTAGTGAAGAGCACTCGTTGCTCAGGTTTTCCCTAGCACGCTCGGGTGGTCTCTGAGTATTTTATGACTGCTCGGAGATTTAGTTTTCCTTGCCGCAGCTGGATGATTTACAGCTGCTAGACAGCCTGAGTACATCTGGGGGTTGCCTGGTTGCTAGGGAATCCCCACATGTAATCAAGCTCTCTAGTAGCCGCAAATCATGCAGCTGCAGCAAGGAAATCTAAATCTCCGAGCAGTCATAAATACTCAGAGACCACCCGAGCATGCTTGGGAAAACCCGAGCAACGAGTATACTCGCTCATCACTATACTGTACAGTACCATACCTGTATCGTAGAGAGCCATAGCAGTTCCATATCAATGCAAATGTCACTGAAAAATACAATATATGTCTTTTACAGGAGATGGTAACTTCATCTACTCTGAAGCTGATGAAAGACACAGTGGCAAAGTTGTCCGCCTCCTCAGCCCGGTTGTGCCTTCCATGAATACCGTCCAGTGCATGACATTCTGGTACCATATATCTGGATCTCACGTCGGATCTTTGAGCATAAAACTACATTATGAAAGACAAGACGGCTTGGACCAACTGCTCTGGGTAGCTAGCGACAGCAAATATCACAACACATGGAGAGAAGCTCGAGTTCCCCTGCACAAGCCGATAAAGCCGTATCGGGTACAGTGAAATACTGGTGTTTTTTTCTGTGGATTTTCCGTTGGAATTTTTCCCTGAGACCAGGCTTCTATGAGAAGATGGGATGTTTACTAGTGATGAGTGAGTGTACTCGTTGCTTGGGTTTTCCCGAGCACGCTCGGATGACCTCCGAGTATTTTTTAGTGTTCGGAGATTTAGTTTTCATCACGGCAGCTGAATGATTTACAGCTACTAGCCAGGCTGAGTACATGTGGGGGTTGCCTGGTTGCTAGGTAATCCCCACATGTAATCAAGCTGGCTAATAGCTGTAAATCATGCTGCTGAGGCGATGAAAACTTAATCTCCGAGCAGTCATGAACACTCGTAGACCGCCCGAGCGTGCTCGGGAAAACCCAGGCAAAGAGTACACTCGCTCATCACTAATGTTTACCTTTGGATAAATTCCCAAGATAGAGATTAGCAATGTTCTAATGACCTGACTTTAACATTTGTTTCCTGGGTACTTTATGATGTAAAAATATCGGTATAGACACTTGCAGAATTTTCCACGTATGTCCAAAATCTAAGTTGGAGATCCTGGGTCAAATGCAGAATCTGTGATAGGCTTTATAGGACCCTCATCTCCCACCAAGTATGCTGCACCATTTATACTCCAAGACCAAGGTCTGACTGACCCTTCTGCACCCCTATATCTACGCCCCTGCATACGTCTAGATTAAGGATTGGGGGTAATGCCTGCATAGTATAACTTTAGACAGTTTTAGACGCTAGATACCATTTATTCTCCTTCAATGATGACCATTATATATACATATGCTATAAGGCCCTCATTCCCCTAAAGAATGCCTAAAGTGATTTTCGCTCCTATTAATATATAGCATTTATGATGGAGACTAGATTGGGTATAAAAACTGTGTCTCATTTAAATTTAATGGGTTTTTTTTAACTATTTTTCTGTGTCCAGGTGGTGGTTGAGGGCACAATTGGCAAAGGTACTGGAGGAATTGCGGTGGATGATATCACTATTGCTAATAAAATTGCTCCGGAAGATTGTAAAGGTACGAAACTAATAATAATAATAATAGGTAATAATGTCTATTAATACACAACATAAAGGATTTTTTTCCAGGCTTTTGATAATAAACCATTTTTAGGATAGGTCATCAATATACGATTGGTGGGGATCCAACACATAGTGACAGCCATAGAATCATAGAATTATAGAATCATAGAATGGTAGAGTTGGAAGGGACCTCCTGGGTCATCTGGTCCAACCCCCTGCTCAATGCAGGATTCACTAAATCATCCCAGACAGATGTCCGTCCAGCCTTTGTTTGAAAACTTCCATGGAAGGAGAATTCGGCACCTCTCGTGGCAGCCTGTCCCACTCATTGATCACCCGCACTGTCAAAAAGTTTTTTCTAATATCTAATCTGTGTCTCCTCCCATTCAGTTTAATCCCATTGCTTCTAGTCTTTCCTTGTGCAAATGAGAACGAAGATGATCCTTCTACAATGTGACAGCCCTTGAGATATTTGTAGACAGCTATTAAGTCTCCTCTCAGTCTTCTTTTTTGTTGTTAGTACATAGAGCTGGAAAGTCACAGCTCCGTTCATGGTGTAGTGAGCATTCTTGGGTACTACAGCTCAGTTCCAAGATGAGCTGCAGTACCCAGGAACGGCAACTTGAAAGTGAAAGGAGCTGTGTTGTTCCTGCCTGTATACGGTTATCTTTTGCCAATCAGCAACTTATCTTAAGGTACCGTCACACTAAACGATATCGCTAGCGATCCGTGACGTTGCAGCGTCCTGGCTAGCGATATTGTTTAGTTTGACACGCAGCAGCGATCAGAATCCTGCTGTGATATCGCTGGTCGTTGATTAAAGTTCAGAACTTTATTTGGTCGTCAGACCGGCGTTTATCGTCAGGTTTGACACCAAAAGCAACGATGCCAGCGATGTTTTACGCTGGTAACCAGGGTAAATATCGGGTTACTAAGCGCAGGGCCGCGCTTAGTAACCCGATGTTTACCCTGGTTACCATCGTAAAAGTAAAAAAAACAAACAGTACATACTCACCTGCGCGTCCCCCGCCGTCCGCTTCCTGCACTGACTGAGCGCCGGCCCTAAAGTGAAAGTAAAAGCACAGCGGTGACGTCACCGCTGTGCTGTTAGGGCCGGCGCTCAGTCAGTACAGGAAGCGGACGGCAGGGGACGCGCAGGTGAGTATGTAGTGTTTGTTTTTTTTACTTTTACGATGGTAACCAGGGTAAACATCGGGTTACTAAGCGCGGCCCTGCGCTTAGCAACCCGATGTTTACCCTGGTTACCCGGGGACCTCGGCATCGTTGGTTGCTGGAGAGCTGTCTGTGTGACAGCTCTCCAGCGACCAAACAGCGACGCTGCAGCGATCGGCATCGTTGTCGCTATCGCTGCAGCGTCGCTTAATGTGAAGGTGGTACCTTTAGGACTGAACAGAGGAGCAGATGATTACATTTCAACCATCCCATTCTTCTGCCCCCCCAGCTTAATCTGTGGAGGGATAATCGGGAGAACCCCATGGTTTGGGTTTGTTTGTTTTCTCAAATTAGTTGCATAGAGCTTTCTCAACAGCACAAATGAATTGTAGAAGGTGAACTTGTGCAATCATATTTATTACACTCTTTTTGGTATATTTAGGGCCTCCGCCACCAGAATCTGGAGCAGGAACCGTGGACCAAACAAATGTTCAACAAGGTATGTCCCATGCTGGATCACATGCATGGCTCACAAGCATGGTGTTGGTACTGATTGTGAAGGGTGGAGTAGTAGCGATAATAGCATACCTGACAACTCTCACATCTTGTAAGCTCCAGTAAAAGAGTAGACCCATGCACTCTCAGTAGAGTTGGCAAAATTTGCAGGAGCTGTCAAAATCTTTCAGAGGGACCTGGAAAGTCTCCTGTGTATGATACCATGATGCCTCATCATCCAAACACACTTTAGTGGGCATGGAAGAGGTATAAGGGGGGAGTGATAAAGGCTTGCAATCGGGGCATTAGGCAGTCGCGAAGGGAGCCATGATTGATTGCTTCAAGTAATGTTGGCAGATGGGGTTGTACAGTTGTGTCAGTAGGGCAAAAATACCCTCCAACTGACCAAAAGCAATAATTTACAACATGTATTTGCAATATTATATAAAAAAAATTGTGCCATGTAACCAAGTGTTGGAACGTTCCATCACATGGTGACAGCTCTTGACCTGCGCCATGACTCCTTGGTGAGGCCATAAATGACCCTCCTATAACACTACACTGTTTTGCCCAGTTCTTCCATTGTCCATATGTGATCCTTGTAAATGGAGCTTTAAAGAAGATGCTGATGCAGGCAGGAGGTGCTACAGAGGAAGATGTTTTATGGACGGACCCAGATATACAACTTGCTGCCCCTATCAATATTGCAAAATGTCAAAAGTGAAAATATGGAACGGCGGCTGATCGCACATCACATGAATCCTCAATATCTGATGTAATAGGATTTTTCACTTTGGGCTACGGCATAATTTCGCTCCTCAATATCTAATGTAATGGGATTTTTCACTTTGGGCTACGGCATAATTTCGCAGTCTAATCTATGTCTTTATCATAAACAAGCAGCAATATTGTCCCAATGCTGAATTGATTTACCAGTTATCTCAAACGCAGCATCATCTTTGCTTCGGGCTTATCTACAATATGCAGCTGTGATGCTCGATCAATAAGACAGATATCATTCCTTTGTTTAAATCAAGTAAGGAAATTGCCTGCATTAAGTCTACAAAGTATCAGGGTCCCGTCAGCCTGTAGACTTGTACATGCATGTGACTGTAGAGCTGCCCAATGCTGAGAGTTGTAGTGTCACACCACTGAAGAGACATGTATAAGAGCCCATAGATTCCAGGACTTATTCTAGAGAGAATGTCATTGTACGGACATCTCATATACTGATATAGCAGAGCTGCAGTTTTTAATTATGTATCAGACGGCGCCACTTGGATTATTATACATGGTGGATTGAGATGTTTGAGAAATAGGCACAACCTAAAGCAAAAAAAAGTTTAGCACCCAAGCATGCTCAAATATTGCTCATTACTAGTGTTTAACTCTTTAAAACCTCATTGTTTGTTTCTGTCTTTTTCAAGTCCCTAAGGGCCCAGTTCATCATTGCATTTCCACCAGTTTTTGACATAAGCACTTCTCAGTTAGCGACTTTGGTCATTTGCAACAAATTCATCAAATGATTTGTGTCTATTTTCAAGTTTTCTTTTGTAGTTTAGTTTGTTTTATTAATTTTACGTCAATTGGCATTTCCAGATGTCTGATTCATAAAATGCAACTTCTTTAAAAAGTGGCAAAATTTGGTGCAACTCCAGTTGCCCCTCCCCACTAAGTGATTTGTGTATGCTAGCTAAAAAGTTGTAGCATTTTGCAAAATGTCCGACTTTTTTAACTAAAAACTGGCAAACATGGTTGAAGGCAGAAAAAATGAATACAATGTTGGGCTTTACGCAAAAATGATGGCTTGCTTGCGCCATTTTAATGAATTTGGACTTTGATTCATTCGGTAAAAAGATTTGATTTGGATTAAAAAAAAACTTCTTCTTAAAAAGTTTTGCTTTAAACAGAAATGAAAATCTTGCGGCTATGGGCTTGAATGGTAAACTTCAATGCAACACATACTTGATTGAGACAGCTAATCAAATTTAACCTTTCCATTCTTCTCCCATACACATCAGACCATCGACCGGAGCCATCGATATAGTCCAACATGAGTCTAATGTGTGGCAAGCTTAAGTTTACATTTACAAGTACTACATTGGCTTTTTGAAAATTGACCTTAACAAGGAAATTTTGTAAAAATCCTTGCTCATTCGATAGCTTATACTGACTTGCTGGGGACCTAAAAACTGCACCCAAGGTCAATTTTTTTGTCCACAAAATGCTGAAGAATCTGTGTGAAATGTAGTCATATTTCATCCTCTATGCTGATTTATATTCTAATGGAAAATCCAGATAGAAAATCCTCAACATATTCATTGTGTTTGGCATACCCTAAAGTATCATAGCCATGATACAATTAAGGAGCACTTGTCACTTGCATTATTGCTACTTGCTTGCATTGAACAAGGTCATGAGCCCCTCAAAACTGCCCTTATGCCAGTATGGTCAGTCCACCATGCCCAGCATTGTGCGTGTCGGTTGTATTACAGTGCACGTTAATGTCCTACCAAGCACACTTGACTTTTGGCTTTAGCTGAAATTTTTTGCACCAAATTCCTGCCAAATGATGGTCAGGAGTGATGTCGACCAGGCATATCAGATTTTGGATTACCAATCGGATATTTCTCCCTGAGATAATCCAACTGATGACACGTCAGTCAGCGGCTTTGTTCTGAAGATCACAGGAGCACTTAGCCAACCGAGAGAGCCATCTCAGGCGAAGATCTTTTGGCCAACAGTCATCTAATGTATATGGCCAGCATTATTGTCCATGGCCAAGATAACTCGCATTTCACTCTTGGTACATGGGATTTTACTGTGATTTTTTATAATGGGTAATGAAGTTTAAAGATACGTTCTTAACTAGATTGATACATCGCTTAATGTAGAGGCTGAAGGCAAGGAGCATGAGACAAGAATCCCTGTTTCCAGTAGCACTATTCAGGTCCTGGACTAAGCATACATCAGTCTTGTATATTTTATATATACAATATATATTTTTTTATATATTTTATATATATATATATATATATATATATATATATACACAATATATATATATGTATTTTTTTTATTATATATATTTATATATATATATATATATATATATATATATATATATATATATATATATACTATCCATACATTGGGTTAGTAGAACTTTATGTAATGAGGAAGCACATAATGACATGCATATGATATATGATCTCTTATAAACCATTTAAAATAAAGCCATAAATGGGTGAAAATTACAATTGGTATTCCTTTTTTCAGGTATCACACCTAATTATCCTGGTTGGAATAACGATACAGTCGTCAGGCATCCAGGCGGTGTACTGAAGAATTTGGACCCCATTCTTATCACTATCATCGCAATGAGTGCTCTGGGGGTACTCCTAGGAGCGATATGTGGAGTGGTCCTCTACTGTGCATGTTGGCATCATGTCATGTCACAGAGGAACTTGTCTGCCCTTGAAAATTACAATTTTGAACTTGTGGACGGTGTCAAGTTGAAAAAGGACAAATTAAACACACAGAATACATATTCAGAGGCATGAAGCAGCGAAAAGGAAACATAACGTTGCAGCAACTTTTGGTGGAAAGACTAAAGTCAATCTTGGTGAAGACGGACCGATGATCTTTTACTGTTTAGGCTTAAAAAAGTGCGTTGGTTGTCGTGAAGCCAAACTTCTCTCAGGAGCGTCAGTGAATATACCTGAAAACTATGAACGTATATACAATCTGAATCATGTACAGCTGGCTTTTCTGTTCGTTATTTTGTTTATGGATAATCAGATGCTGGTTGTTGAGACCAATTATGATTGATTTTATGGTTTTGTAACCTCTGTTTCGTTTTGTTCTGTTTCCTGCTGCGGATACTTCTTGGTTGTGCACAGAATCCAGAGATAACACTCACTGGGGTTTTTTGGATTGACACCTAGACCCTGCGTGTCCTACCCCTACACATCAACGGACTCGCGGCACGACTATTTCATGTTTGTGCATATCTGTTTGTGCTGTAACAAAGGCTTAGGAAGTCCTAAAATGTGCCACTATGATGTTTTTTGGCATTTTTGAAGCAAAGCTATCCATTATTGTTGTGTTTCAGTGTTGTTCTGAAGCATAGTGCTAAAAACGTCTATACAGTACATGCACCATCATCAAATGCAATGGCAATAGGGGGTATCGGTCTGCCCTTCGAGGAAATGTTGCGGCACTAGCTAGTGGATGTCCTCTCAAGTGCCTTTTTGTGTTTGTGTTAGTTTTGACTGTATTCTCACTGATTACAATAATGTTCTTTTTTATCATAGGCCCTTGTCGATAACTGTGTGCTAGAAAGTTCATTTTTTTTATGGCCTCGATAAGGCAAGGGCTCCAGATAAACTACCAACTTGGACGAAAAGCTTTTATTTCTGAATATCATTTCTCTTTGTTCTTTTTTTTATTTTTCTTCTAAGTCAAAAACCACAACTTTATTGTAAAAAAAGCTGCAATATCCCTTCTATGTTCTTCTCTGTAGAATGTATTTAACAATCTGTACTCAGCTCTGAGCATACAATGTAATGGTTTTGCCATTGACTCAAAGGCAAAAAAAGCAGCTCTAATGCTGAAGACCATCCTTTGTTTCTATCGAATAAGGGAAAGTTTTGACATTAACCCTACAAAGTTTAACTTTGACTTTCTGTCAGGAGATCAGAAGCTTCGGTATCATTTTTCCCCCCCAAAAAAGTGTAGTTAGACATTGTGGTAGAGTGTTGGGTCTTAATGCTGATAGAACAACGGTAGTTGATGTCTCACCTGTTGTTATGGTGCATCATGGCTTTCTATGTTAATCTATATAAAATGGGCCAAGGTCGGTTGCCCTTTATGGAACTTAATTAAGTCTTAATTCTATGATTTAAAGGGAATCACATGATAGGTTAATCCCTGAGACCCTTACTGATCCCAAGATTGGGGCTCTAAAATGTTTAATTCATTGTTACCGCTCCACTCTGATGGAGCATTTTAGAGCCCTGATCTCAGAACCTGCAGGGATCCAAGTGGTCGAACCTCCAATGATCCACAAGTTATCACCTATTCTGTGGATAGGTAGTAACTGTGTTGGAAATAACCATTTAACTTGGAATTGCTTAAGGTAGTGCAAGAGGCAGTATGCCACTGGCATGCCAAAAGTTAGTACTGCGCTACAGACTTAATAAATTCCGAATGGTTTTAATAAGATGGTCACCTTATCAACATGCAGACCTGCGTATCTTAGGCCTCACAGTATATAACTTGGATTACACTCTTAATTTTGGGCTCGTACATGTGAGACCGTGATGAGATGTTATAATGTCATTGACCATATACTTAGAGAAATGTAACTGTGTTACCTTAGGTGTCATAGTCATTACTTTGTGCCATCATCTTGTCCCTTTTCTCGAAAATGGATGAATTTGCTAATTTCTACCAAAATCCTAATGTTCCGTCATCCAATAGAAGATGTATTTATTATTATAGCCAAAATTGTTCTCCTTGTACATGTTATTTAGGCTGATTATTGCTTTGATGTTTATCGCTTTTACAGTGTTTTGTTGAGTGCGTTAGGTTCAAATTCTTCACAGTTAGTAACTTTCTAATTTATTATTTATTACTTGTTTGTAACATGTTAGAATATTTGATGTCCCCGATGTTCTGTCTCGTGTGCTCCTGGAGAGCAGAAAACTGAGACGACAAATTAATTCTTAAATTATGGCCAACAATACGAACCTGCAAGAAAAGCCTTCCTGGCTGCTCCGACGGGTCTGGATGACTCGTGCGCTTGTGATTTCAAAACAGGATTAACTGTTAAAATAAAATAACAACCTAGAAATGACCTCGTGTTCTGTCGGGAGCAGTATGGTACTTGGTTGGTAACATCCCTACGGCATCACAAAGTAGAGAAGAAATGTATTTAAGGTGCTACATACCCCAGTCTGTTACATGTTGCTCATATCAAACAAATGCTAGGCAGATATCTCATCGATACGAGAGGTCTATATCACCCATTTTGTGCATACCCTCTCGGCAATAAACACCTCTTGCCTCTCATACTAAGAAGGGATAGAATTGGTTTTAGAAAATCCATATAAACAATATTGTTAAAGAATCCTGTTCCACCCCAGTTTTAGTCCCAGTTATCTGTTCGGAATAAATGATGAAATGTTGACTAGTCTGATCTGTAATTAAGAAGGAGCAGGTCGCAATTTCCAATTGAGAGATGGCCGTAAGTACTGGTTGCAAAACTAATTCAGTGAAATGAATATCAGCTCCAAAATGCACAAGATCTGAGTAGATCCCAAGTGATGGACTTTCTCTGATGTCACTTATGCAACATCTCACCAGACATATTCCTACAAGATGTTTATGGGATAACTACTCTTAGTACTATCCTATGTGACCTTTATTTTTTTTTGCTGGCCCTTGGTTACATGACTTTGCCACAATCTATTCCAACACATTCAAACCACTCCTAGCTAAACTAAAAAGTCAAAGTCAAAAAAGTCATAACTTCTTAACAATAAGTAAGTTTTGTAAAAAGTAATGCAAAATTAAACTCTAGGCCTGCTTCATTAAAGAGGACCTTTCACCACATTTTTCATGTTGAACTGGTCACACAATGTAATTGTGGCTACAGAGCAGAATTTAACCATCTATCTGTTGCGGAAATATTATCAGTCAAAGTATTTGGTAGCTGATGAGTTAATTTTGTTAAGTACAAGTGGATATTATTAGATAGTTTTCACTGAGGGCGTGCACTTCTTCTCCCTGTATGACATTGACCAATCATAAGCAGGTAGCAACTTTCAGGGATTAAGAAGAACATGCCTCCACCATAGCTTAGAACAGTCTACTCCTGTATGAGATGTAAAGAGAGCCTGCTCTGATCTCATTGCAGAACCATTACAGGTTGCTGTGAGCATAACAGACATAAGTGTGATTACTGGCGCATTTGAGCTTTCAACTCTGAACAGGTATTGAGGGGGGGAGAGGGGTGGTACAGCTGAGTTTAGCGTGTCACATTACAAATCCTTCCATCAGCTTTCCTGCTCTCATAACATTGTCACCTCTGCTGTACTTTCCTCCCCCAAACTGCCCATCTGGAAGTGAGAGCGTAAAGGTGTCAGTAATCACACATTCGTCTGTTGTGCTCCACTTGTAATGGCTCTAAAGTGAGATAGCTGCCTTCTTGTCACTGTATGTCTCACACATAACAAATGCAATAGCTTTTAGACTGTCATTTTGACTCTTAAATAGTGTTGAGCATTCCGATACCGCAAGTATCGGGTATCGGCCGATACTTGCGGTATTGGAATTCCGATACCGAGATCCGATACTTTTGTAGCATAAATGGGATATTTCATTACCTAAGACATTGTTTAAGAGTAGTGTTGAGCGATACCGTCCGATACTTGAAAGTATCGGTATCAGAAAGTATCGGCCGATACCGTCAAAGTATCGGATCTAATCCGATACCGATACCCGATACCAATACAAGTCATTGGGACTCAAGTATTGGAAGGTTTCCCTGATGGTTCCCAGGGTCTGAAGGAGAGGAAACTCTCCTTCAGGCCCTGGGATCCATATTAATGTGTAAAATAAAGAATTAAAATAAAAAATATTGATATACTCACCTCTCCGACGCAGCCTGGACCTTACCGCTGTGAACCGGCAGCCTTCTTTGCTTAAAATGAGCGCGCGGCGGTCACATGAGCGGCACGCGACCAATCAGAAGCCGTGACGTCATGGAAGGCCATAAACGCGCTCATTTTAAGCAAAGAAGGCTGCCGGTTACCAGCGGTGATGTCCAGGGGACTCCGGACAGGTGAGTATATCAATATTTTTTATTTTAATTCTTTATTTTACACATTAATATGGATCCCAGGACCAGAAGGAGAATTTCCTCTCCTTCAGACCCTGGGAACCATCAGGGATACCGTCCGATACTTGAGTCCCATTGACTTGTATTGGTATCGGGTATCGGTATCGGATTAGATCCGATACTTTGCCGGTATCGGCCGATACTTTCCGATACCGATACTTTCAAGTGTCGGACGGTATCGCTCAACACTACTCTTAAACAATGTCTTAGGTAATGAAATATCCCATTTATGCTATAAAAGTGACTTTTTGAAGCCACAATTCTACTGTAATTAATTGATTAACTATTAAAAATTTCAGAAACTAAAGCCAATCTGGCAAAACCCGTCATATTCTTAATCATCAACATAAACTTTATATAAAACCGTTCAGACACCGTTGTTACCAAAATCACTGTATCCCATTATAATATATCTGCAACAGCAAGGCGAAATGAAAATTGGTGAAAATTAGTCGTTTCTAAGGTGTTTGCTAGCTTTCTGGTGTAAAATACCTTGAAATGTTGCTATATGCAACTCGAAGTTGCGAAAAAATGTTATGACTTTTGGTGTTTTTTTTCACCAGTCCCAGTAAGCTCTGCCAAAGTGGTTGGACAGTACTGGGCATGCCGAGGCTCGAACAGCGAATTCATCAACATTTTCTGGACTTTAATGGCGTAAATTACTACAGAAATGTACTCCAGTCCCTGACTAGAGTAACATTTCTGGTGGGGGAACACGGCAGTCGTAAGATGTGCCTAATTCTTTACGAGGTGTGCACCACTTAATAAATTAGGTGCATCTTACTCCAGTGATGCCTTCAGTAAGACTAGTGTACAAAAAGACAGTCTTAATGAATCGGGCCCTAGATCTCTAAATTTTAAAACTATTATCTTGAATCTGATTGGTTGCTTTGAAACAAAGGGACCCCAAAGTAGCTATCTGTAATGATTCCTTATGATTCAGTGAGAGAAGGAGCTGTCATGCTTGTCATGGCTCCATGAAGAATGGAAGTTGTGATGGTTGTGTGAACAGAGTCATACTATAATAATCTTGCTTATGAAAAAAAAAAAAAAAATATATATATATATATATATACATATATATATATACTGTATATATATATGTATATATATATATAACGTTATTACATTAGAGAAGGTTGTATTTGACAACTCTTCTAGCACCTTGTAAGAAGCACCCACTTACGGCTGGAGTAATTTGTCTTTAATTTTTGGGGCATTTTGATATTTTCTGTATATTGTGTGTATGTATTACTTTTATTTGTTTTTAATTTACTCTTTTTTTTTGGAAATGTTAAAAACAACTCAAAAATTTCTAAAGTCAAGTTTGAGTTGTTACGATATCTGCATCACATTAGAGATGATTCTGGGAAAAATGATACTGAATCTTTAGAACCCGAGAGAAAGAAATCTTGCACTGAAAACTATATTTAAAGTTATATGTTGATAACATTATTAACCCTTTACCAGGCAGAAAGGGCGGCCAACCAACATTTGCGTGGTAGTTTGTTGCCGCCCCCTTCCGCTTGGACAGAAGGGTTTTGTTTGTAAAGGCAGTGTTAAAACAAAAACAAAAAATAATTGTTCATTTATATTTGTTTTAGATTGTTTCATAATTTTTAAAATGTAAAATAACATATTTTTTTCTTTATTGAAAACTATTAAAAAAAAAAAACACAAAAAACTTTTCTGTAGTAAAATGATTTCATTTTACTGGTATATATTATTGCTTCATGTTTTGTATCATCATGAAATTTTGTGCAAATTTTTTTACAGAAATTTTTATTTTGTATGACAATATGACACTTGTAAACTGTTGTTTTGGAATGAACTGCAAAGCCTTAACTTTGAACGACATTTGTATTCTTGGACATTGAATTACATAATATCACATAAAATAGAACTGTAACTTAATTCCCAAACGATGACTACTACATTCCAAAGATACAGTTGAAATAAACATTTTCATAAAATATTTCCACTTTTGCATGACTTTCTTCTACATATATACATACATATGTATATTTATTATTATGCCGTATATATTATCAATATCGAAACATTAATTTTCTACATGATGTAAACATGGTTGGCTAAAAATTATTTTAGTTCTGTGTTCTACTTGCAATCACTATTAGTGTATTATGGGAGCAAATCATTAGAGGGAATGTGTCAGCATGTTTTTGCTATGGAATCTGAAAGCATCATAATGTAAGGGTCTAAGAGTCTAATTCCAGTGATGTATCACTTAATGGGCGCCTTAGTAAAATAAAATAAAATTGATAAAATCCCTGTTTCCTCTGCTTTAGATGTAGCAGTGCTATGAATACTGAGCTGTGTATAATCCCGCCCACACCACTGATTGGCAGATTCCTGTGTACACTCTACATTGTTAGTAGGATGTCAATCCATGGTGGGGGGCGGAGTTACACAAATTAGCTGGACATGCTTCACCTAGTCCTCCATTGATAATCTCCTGCAGATAAAACACTGCTTGTCTTGACACTACGGCAAGAGGCTGAGCTAGTGATACATCCCTGGAATTAGGTTTTCCACCTCTAAATTATGCTGTCCTCAGATTAAATAGCAAAATCCTGCCTCCCTTTAAAACTGGCATAGCATGTACTGCTTAATGAATTAGGTGGGTCTGTTACCCAACGAGCACTTCCACCAGAAATGTATGCCAGTCAGAGACTGGCATACATTTCTGGAGTAAGTTATGCATAACTTACAATGAATTTGATGGATGGACATGACCACGTCACATCCCGACCACGTCCTGGCCTGTTAACACCAAGAACATTCAAAGTTGTGCAAAAATTTTGCAACCTATTAAGGTGTTTATTTCAGATTTATGGCACCTTAATGAATCACCCCCCTGTTAGTAAATCGGGTTTTGTTTTACAGTTCTTTTTTTTACCTTTACTAAACAAGCTCCCATATATACAGTATGATGGCCCCAGCTTATATATATATATATATATATATATATATATATATATATATATATATATATATATATATATATATATATATTATGATGGCCCCAGCTCCTATATATATAGTATGATGGCCCCAGCTCCTATATATATAGTATGATGGCCCCAGTTCTTCCCATATATATAGTATGATGGCCCCAGTTCCTCCCATATATATAGTATGATGGCCCCAGTTCCTCCCATATATATAGTATGATGGCCCCAGTTCTTCCCATATATATAGTATGATGGCCCCAGTTCCTCCCATATATATAGTATGATGGCCCCAGTTCCTCCCATATATAGTATGATGGCCCCAGTTCCTCCCATATATATAGTATGATGGCCCCGGTTCTTCCCATATATATAGTATGATGGCCCCAGTTCCTCCCATATATATAGTATGATGGCCCCAGTTCCTCCCATATATATAGTATGATGGCCCCGGTTCTTCCCATATATATAGTATGATGACCCCAGTTCCTCCCATATATAGTATGATGGCCCCAGTTCCTCCCATATATAGTATGATGGCCCCGGTTCTCCCCATATATATAGTATGTTGGCCCCAGCCCCCAAATATATAGTATGATGGCTCCAGCCCCAATATATATAGTATGATGGCCCCAGTTCCTCCATATATATAGTATGATGGCCCCAGTTCCTCCAAATATATAGTATGATGGTCCCAGTTCACCCACATATAAAGTACGATGGCCCTAGCCCTCATATATACAGTATGATGGCCCCAGCCCCCATATATATAGTAGGATGGCCTCACAGCCCATTCACAAATAATGAAGTTTATACTCACCTCCTGATTCCTGGCACCGCAACCTCCGTCTTCTCTTCTGGCCTGTATAGTGGCGCGAAACAATGACGTCATCGCACCCCCTGCATGAGCACGCTGAGGTCTCACAAGCCGCGGTCTGCAGCTTATGAGACCGACTGATGTGCGTGGCCAAGTCTGCTGCCGGCAGCATCACAGCACAGCAGACACGGCCGCGCGCAGTTTGCTGTGCGCGGCCATCAGGCGGCCGGCCCTGCACAGTTGCTGGCGTAGCGGCCCCGGGGGGCATTTGCCTCCCTGCCACCTGGCCCAGCCAGCCCCTGGCTGATAACACAGGAGCCACCAATCACTACAGGTGATGATATGGCTGACCTTGCCCCCTCCTCCCTTCACAATGACATTTGTACGCGCTCATTAGACATTTTGCACTTTGAAACCTAAAAAAAAGTTGCATTTGTGTTCATCATGGGCACATATTTTCCCCACCTCATCTGTCACTAGATCATACATGGAGTATTGTGCTCAGATTTGAGCATTAACACAATTAAGACACAGGAGGGCAGCAGTGGGTCAAAGGGGGGCAGCTAAAATTATAAATAGAATAGGTACAGACCCCAGAAAAATCACCAAAGTTAGTATTAGTCTACAAAAAAGTCAGTGTATAAATATATCAAAGGCTCCCTATGGCCTATTTTTTACGTTAGCGCATCATATGTGAGTGGGGATGAACAGCACTCCGCTATATGAGGTGCTCAATACTCCTGCCTATATTACATATGGTAAAGTGTTCTCAGCACTCGCGGGAAGTTTTGCCAGATTTTTCTTTATTTCATCACTTAATCACTTAATGGAATAAAGAAGCAGCTAATAGAAAACACATAAGTGCCGAGATTTTTTTCACTTTATCTAATTATGGGATGTTGATCCAAGGATTTATTTGGAGTCAGGAGGAATTTTTACTCTAAGATGAAGAGAGTTCACTTTTGTTTCATGAAGTTTTTTCCAATCCATGGATCAACATTGCATGAGAATAGGCAGAACTGGACAGACAAGGGCATTTTTTAGCTTCACAAACTGATACTGTATTTATGGGGACACCCTCTGGAAGGGCTCTAGGGGCACTTTAGAACCATGTATGGGGTCACTATACATCTCTGTATGGGGCACAGTACCATGTTGTATGGGGACACCTCACCCCTGTGTATGAAGCACTATACCACCATGTATGGGGACACCTTACCCCTGTGTATGAAGCACTATACCACCATGTATGGGGACATCTTACCTCTGTGTATGAGGCACTATACCACCATGTATGGGGACACCTCACCCCTGTGTATGAAGCACTATACCACCATGTATGGGGACACCTCACCTCTGTGTATGGGGCACTATACCAACATGTATGGGGACACCTCACCTCTGTGTATGAGGTACTATACCACCATGTATGGGGACAACTTACCCCTGTGTATGAGGCACTGTACCATGTTGTATGGGGACACCTCACCCCTGTGTATGGGGACACTGCACCACAATTACCACCATGTATGTGCAGCGCCCCAGAGTCCTGGTCGTTGCAGTACTGTGGCTCCGCCACTAAGGGGAGCCATGGTGCGTTCGATGGCACTGAAGGAGTTCCTCCAATCAGGTATCACAGACACCAATATGTTTCACAGCTGGGCCTCCGGGGGGAGCTAAGGGTGCTATTCATTAGGCCACTCCCCACCATAGTGGGTAAACTGGGGGTCAGGCAGGAAGTTAGTAGAGAAAGCTGACTGGATCGAACGAAGCAACACCTAGTGAGAGAGGGTGTTGTGGAGGAAGAGACAGTAGGGTCTCTGCCAGGGGTGGGATCCTGGCAGAGGCTTGGCATTGAAAGAACGTAACGGGACCGTGCCTGCTCAGAATAGCGGCGGTGCCCTAAGAAAGGATTAGAAGCGAGATAGATTGTGCTGAGTGAGAAACGAAATCAAGCAGAAGGAGAATACCAGCAGGGGTTTTGTTGAAAGAGGCAGCACCTTGCTGAGGCGCATTACCGGTGGCCGGAACGCCGAGGGAGTGGAATAATATACAGCTTTAAGCCATACTCCAAACAGCGGCAGGACAGTCAGTCTCAGGCGGGCTGTCTACCACATATCACCTATGAAGTCTTGGGGGGCAATTGCGGGAGAGGGGCGTCTCTAGGGTCCCGGAAGAACTCCAGGCCTACCTGACAAACGGGTGCCGTTCTTACTGTAACATCAGGAAGGGACGGAAGATTAGCAGAAGATCAGTTAATCGAGTTGTGAGGGAACTTAAGAAACAGACACAACAGTTGTGGGGTACTTTCCGTAAGCACAGCAGGGAAGGACTACAACACAAAGCGCTAAGAAGGAAGGCACTGATTTCCACCTGTGAGGAGAACTCTGGAGGTGCCATTGGACCGGCCGGACTTGCGCAGCCTGGTGGGCCGGATTCCGGACTGAGGACCGAGAGATCTCCAGTAAAGAGGTAAAGAGACTGCAACCTGGTGTCCTCGTTATTTACCGCGACCTGCACCCCACAACTGCACCGCTACACCACCGTTAACAGCACCTAATTACAACGGACGTCCCCCCACTGACAGACAGGGCCACGGACCGGGTCTAGCCACCGTGACAACCCCAGGACTGAGATCCCAGAGGCCCGGCTCCGGGTACCCCTCGGCCCTGCGGCGGTGTGGGGGCGCTCCGCAACTTGGCGTCACGAACAGGATCTACTTAAGCCTGAAGAATCAGGTCATGTGTGCCTAGAGACTGTGATTTACTGTACTTGAACCGTACTTTATTGAGAGACTGTGTGCTACCACTGACCAATAGAAGTTCCCGCCAAAAGCCGCCGCCATTGCTACTTTGGAGAAGAAGGAGGGCGTGCTATGGGAGGAGACTACCAGAATGGCGCGAGAAATGGATACCGCCCTCTGCGCTTCGGGCTGCAAAGAGATGACCTGCCCCAAAGCAGAAGACAACCTCCTGATTTGCAACGGCGGGAAGCAGGAGATGGAGAAGCCCGACCTCGGAGAAATGGCGGAGTCAGGTGCATGCACTGCCACCGACTATCAGGCAGCGATGATGAACAGCAAGTGCCTGAGCGAGGAAGATGCGACTCTGGCTTGCCCCTCTTCACCAGAGACGGACTTATGTCCCCTGCAGCCGGAGGACCTGAAACTCCTGGAACAGATAGCAGAGCTGAGTCCACCAACCCTGACCTTGGAGTCCATGGGGGAGGAACCACAGCGAGCGGAGCAGCGTTCGGGGGCCGCATCGGAAGAGCCGCGGTCCGGGCAGCAGCCGACTCCAGCGTTCTTGTCAGCGGACCGGATCGACATCGGTGGAACCACATCAGGCGTAGGTACGGAAGACGCCCCTGCTCCCCCTCACGAGTCCGCTTCCACGACCCACCTCCATCTCAGTAAAGGTCGACCCTTCTCGGCAGGGTTAATGGTGTTATCCCCTGGTGACCTGGGGAGGATGGTGCCACCGCTGTCGACTAGAGTGGGAGAGCCCGTGGATGTGAGTCTAGATGGAGTAGTTCTTCGGTGGGACAGCCCCTGGGTTGGGACAGATGGGTCCCAGGAGAACGGGTCCACTCTTGCGGTGCTTACGTGGGAACAATATAGACAGTGCTTGATTCTACAGTGGAAAGGCCGGAAAGAGGCCGAGCCGATGGGTCCACCGAAAATACAACAATCCCCTCCGGCATGGGATGACAGAGATGTGATAAGGCGGGGCACTGTGTTGGCCTACCATGCAAGAAGGGGGTGGGGCCTCATACACGAGCCAGGATTGGATACTGACGTTTTTGTTGCGCACTGTAACGTGAGGGCTCCCTGCTGTGGCCGAAGTGGAGAACCATTGCAAAAGGGGGATCAGGTGACCTACAGCCGCCACCAGAACCCGCTCGGGTGGTATGCACGGAATGTTCGGCGGTGTATGTTTGGAGCCGCGACCCTTACCACCTCGGACCTGGTCCCAGGAGCACCCGACCTTGTCACCATCGCGACAGTGCGCCTGGTAGCGGCCACCGAGTTGGCCAGTCGAGTTCATCTGCACGTTCGAACCGCGGACACTGGCACCACAGTGGCCGGGGGGCAGGAGCCCAAGCCACCTGAGCAAGAGTAAACCTCGGAAACCTGAAAATGTAAATAGTTACTGTTTGTTCTTTAAGTTGCTGCTAAACCCGTCCAGGGTAAACTTTAAAAAGGTGACCCCTTTGTTGACCCGGGGTCACTATTGTTGTTTTCTTGAAGTTTTGCACAAAGTTACACAAACTGCGAAATCATGGACTGTGCATGATTTGAACTTTCTTGTAAATAGTTTGCACCTTCTTAAAGGTGCTTCCTACTGGTTTTGTTTAAAGACATTTTGCGAAGATACCATTCCGGAGCCTTTGCATGGACTGGTAGGCTGAGAAGAAGAGCTACCTCAGAAAGACTTGATCTCCTCTTAAAGGGGAGGTTAGAATTGAACTTGAAAGTGATACTGTTTTAGAACAGTAATGTCGAGCTAATGCTTTGAAGAAAATGTAACTGTTTTTCATGGAAAAGTTATGTGTGTTTAATTTGTTTAAAATGTGAAACCTAGATGATGTTCTTTGAAGAGAAAGATGCAGAAAGCCCGTAGGGGTAGATGTAGAGTTCCGTTTAACTGAAAGTAAAGAAGTAATAACGAAGGTGAGGATAGAAGGTAAACCCTGCGTCCCCATAGAAAGTTAGTTCGTTACTAAGGACAGAAAGTAGACCCGTAGGGGTTAGTGAGTGAGTCCTTATAGGAGCCAAGCAGAGTGGGCTCCATGCTCTCAAATTAAAAGGAATGTTATGTCTATACTATGTATAGTAGAGAAAGGCAGTAGGCCCTGGCTGAACAGGGCGGTCCTGTAAAAGAAAGGAGAGGCAGTAGGTCTGGTGCCATAGGGACAGGCGGTCCTGCAGGTTCAAAGTAGGAGAATGTGAAGTTACCTTGCCCTGTAATGTGATTATAGGAAGGCCTTTGATAAACTAAGAGTGTATGTTTCTTAAAGGCAATGTTAATTTATTGTTCCAGCATTTGCACTTAGTAGAATACCCGGTTGGGTAATGAGAGTTAATTGTAGCCTGTTGCTATGATATTTGATTATGTTCTGTAACGTTAAAAGTGTCCTCACCTCCCATAAAGGGAAGCCTGTTCAAGTATGCTTATTGTTTTGCACTCAACAAATTTGTATGTCTTTTTGCTAACCTGTATTGTTGTTTTCTTCCCAGTCCCGGAGTACTGTGTTTAACCAGGGGGGAGTGCAGCGCCCCAGAGTCCTGGTCGTTGCAGTACTGTGGCTCCGCCACTAAGGGGAGCCATGGTGCGTTCGATGGCACTGAAGGAGTTCCTCCAATCAGGTATCACAGACACCAATATGTTTCACAGCTGGGCCTCCGGGGGGAGCTAAGGGTGCTATTCATTAGGCCACTCCCCACCATAGTGGGTAAACTGGGGGTCAGGCAGGAAGTTAGTAGAGAAAGCTGACTGGATCGAACGAAGCAACACCTAGTGAGAGAGGGTGTTGTGGAGGAAGAGACAGTAGGGTCTCTGCCAGGGGTGGGATCCTGGCAGAGGCTTGGCATTGAAAGAACGTAACGGGACCGTGCCTGCTCAGAATAGCGGCGGTGCCCTAAGAAAGGATTAGAAGCGAGATAGATTGTGCTGAGTGAGAAACGAAATCAAGCAGAAGGAGAATACCAGCAGGAGTTTTGTTGAAAGAGGCAGCACCTTGCTGAGGCGCATTACCGGTGGCCGGAACGCCGAGGGAGTGGAATAATATACAGCTTTAAGCCATACTCCAAACAGCGGCAGGACAGTCAGTCTCAGGCGGGCTGTCTACCACATATCACCTATGAAGTCTTGGGGGGCAATTGCGGGAGAGGGGCGTCTCTAGGGTCCCGGAAGAACTCCAGGCCTACCTGACAAACGGGTGCCGTTCTTACTGTAACATCAGGAAGGGACGGAAGATTAGCAGAAGATCAGTTAATCGAGTTGTGAGGGAACTTAAGAAACAGACACAACAGTTGTGGGGTACTTTCCGTAAGCACAGCAGGGAAGGACTACAACACAAAGCGCTAAGAAGGAAGGCACTGATTTCCACCTGTGAGGAGAACTCTGGAGGTGCCATTGGACCGGCCGGACTTGCGCAGCCTGGTGGGCCGGATTCCGGACTGAGGACCGAGAGATCTCCAGTAAAGAGGTAAAGAGACTGCAACCTGGTGTCCTCGTTATTTACCGCGACCTGCACCCCACAACTGCACCGCTACACCACCGTTAACAGCACCTAATTACAACGGACGTCCCCCCACTGACAGACAGGGCCACGGACCGGGTCTAGCCACCGTGACAACCCCAGGACTGAGATCCCAGAGGCCCGGCTCCGGGTACCCCTCGGCCCTGCGGCGGTGTGGGGGCGCTCCGCATATGGGGACACCTTACCCCTGTGTATGAAGCACTATACCACCATGTATGGGGACACCTCACCCCTGTGTATGAGGCACTATACCACCATGTATGGGGACAACTTACCCCTGTGTATGAGGCACTATACCACCATGTATTGGGACACCTCACCCCTGTGTATGAAGCACTATACCACCATGTATTGGGACACCTCACCCCTGTGTATGAAGCACTACACCACCATGTATGGGGACAACTTATCCCTGTGTATGAGGCACTATACCACCATGTATGGGGACAACTTACCCCTGTGTATGAAGCACTATACCACCTTACCCCTGTGTGTGAGGCACCACACCATCTTGTTTGGGGACACCTTACAGCTGTGTATGAGGCACTAAACCATAATGTATGGGGACACCTTACCCCTTGAATATGATGCACTATACCACCATGTATGGGGACACCTTACGCCTGTGTATGAGACACTATACCACCATGTATGGGGACACCTTACCCCTGTGTATGGGAGCAGTATACCACCATGTATGGGGACAACTTATCCCTGTGTATGAGGCACTATACCACCATTTATAGGGACACCTTTCCCCTGTGTATGAGGCACTATACCACCGTGTATGGGGACACCTTACTCCTGTGAATGAAGCTATACCACCATGTAAGGGGACACAATAACCCTGTGTATGAGGCACTATACCACCATGTATGGGGACAACTTATCCCTGTGTATGAGGCACCATACCACCATTTATAGGGACACCTTTCCCTTGTGTATGAGGCACTATACCACTATGTATGGTGACACCTCACCTCTGTATATGGGGACTCTGCACCACCATTACTACCATATAAGGGGACACCTTACCCCTGTGTGTGAGGCACCACACCATCTTGTTTGGGGATACCTTACCCCTGTGTATGAGGCACTATACCACTATGTATGGGGACACCTTACCCCTGTGTGTGAGGTACTATACCTCGATGTATGGGGACACTTTACTCCTGTGCATGAGGCACTATACCATCGTGTATAGGGACACCTATCCCTGTGTGTGAGGCACCACACCATCTTCTTAGGGGATACTTACCCCTGTGTATGAGGCACTATGCCACCATTTTTGGGGACCTCTTACCCCTGTGTAAGAGGTATTATATCACCATGTTTGGGGACACCTTACCCCTGTGTGTGAGGGTACCGTCACACAGTGAAATTTCCATCGCTGCGACGGCACGATTCGTGACGTCGCAGCGTCGTATGAATATCGCTCCAGCGTCGTAGACTGCGGTCACACGTTGCAATCACGGCGCTGGAGCGATGCCGAAGTCCCCGAGTAACCAGGGTAAACATCGGGTTACTAAGCGCAGGGCCGCGCTTAGTAACCCGATGTTTACCCTGGTTACCAGCGTTAACGTAAAAAAAACAAACAGTACATACTCACATTCCGGTGTCTGTCCCCGGCGTTCTGCTTCTCTCCACTGTGTAAGCACCATAGCCGGAAAGCAGAGTGGTGACGTCACCGCTGTGCTCGCTTTCCGGCCGGCAGGTGCTCACACAGTGCAGAGAAGCTGAGACGCCGGAGGACAGACACCGGAATGTGAGTATGTACTGTTTGTTTTTTTTACGTTAACGCTGGTAACCAGGGTAAACATCGGGTTACTAAGCGCGGCCCTGCGCTTAGTTACCCGATGTTTACCCTGGTTACAAGCGAACACATCGCTGGATCGCTGTCACACACAACGATCCAGCGATGTCAGCGGGTGATCAAGCGACGAAAGTAAGTTCCAAACGATCTGCTACGACGTACGATTCTCAGCGTGATGTCTGATCGCAGTAGCGTGTCAGACACAGCGATATCGTAACGATATCGCTAGAACGTCATGAATCGTGCCGTCGTAGCGATGGAAATTTCACTGTGTGACGGTACCCTGAGGCTCCACATCATCTTGTATGGGGATACCTTACCCCTGCGCATGAGGCACTATGACACCATGTATGGGGACACCTTACCCCTGTGTATGGGAGCACTGTACCTCTTATATGGGCACACCATACCCCTGTGAATGAGACACTATACCACCATGTATGGGGACACCTTTCCCTGTATATGAGGCACTATACCACCATGTATGGGGACAACTTATCCCTGTGAATGGGATCACTGTACCAGCTTGTATGGGGACACCTTACCTCTGTGTATGAGGCACTATACTATGTTACCATGTATGGGGACAACTTATCCCTGTGTATGAGGCACCATGCCACCATTTATAGGGACACCTTTCCCCTGTGTATGAGGTACTATACCACCGTGTATGGGGACACCTTACCCCTGTGTATGGGAACACTATACCACCGTGTATGGGGACAACTTACTCTTGTTTGTGAGGCACTATACCACCATGTATGAGGACACCTTACCCCTGTGAATGAGACACTATACCAACATATATGGGGACAACTTACCCCTGTGTGTGAGGCACTATACCAACATATATGGGGACAACTTATCCCTGTGTATGAGGCACTATACCAACATTAATAGGGACACCTTTCCCTATATATGAGGCACTATACCACCGTGAATGGGGACACCTTACTCCTGTGTGTGAGGCACTAATCCACCATGTATGGGGACACCTTACCCCTGTGTATGGGAGCACTATACCACCATGTATGGGGACACCTTATCTCTGTGTATGAGGCACTATACCACCATATATTGGGACAACTTATCCCTGTGTATGAGGCACTATACCACCATTTATAGGGACACCTTCCCCTGTGTATGAGGCACTATACCACCATGTAGGGGCACACCTTACCCCTGTGTATGAGGCACTATACCACCATATATTGGGACAACTTATCCCTGTGTATGAGGCACTATACCACCATTTATAGGGACACCTTCCCCTGTGTATGAGGCACTATACCACCATGTATGGGGACAACTTATTCCTGTGTATGAGGCACCATACCACCATTTATAGGGACACCTTTCCCCTGTGTATGAGGCACTATACCACCATGTAGGGGCACACCTTACCCATGTGTATGAGGCTCTATACCATCTTGTATGGGGGCAATTTATCCCTGTGTATGAGGCACTATACCACCATGTATGGGGACACCTTTCCTCTGTGTATGGGAGCACTGTACCATCTTGTATGGGGTCACCTTATCCCTGTGTATGGGAGCACTATACCACCATTTATAGGGACACCTTACACCTGTCTATGAGGTATTATACCACCATGTATGGGGACACCTTACACCTGTCTATGAGGCACTATACCACCATGTATGGGGACACCTTACACCTGTATATGAGGCACTATACCACCATGTATGGGGACAGCTTACCCCTGTGTATGAGGCACTAATCCACCATGTATGGGGACACCTTACACCTGTATATGAGGCACTATACCACCATGTATGGGGACACCTTACACCTGTATATGAGGCACTATACCACCATGTATGGGGACAGCTTACCCCTGTGTATGAGGCACTAATCCACCATGTATGGGGACACCTTACACCTGTATATGAGGCACTATACCACCATGTATGGGGACACCTTACACCTGTATATGAGGCACTATACCACCATGTATGGGGACACCTTACACCTGTATATGAGGCACTAATCCACCATGTATGGGGACACCTTACACCTGTATATGAGGCACTATACCACCATGTATGGGGACACCTTACACCTGTATATGAGGCACTATACCACCATGTATGGGGACACCTTACACCTGTATATGAGGCACTATACCACCATGTATGGGGACACCTTACACCTGTATATGAGGCACTATACCACCATGTATGGGGACACCTTACACCTGTATATGAGGCACTATACCACCATGTATGGGGACACCTTACACCTGTATATGAGGCACTATACCACCATGTATGGGGACACCTTACACTTCTCATTACTCTTCAGTTAATGAGATTCTGCTCTGTACTATGATCACATGTTTAATTTTCATGGTAATTATTTTACTTGGTGATATACATGTATTAAAAAAAAAAATCTCTCTCAAAATGGAGCTGGCTGATCCAACAGATACTACTGCGTAGGCACCGCCAGCTCCATTTTGCTGGAGGAAAAAAAAAATTGTCACCACCAAGATGGTGGTTTTTTGCTTTATGTTTTTTTTGGCGTGTTTTCAGAGAATATGGATAATAACTAGTGATGAGCGAATATACTCATTGCTCAGGTTTTCCCGAGCACACTCAGGTGGTCTCCGAGTATTTATGACTGCTTGGGGATTTTTTTTTTTAACGCAGCTGCATGATTTATAGCTACTAGCCAGCCTGAGTACATGTGAGGGTTGTCTGGTTGCTAGGGAATCCCCACATGTATTCAAGCTGTCTAGTAGCTGTAAATCATTCAGCTGCCGCAATGAAAACTAAATCTCCTAGCAATCATAAATACTCGGAGACCACCCGAACGTGCTCAGGAAAACCCGAGCAACGAGTATATTCACTCATCACTAATAATAACACCAAAACTTTTTCTCCACACACGGTTAGTGGTTGGGTGAAGCCATTTAATGTCAAACTACTGTGGTTTCTCTTTTTAAATCATAATGACAACCCTAAACATCCAAATGACCCTGATCAAAAGTTCACATACCCTGCTGATTTTGGCCTGATAACGTGCACAGTAGTTGACAGAAATGGTTTTTTATGGCTACTAAAGGTAACATCCTCACCTGTGACCTGTTTGCTTGTAATCAGTGTGTGCATAAAAGCTGAGTGAGTTTCTGGGATCCAGACAGACTCTTGCATCTTTCATCCAGCCACTGACATTTCTGGATTGTGAGTCATCGAGAAAGCGAAAGAATTGTCAACGGATCTACGGGAAACGGTAATTGAACTAGTGCAGTTGAAACGCACCGATTGTGTTTTGTCGACCATGTAAATTTTTCTTTTGTATGCACAATATTTTCTTAAGAAAAGGAAAATTCAGTCCTGTTGAGCCGGACTCCAATTTTTTCTATCATCCTTGATGTGAGGCCAGGGCGAGGCCGGTGTCTGAGCCCCAGGTGGATGAGTGTAGAGTTGTTCTAATAATTATCATTCATATTCTCTGAAAAAAAGGCCAAAAAAGCCAAAATTCTGCACGGGTATGTAAACTTTTGAGCACAACTGTACATTGCACTATTTGTGTGCATTACATTGTACCAAATTTCTATAGATCTAACTTAAGATTTGCATTGAAATTAACTTTGTGGCTATACATATGTGCATGTACAGGGCATACTGTACCTGTCATCATGATTCCATGTTAGTATTCCGCCATTCAGTGGCTACCACTTGAATTGACTTATCTTCATTTTTTGGTGTCTCATCTGCCTCCCCTTGCTTTCATTGCGTCTTGATTTTATTTATTAACTTTTATTTTTTATTGTATAGCTGTGTGCCTCAATAAAATATTGTTTTATACACATTTGTTTGATTTCTGATTATTATGCAGTAAGACTTGTATGATATTGTAGACTTGCTCTGTGTGCTCTCATTTTGATTATGGGGCTTGTTTAAGAACAGCTTTTATATGCTTAGGTGTAAAAGAGATAAGTTTGAGAACGTAGGTTTCCAATCTGCAAAGGTCATTAAGTTACTGGCAGATGGCTTGCACAATTTGATCACTCTTAGTGCGAAGTACCCATATTTTATAAGCATAGTCTACATAGCTATAATGCTGTCCAAAACTCATATATTCAACATACACTGTACCTTTTTGCACTGGTTGTATCTGTTATATGTTATTACGCATCATGTAACAAAACTAAGAAAAAAAAATTAAAAGGTAAATCTACATTTACATAATTCTGCAAGCTTCATCATTACTGGTTAGTCGATTTTTCAGCACAAATCCAACCTGCACAAATCCAAAATGACCACTAGATGGCAGCACAGGTTTGCATGTGAAGCATTTGCGGCTATAAATGCAGGCAGGAATCATTTGGTGATCATCACATGCAATGTACGTGCCAAATATGAACATTATTTTCCGCCACAGCAGCTTCTGGAAAATATTACGCTGACCAAGTATTATATGACACATCTTTAAAAGTAAAGTTGCTTTGCAAGATTTTAGATATCTATCTAGAAATAGAATTGTGAGTAAAGTAAAAAATAAGCAGTTATTAAAAATTGTTTGCCTATGCAGGAATAATCCCTCTCATCCAGTGTGATACTCTCTGTTTTATAAGGAAAAAGTTATCTGACGTCAGCTGGACTTGAAGATCAAAGGGAAAGTAGCAGCAGATGAGATGACAATGCTTCTATTCTGTGAAATCTCAAATCTACAGAACAGAAGTCTTGAGCTGATAACAGACGTGCTGCAGCTGTCAGATGACTGTCCCTCCATTACCACCTAATATTCAATGCAATGCACTCAGGAACATACACTGAAATCACCATAGCGAAAATCAAAATTGCCCCCCTTCCGACCAGCAACACTACCGACTTTTCTATTGCTAATACACACACCTAACCCCATCCACTGGCGTAGCTAGAGCTTTTGCCGCCCGGGGCTGTTCCCGAGTTTGGCGCCCCCCCCATTGCCGTCACTCAACGCCGGGCACCGCCCCCTCAGCGCTGTTTACCCATGAAATCCGGCGCCTGCGCTGTGTATCGCTGTTTGGTGCAGGCGCAGTGAGCTCTGGCCGTCTGACATCACAGCCAGGCTTGCAGACTGCGCCTGTGCGGCGAGTGCGGCCACCCACCTTAGTAATCCCAGCCCCGCAGTGTGTTATGCATTATGCAGAGTGCGGAGCTGGGATTCACAAGCAGGGCGGCCGCACAGGCGCAATGTCCAGCATTGCCCCAGTGTGTCCAGCAATCTGCCCCAGTGTCCAGCATTGCCCCCAGTGTGTCCAGCAATCTGCCCCAGTGTCCAGCATTGCCCCCAGTGTGTCCAGCAATCTGCCCCAGTGTCCAGCATTGCCCCCAGTGTGTCTGAGTCAGACATAAAGAAAAAAAAAAAAAGTAAAATCCTCACCTCTCCCGTTCCCAGCGCAGGTCCGGTGCACTCAGCGTCTCTCCGGCTCTGCAACGCTCAGGACAGAGAGGGTGAGCGCGCAGTGATTACGTCATCGCACCCTCTGCCCTGAGACGTCGCAGAGTCAGAGGGCGCCGAAGACGCTGCAGCTGCCGCAGGAACCAGGAGAGGTGAGTATTAGAACGGGGGCCCGATGCCAGCGCTGGTATTGGGGGGGGGGGCCCTGGTCGTGGCGGCGGTCGGCGCCGCCCGAAGATTTAAAGGGCCCACGTCTCTCTCTTTTTTTTTTTTCTTCCTCCTCCTCCTCTCTGGGTCGGACCCTCCCCCGGCATTGTGCCGCCCCCGGCATTGTGCCGCCCGGGGCGGCCCGCCCCCCCTTCCTACGCCACTGACCCCATCCAGTTCTTTTTGTGTGCTTGCAAAGAAATAATTCCCATTTGCAAAGCAGAATATTGTTCATACAGTAAACCACACAGTAAGATGCCCCCACAGTGCCACCTCTGCAGTATGAAGTCCACACACAGTAAGATGCCCCCACAGTGCCTCCTCTGCAGTATGAAGTCCACACACAGTAAGATGTCCCCACAGTGCCACCAATACAGTATGAAGTCCACACACAGTAAGATGCCCCCACAGTGCCACCTCTACAGTATGAAGTCCACACACAGTAAGATGCCCCCACAGTGCCACCTCTACAGTATGAAGTCCACACACAGTAAGATGTGCCACCTCTACAGTATGAAGTCCACACACAGTAAGATGTCCCCACAGTGTCACCAATACAGTATGAAGTCCACACACAGTAAGATGCCCCCACAGTGCCACCAATACAGTGTGAAGTCCACACACAGTAAGATGCCCCAACAGTGCCATATCTACAGTATCAAGTCCACACACAGTAAGATGCCCCAGCAGTGCCATATCTACAGTATGAAGTCCACACACAGTAAGATGCCCCCACATTGCCACCTCTACAGTATCAAGTCCACACACAGTAAGATGCCCCCACAGTGCAACCTCCACAGTATGAAGTCCACACACAGTAAGATGTCCCCACAGTGCCACCTCTACAGTATGAAGTCCACACGCAGTAAGATGTCCCCACAGTGCCACCTCTACAGTATGAAATCCACACACAGTAAGATGCCCCCACAGTGCCACCTCTACAGTATCAAGTCCACACACAGTAAGATGCCCCCACAGTGCAACCTCCACAGTATGAAGTACACACACAGTAAGATGCCCCCACAGTGCAACCTCCACAGTATGAAGTCCACACACAGTAAGATGTCCCCACAGTGCCACCTCCACAGTATGAAGTCCACACACAGTAAGATGTCCCCACAGTGCCACCTCTACAGTATGAAATCCACACACAGTAAGATGCCCCCACAGTGCCACCTCTACAGTATCAAGTCCACACACAGTAAGATGCCCCCACAGTGCAACCTCCACAGTATGAAGTACACACACAGTAAGATGCCCCCACAGTGCCACCTCTACAGTATGAAGTCCACACACAGCAAGATGTCCCCACAGTGCCACCTCCACAGTATGAAGTCCACACACAGTAAGATGTCCCCACAGTGCCACCTCTACAGTATGAAGTACACACACAGTAAGATGCCCCCACAGTGCCACCTCTACAGTATGAAGTCCACACACAGCAAGATGTCCCCACAGTGCCACCTCTACAGTATGAAGTCCACACACACTAAGATGCCCCACAGTGCCACCTCTACAGTATCAAGTCCACACACAGTAAGATGCCCCCACAGTGCCATATCTACAGTATGAAGTCCACACACAGTAAGATGCCCCCACAGTGCCACCAATACAGTATCAAGTCCACATACAGTAAGATATCCCCACAGTGCCACCTCTACAATATGAAGTCCACACGCAGTAAGATGCCCCCACAGTGCCACCTCTACAGTATGAAGTCCACACACAGTAAGATGCCCCCACAGTGCCACCTCTACAGTATGAAGTCCACACACAGCAACATGTCCCCACAGTGCCACCTCTACAGTATGAAGTCCACACACACTAAGATGCCCCACAGTGCCACCTCTACAGTATCAAGTCCACACACAGTAAGATGCCCCCACAGTGCCATATCTACAGTATGAAGTCCACACACAGTAAGATGCCCCCACAGTGCCACCAATACAGTATCAAGTCCACATACAGTAAGATATCCCCACAGTGCCACCTCTACAGTATGAAGTCCACACGCAGTAAGATGTCCCCACAGTGCCACCTCTACAGTATGAAGTCCACACACAGTAAGATGCCCCCACAGTGCCACCTCTACAGTATCAAGTCCACACACTGTAAGATGTCACTACATTGCCAACTATACAGTACTAGATGGTGGCCCGATTCTAACGCATCGGGTATTCTAGAATATGTATATATGTCGCGCTGAGAGTGGGGGTTAAATTCCGCGCCAATATCGCTGATTGGTCGTGCCCTGCTGGCAGATCAGCGAAGTGTGGTTCAATTCGCGGTCGGACTGCGCCCATCGCTGATTGGTCGCGGCTGGCTGGGCACGAGCAATGACCAAAGCGGTGTTTAAATACCGTGCCAATATCACTGATTGGTCACGGCCGGCCAGGCGCGACCAATCAGCGAAACGTGGTTTAAATCCCTCATCAATTTGCAGTTGGACTGCGTCTGTCGCTGCTTGGTCGCAGGATGTCGGGGATTCGGGGAGCTCGATGTCGGGGGGTCGGGGTGCAGGATACAGTACAGCCACGTAGTATATAACACAGTCACGTGTATATAGCAGCCACGTAGTATATAGCAGCCACGTAGTATATAGCACAGCCCGTAGAATATAGCACAGCCACGTAGTATATAGTAGTCACGTAGTATATAGCACAGCCACATAGTATATAGATGCCACATAGTATATAGCACAGCCACATAGTATATAACACAGCTCACGTACTATATAACACAGACAGCCACGTAGTATATAGCAGAGCCACGTAGTATATAGCATAGCCACGTAGTATATAGCAGCCACATAGTATGTAGCAGCCACATAGTATATAGCAGCCACATAGTATATAGCACAGCCACATGGTATATAGCAGCCACGTAGTATATAGCAGCCACATAGTATATAACACAGCCCACGCAGTAAATAACACTGCCCACATAGTATATATCAGTCATGCAGTATATAACACAGCCCACGTAGTATACAGCAGTGTGGGCACCATATCTCTGTTAAAAAAAGAATTAAAATAAAAATTGGTCGCTCAGCGAAGCGTGGTTCAAATCTGGAGGCCGGACTGCGCCTGTCGCTGATTGGTCGCGGCCGGCCGGAAACGACCAATGACCGAAGCTGTGTTTAAATACCGCGCCAATATCGCTGATTGGTCGCGGCCGGCCGTGCGCGACCAATCACTGAAGCGGTGTTTAAATCCTGTGCCAATATCGCTGATTGGTCACTGTTGCCGGGCGTGACCAATTAGCGAAGCGTGGTTTATATCCCGCATCAATTCGGGGCTGGACTGCGTCTGTCGCTGATTGGTCGCAGGATGTCGGGGATTCAGGGCGCTGGATGTCGGGGGTTCGGGGTGCAGGATATAGTACAGCCAAGTAGTATATAACACAGCCACATAGTATATAGCATATCCACGTAGTATATAGCAGCCACGTAGTATATAGCACATCCACGTAGTATGTAGTATATAGCACAGCCACATAGTATATAGCAGCCACGTAGTATATAGCACAGCCCATAGTATATAGCACAGCCACGTAGTATATAGCACAGCCACGTAGTATATAGCATAGCCAAGTAGTATATAGCACAGCCATGTAGTATATAGCACAGCCACGTAGTATATAACACAGCCCACGTACTAAATAACACAGACAGCCACGTAGTATACAGCAGAGCCACGTACTATATAGCACAGCCACGTAGTATATAGCACCGCCACATAGTATATAGCAGCCACATAGTATGTAGCAGCCACATAGTATATAGCAGCCACATAGTATATAGCACAGCCATGTGGTATATAGCAGCCACGTAGTATATAACACAGCCCACACAGTAAATAACACAGCCCACGCAGTATATAACACTGCCCACGTAGTATATATTAGTCACGCAGTATATTACACAGCCCACGTAGTATACAGCAATGTGGGCACCATATCTCTGTTAAGAAAAAGAATTGAAATAAAAAATAGTTATATACTCACCCTCTGGCGTCCACCGAAGTTGTCCCGATGCGTGCGAGGTTGCCGCCAGCTTCTGTTCCCAGTGATGCATTGCGAAATTACCCAGATGACTTAGCGGTCTCGCGAGACTGCTAAGTCATCTGGGTAATTTCACAATGCATCTCTGGGAACAGAAGCTGGCGGCAGCCTCGCCGCTCGCGCGCATCGGTGGACGGCGGTAGGTGAGAATAGCACCATTTTTTATTTTTTTTATTATTTATCTTATTATATCTTTTTACTATTGATGCTGCATAGGCAGCGTCAATAGTAAAAAGTTTGTCACACAGGGTTAATAGCAGCGTTAACAGACTGCGTTACACCGCGTTATGCCGCAGTGTAACAGTCGGTTTAACGGACTGCTAAAACGCTATGTGGGCGGCGGGCACTGACTGCAGGGGAGTAGGGAGCAGTCATTTCGCGGCCGGACTATGCCCGTCGCTGATTGGTCACGGCCGACTGGCCGCCACCAATCAGCGACTTGGGATTTCCATGACAGACAGACAAACAGACGGAAGTGACCCTTAGACGATTATATATATAGATGAAGTCCACATACAGTAAGATGTCCCCACAGTGCTACCTGTACAGTATGATGCCCCATGCAAAAAGCGCTGTAGAATGTGATAGCGCTATATAAGCAAAGCATAATAAATAATAAATTATGAGGAGCTCTCACATATTATGAAGTCACCGATACAATGTCCTTTCTACAGTATTAGGCCCTCAAAGTAACCAGCACAGATTATGATGCCCCTAGAATGCCCCCGTCATGTCTCCACACATTGTGATGCACCCAGTCTCCCATCACATTCACAGTATGGAGTCCTTCTTCCCCACTCAGAATACGTATCCTGGCTAAATTAAGAAAAAAAAAAAATCAGCTCCATTCACACCATGAGTGATTCTGGCATTGATGTCTGCCTGCTCCGCTAATGAAGCAGATAAAAGGAAATTAGATAAAAGAACATTTCTATCAGTCTTTCTCCCACATATTATGGGTAATAAAATAGGGGGTAAGCATTGGGCAATCTCCAACTAAAATAGTAACATTTGATGGTATGAATTAATTTATTTACAGGTCTCGAATGTAAATTGTAAAGGCCTTGATACTTGTTAGTAAACAATTGGATTCCCCAAAACTAACAATTCTTGAGCATCTTTACTTAGCACTCTGCATTATGTCATTACCCTGTTACTCCTCCTGAACATGTATGAATAAATTGACATAGAGATTCCTAAATAGTCTGATACTCTGCAATCAGTGCCGAGCCGGCTGTCAGTCAGTGCCGGGATCGTGGTTACAGGCGCCACTCACTGTGTTCTGAGAAGTGACTGAAGCTGCGCTGCACTGTTATGACTGAAAGATGCAGGTATTTAAAGAGAGCCTGTCATGTCCCCAGATGCTATTAACCTGCAGATATGGGGTTAATCTGCTGGTAAATAGCATTCTAAAGCTGTGTGACCGCTGCAATGAAAGCACAGCTACTGGGAAGAATTTAATTTTATTCTTCCAGGCAGCCACCGGCTTTCAGTTATAAAGGCTCGGCTGGCGCAGCTTCAGTCATTTCTCAATACATAGTGAGCAACTGTAACCATGCTCCAGCACTGACTGACGGCCAGCTCAGCAGTGCATCAGTGCAGACCCCGCTGTCAGTGCTAGGAAATAGTTTATGGCCTCCGCTCACTATGTACTGAGCAGTGACTGAAGCTGCGTCGGGCGTGCCTCTATGACTGAAAGTCGGAGACTGGCGGGAGGGATATACAGTAGTTCATTTCCTCCTGGCAGCCATACTTTCAGTGTAGCAGTCACACGGCTTTGGAAAGCTATTAACTTGCATATTAACCTCATGTATGCAGTTTAATAGTATTTGGGGACACGACAGGTTTCCTTTAAATTCATTTTTAGTTTTAGTTTTGCGGTGTACAAATGTAAAGGACAAAGGTGTTTTTTCTCCAAAAAGAATAGTAATAACTTGGTAACTTGGTAGATTTTCTAATGAGGGGAGGGGCTGCAGTTTACTAGTTTTATTACAAACATGAAAGTAAATGTGGGATATGTGCAGCATTGTAAACACCTTATAGTGGGCTACAGGGAAGGTTTCAAAATCTGCCCCATTATGTTTGCTTTAAAGCAATGCTGTTACTCATACATTTATATTCAGAAATGACATTGTTTAAAGGGGTTGTCCATTACTTTGCTAATAATTACCTATCCTTAGGATGTGTCATCAGAATCATATCGGTGGGGGTCCGGCTTACCCACCCGCTCATTGATCTGCTGTTATCAGTGTCGGGATGTTAGCTGTCATGAATCCCCAATGGCTAGGGATAGCACAGGACAAGCAAAGTACAAATAGATAACGGACGAGCTCTAGGGTGATGGAACCTGGGCTGACCGCTGCCCTACGCCTGACAAACGCAAATAGAGATAGCCAGGGAGCGTGCCTACGTTGGTTCTAGACGCCACGCACCAGCCTAAGAGCTAACTAGTACTGCAGAGAAAATAAAGACCTCACTTGCCTCCAGAGGAATGAACCCCAAAAGATATAGTTGCCCCCTCACATGTATTGACGGTGAAATGAGAGGAAGGCACACACATAGAGATGATATATATAGTTTTAGCAAATAGAGGCCCGCTGTAAACTAGAAAGCAGAACGATACAAAAGGGGACTGAGCGGTCAGCAAAAAACCCTAATCAAAAAAACCATCCTGAGATTACAAGAACCCATGTGCCAACTCATGGCACATGGGGAGAACCTCAGTCCACTAGAGCTACCAGCTAGCATAGAGACATAATAAGCAAGCTGGACAAAAAACCAAACAACTGAAAATCAGCACTTAGCTTATCCTGAAAGATCTGGGAGCAGGTAGGCAGGAACCAAACAGAGCACATCTGAATACATTGATAGCCGGCAAGGGAATGACAGAAAGGCCAGGTAAAATAGGAAACACCCAGCCTCTGATGGACAGGTGGAAACCAAAGGCCGCAACCCACCAAAGTCACCCAGTACCAGCAGTAACCACCAGAGGGAGCCCACAAACAGAATCCACAACAGTACCCCCCCCTTGAGGAGGGGTCACCGAACCCTCACGAGAACCCCCAGGGCGATCAGGGTGAGCTCTATGGAAGGCGCGGACCAAATCAGTCGCATGAACATCGGAGGCGACCACCCAGGAATTATCCTCCTGACCATAACCCTTCCACTTAACCAAATACTGGAGTTTGCGTCTGGAAACACGAGAATCCAAGATCTTCTCAACAACATACTCCAATTCTCCCTCCACCAGCACCGGAGCAGGAGGCTCAACCGAAGGAACAACGGGCACCTCATACCTCCGCAACAATGACCGATGGAACACATTATGAATAGCAAACGATGCTGGGAGATCCAAACGAAAAGATACAGGGTTAAGAATCTCCGAGATCCTATAAGGACCGATGAACCGAGGCTTGAACTTAGGAGAAGAGACCTTCATAGGGACAAAACGAGAAGACAACCACACCAAATCCCCAACAAGAAGTCGGGGACCCACGCGGCGACGGCGATTAGCAAACTGCTGAGTCTTCTCCTGAGATAACTTCAAATTGTCCACCACCTGATTCCAAATCTGATGTAGCCTGTCCACCACCATGTCCACTCCAGGACAATCCGAAGACTCCACCTGACCAGAGGAAAAACGAGGATGAAACCCCGAATTACAAAAAAAAGGAGAGACCAACGTGGCAGAACTAGCCCGATTATTAAGAGCAAATTCGGCCAGTGGCAAAAAAGCAACCCAGTCATCTTGATCAGCAGAAACAAAACACCTCAAATAAGTTTCCAAGGTCTGATTAGTTCGCTCCGTCTGGCCATTCGTCTGGGGATGGAATGCAGACGAGAAAGACAAATCAATGCCCATCTTGGCACAAAACGTCCGCCAAAATCTAGACACAAACTGGGATCCCCTGTCAGAAACGATATTCTCCGGAATCCCATGCAAACGGACCACGTTCTGAAAAAATAAAGGGACCAACTCAGAGGAGGAGGGCAACTTAGGCAAGGGCACCAAATGAACCATCTTAGAAAAGCGGTCACACACAACCCAGATAACGGACATTTTCTGTGAAACCGGAAGATCAGAAATAAAATCCATGGAAATGTGCGTCCAAGGCCTCTTCGGGATGGGCAAGGATAACAACAACCCACTGGCCCGAGAACAGCAAGGCTTAGCTCGAGCACACACTTCACAAGACTGCACAAAGGTACGCACATCCCTAGACAAGGAAGGCCACCAAAAAGACCTGGCCACCAAGTCTCTAGTACCAAATATTCCAGGACGACCAGCCAACACAGAAGAATGGACCTCAGAGATGACTCTACTGGTCCAATCATCCGGAACAAACAGTCTTTCTGGTGGACAACGATCCGGTTTATCCACCTGAAACTCCTGCAATGCACGTCGCAAGTCTGGGGATACGGCGGACAATATTACCCCATCCCTAAGGATACCAGTAGGCCCAGAGTCTCCAGGAGAGTCAGGCACAAAACTCCTGGAAAGAGCATCTGCCTTCACATTCTTTGAACCTGGCAGGTATGAAACCACGAAATTGAAACGAGAAAAAAACAACGACCAACGAGCCTGTCTAGGATTCAAACGCCTGGCAGACTCAAGGTAAATGAGATTCTCGTGATCAGTCAAGACCACCACACGATGTTTAGCACCCTCAAGCCAATGACGCCACTCCTCAAATGCCCACTTCATGGCCAAAAGCTCCCGATTACCCACATCATAATTGCGCTCGGCGGGCGAGAATTTTCTAGAGAAGAATGCACATGGCTTCATCACCGAGCCATTAGAACTTCTCTGTGACAAAACCGCCCCCGCTCCAATCTCGGAAGCATCAACCTCAACCTGAAAAGGAAGTGAAACATCTGGTTGACACAACACAGGAGCAGAAGAAAACCGGCGCTTAAGTTCCTGAAAGGCCTCCACGGCCGCAGGAGACCAATCAGCAACATCAGCACCCTTTTTAGTCAAATCAGTCAAAGGTTTGACAATACTGGAAAAATTAGCAATGAACCGACGATAAAAATTAGCAAACCCCAAGAACTTCTGAAGGCTCTTAACAGATGTAGGTTGTGTCCAGTCACAAATCGCCTGAACCTTGACGGGATCCATCTCAATAGTAGAAGGAGAAAAAATGTACCCCAAAAAAGAAATCTTCTGGACTCCGAAGAGACACTTTGAACCCTTCACAAACAGAGAATTGGCCCGCAGAACCTGAAACACCTTCCTGACCTGTAGAACATGAGACTCCCAGTCATCAGAAAACACCAAAATATCATCCAAATACACAATCATAAACTTATCCAGATATTCACGGAAAATATTGTGCATAAAGGACTGAAAGACTGACGGAGCATTGGAGAGTCCAAAAGGCATTACCAAATACTCAAAATGGCCCTCAGGCGTATTAAATGCGGTTTTCCACTCATCACCCTGTTTTATCCGCACCAGATTATACGCACCGCGAAGATCTATCTTAGTGAACCACCTAGCCCCCTTAATGCGAGCAAACAAATCAGTTAATAATGGCAATGGATACTGGTATTTGACTGTAATCTTATTCAGAAGGCGATAATCTATACAAGGCCTCAGGGAACCATCTTTTTTTGCCACGAAAAAGAAACCTGCTCCCAGAGGGGACGAAGATGGACGAATATGTCCCTTTTCCAAGGACTCCTTAATATAATTCCGCATAGCAGTATGCTCTGGCAGTGACAGATTAAATAAACGACCCTTAGGGAACTTACTGCCAGGAATCAATTCTATAGCACAGTCACAATCTCTATGAGGAGGGAGCGAATTGAGCTTAGGCTCCTCAAAAACATCCCTATAGTCAGACAAAAACGCAGGGATCTCAGAAGGAGTAGATGAAGCGATTGAAATTGGAGGTGCATCATCATGAACCCCCTGACATCCCCAGCTTAACACAGACATTGTTTTCCAGTCCAGGACAGGATTATGAGTTTGTAACCATGGCAGACCAAGCACTAGTACATCATGTAAATTATACAGTACAAGAAAGCGAATCACCTCCTGATGAACGGGAGTCATGCGCATGGTCACTTGTGTCCAATACTGCGGTTTATTCATAGCCAATGGTGTAGAGTCAATTCCCTTCAGAGGAATAGGAACTTCCAGAGGCTCCAGACTAAAACCGCAGCGTTTAGCAAATGACCAATCCATAAGACTCAGGGCAGCGCCCGAATCCACATAGGCATCGACGGAAATGGAAGACAGTGAAAAAATCAGAGTCACAGACAAAATGAACCTAGGCTGCAGAGTACCAATGGCAAAAGATTTATCAACCCTTTTTGTGCGTTTAGAGCATGCTGATATAACATGAGCTGAATCACCACAATAAAAACACAATCCATTTTTCCGCCTATAATTTTGCCGTTCACTTCTGGACTGAATTCTATCACATTGCATAGTCTCAGGTGCCTGTTCAGAAGACACCGCCAACTGGTGCACGGGTTTGCGCTCCCGTAAACGCCGATCAATCTGAATGGCCATAGCCATAGACTCATTCAGACCTGTAGGCGTAGGGAACCCCACCATAATATCCTTAATGGCCTCAGAAAGACCATTTCTGAAGTTTGCAGCCAGGGCGCACTCATTCCACTGAGTAAGCACCGACCATTTCCGAAATTTTTGACAATATATTTCCGCTTCATCATGCCCCTGAGAGAGGGCTAATAAAGCCTTTTCAGCCTGAATCTCTAGGTTAGGTTCCTCATAGAGCAATCCCAATGCCAGAAAAAACGCATCCACACTGAGCAATGCAGGATCCCCTGGTGCCAATGCAAATGCCCAATTCTGAGGGTCACCCCGCAGGAAAGATATTACAATCTTGACCTGTTGAGCAGGGTCTCCAGAGGAGCGAGATTTTAAAGAAAGAAACAATTTACAATTGTTCCTGAAATTCAGGAAGGTAGATCTATCTCCAGAAAAGAACTCTGGAATAGGAATTCTAGGTTCAGACATGGGAGTGTGAACAACAAAATCCTGTATGTTTTGAACTTTTGCCGCGAGATTACTCAGGCTGGAAGCCAAACTCTGGACATCCATGTTAAACAGCCAAGATCAGAGCCATTCAAGGGTTAAGAGGAGGTAAGAAGCAGCTAGACAGCAATTAAGGGCTAGGCAGCAAAACTCTGAAGGGAAAAAAAAAAAAAAAAAATTTCCCTTAAACACTTCTTTTTCTCCTGCTTCAGCCCAAACAATTAACACTTTGTGGGCCGGCTATACTGTCATGAATCCCCAATGGCTAGGGATAGCACAGGACAAGCAAAGTACAAATAGATAACGGACGAGCTCTAGGGTGATGGAACCTGGGCTGACCGCTGCCCTACGCCTGACAAACGCAACTAGAGATAGCCAGGGAGCGTGCCTACGTTGGTTCTAGACGCCACGCACCAGCCTAACAGCTAACTAGTACTGCAGAGAAAATAAAGACCTCACTTGCCTCCAGAGGAATGAACCCCAAAAGATATAGTTGCCCCCTCACATGTATTGACGGTGAAATGAGAGGAAGGCACACACATAGAGATGATATATATAGTTTTAGCAAATAGAGGCCCGCTGTAAACTAGAAAGCAGAACGATACAAAAGGGGACTGAGCGGTCAGCAAAAAACCCTAATCAAAAAAACCATCCTGAGATTACAAGAACCCATGTGCCAACTCATGGCACATGGGGAGAACCTCAGTCCACTAGAGCTACCAGCTAGCATAGAGACATAATAAGCAAGCTGGACAAAAAACCAAACAACTGAAAATCAGCACTTAGCTTATCCTGAAAGATCTGGGAGCAGGTAGGCAGGAACCAAACAGAGCACATCTGAATACATTGATAGCCGGCAAGGGAATGACAGAAAGGCCAGGTAAAATAGGAAACACCCAGCCTCTGATGGACAGGTGGAAACCAAAGGCCGCAACCCACCAAAGTCACCCAGTACCAGCAGTAACCACCAGAGGGAGCCCACAAACAGAATCCACAACAGTTAGCGTAGCAATGTGTGAGGCCAGAACAGCACGGCGCTATACACTGTTTAGTGGTCATTCCTGTGTACTGCAGCACAGTTCCTGTTCAGTTTCTCTCTAACCTAGCGGTGGAGATTAACTGCTACGATGTCCTTCATACACAGCACACATAGATATGAAGGATTCCTGCTCTTCTTTCTCTGCAGTACATAAGAAGAAAGCAACATTAGCATGGAAGATAATGTACAGCACTACTGAGCTGTGTGGCTGTGAATCCAGCAATGCAATGAAGCAAAACAGTTGCTTGAAGCTGCAGCTGCCTCTGCATGTGTCTGCCTGGTCTTGCAGTGTGCTTCTCATTCCTCCTCTCCATTCCTATCTCCATAGAGCAGGGGCTCACCACATGGGGCTCACGGACTGGTAATATGTGGTTCAGTCCTGCATGCCAGCTGTGTGCATTAGCCCTAGATCTAGCAAACATCTATGAAGAGCAGATCTTTAAACGTTGACTGGTGATTGTGAGTAGCCTTGCATTGAAGAGCAGATTTGGATGTTTATCAGGGACTATTATTCAATCCAAATGGGGGTAAGGTGGGCCCCTTGGATGTAAATATACTAGTAATGGGATCTCTGGATGTCAATACAGTTTGGTCCATATATATTTGGACAGAGACAACATTTTTCTAATTTTGGTTATAGACATTACCACAATGAATTTTAAACAAAACAATTCAGATGCAGTTGAAGTTCAGACTTTCAGCTTTCATTTGAGGGTATCCACATTAAAATTGGATGAAGGGTTTAGGAGTTTCAGCTCCTTAACATGTGTCACCCTGTTTTTAAAGGGACCAAAAGTAATTGGACAGATTCAATACTTTTAAATAAAATGTTCATTTTTAGTACTTGGTTGAAAACCCTTTGTTGGCAATTAGAAAAATGTTGTCTCTGTCGAAATATATATGGACCTAACTGTATATGGGGGGGGGAGGCAATAGCCGGATCTGTCATGCAACCCTTTTCTTAGATCTTAATGTGGCTCTCGAAGTAGGAAAGCACCACTGTGGTTTTCTGTCATTCCTTTTCTCTTCTCTTTGTCTTTTCCTTTTGGTGTTTTTCTTTTACCATAAAAAATGAAGATTTGGGCCCGGAGATATGGCATTTGCTCATCTGCAAGTGTAGTTATAGACGCTTCAGTGATGATGATGTGATGCTTCCCATGTTTTTTGTACCCTTATTTCTGTGGGGGTTTTTTAAATATATAATATTATAAAAAATAAGATTGTTAAACAAGCACTTATTTACCTTATAATATATATCTGACACGGGGGAGGCGCAGCTTCTTTAATGCAGTATATCTCACCAAATGATTATTCTTCTCAGCAACAAAAGTCAATATTTCTATATCTGACATAATAACAGATTCTTCTATTCCTGGCAGGGACCTCATTTCTTTTAGGATGGATATACATATATACACTTTTATTCTGGTTACATTCTGACTCTATGGCTGGAAACAGTGGAACTGTTTATGTAAATAATCCGGGTTTTCTTACCGCATTAGATGTTCACAAATCAATAATGTGCATTTTACAAATTAAATAAAACCAGATAACGTATCCTCACTTAGGATTGTTTAATCCTGTGGAATGTAAGCAAAGCTGAAATGTTACAATGCATTGTATAATTGGATAGATACATTTGGTCTGTGCAAGAAGGAACGCCCTGGCCCTCAAGGTGGTGACAGCCAGGGGAGGATAGAACAATGGTGCAACCTCTGTAGCTGGAGTAGGGGAAGCAGGGCGACCAAATGCAGATATTTCATATGTATATTAGATTGCTTGTAATGTCCTGAGCTAACGGGAACTTGTCACCAGGTTTGTCAAATATGAACTACAACTATCACCTTATTCAGCGCCTGTGCTGCATTCCATAAATGCTTATAAAAGCCCCTGACTCCCCTTGTGTACCCCCAAAACCTTTTGAAGTTCTCACTCGCTGTATGGTAATCCTCTTGGTGCGGTCTGATGGGCGTGGCTTCTGTGGTCCGATGGGTGTGGCGTATGTGGTCCGATGGGCGTGGCTTCTGGCCCCTTCATCCCGCACTCCGGCTGCTGCTCGACATCCTCCTTCTTTGATTTACGTGGATGATGCCCCCTGCGTCATCCACATTGCCAGGCAAAATCTTGGCTTGCACTTGCGCATTATGCTTTGTCCTACTGCTGGCTTCTGCTGGACGGATAACACAAGTGGCCTATTGAATGTGTACTTTCTTCTGTCTGTGTCCAGCCCCGGTGGAGGCTATGGAGCATTTACCCCTTATGCCTTAATTTTTGTTTTCTATTTGTATAGATAAATCTCATTGTTAAACCCTTTGTATCGGAGCATGTGCACACGGTGTCTCATAGACGCTGGCATACCCGTATAGTTTTTCAAAGGAGAAGAGATTTCTGGAAAATACTGGCAATGTTTTTCCTGAAGTGTCTTATTTGTTATTTTTTTGGTCGCTTTTCTGGAAGACTTGCCGCAGGCGGTCACTTCTTTTAGCAGCTTAAAAGATTTCAAAGCCTAAAACTGTGAACAGAGGTGAGAAAAGACAGACGTGCACTATATGTCATTTTAACATTGCTGCACATAAAGTGGGTGAAATAAGTATTAAACACGTCACCAATATTCTAAGTAAATATAGTTCTAAAGGCGCTATTCACATGAAATTCTCAGCAGATGTCAGGAACAACCCATCCAATCCACACAGGCAAAGAAATCAAGCCATAGACGTCCATAACTTAAGTTATGTGTAATAATGAGAAATAACACAGGCAAAAAGTATTGAACATGCTTACTGAAATTTATTTAATACTTTGCACAGAGACATGGGTCAGTGAAACACACGGACATGTGAATAGCACCATAGGTTATAATGGGTACATTTTGTACCTGTAAACACGTACGCACAACATGGACGCTTGAATGAGGCCTTACATTATCTCTAACACGTGTGGCATGTCAGGGGGAAGGAAACAGTGATTATGTTAATGTAATTGACTGCAATTGTAGAATGGGTTAGTAGGTTCGACAATTCTGACCTTGTTCTACAGCAGATATTTATTATATAGTTATTATAGTAAATGTAAGGCTAATTGTATCATTAAGGATTGCAAATGATTAAAAGCATCATCTCCACTAAATTCTCCCACGTTTTATTGCTTTGCTTTTCAGGAGACTCAAAAGTAACAAAACAGCAATTAGTGATCTCTTTGTATTAATTGATATCATGTGTGTTGAGGTGTATTTGAGGCTGATAATCATTTTTGTAAATGGGTTTCATTTAAAATGTTGGACTGTTTTCCTTCTATAGCCTCAGTGTATGACCGACTAGTATCCTGTACGGCTCAGCCCCCAGCGGTTTTTAAATGATGCTTTTATCTGGAATGCCTCAGTGTTTGATAACTTGCTGAAATCATACAGCCAGTGCCTGATACATGCCGCCCGTGGATCAGGTTTCGTTTAAAACTCTTCTAATCATTTCCCAACTAATGTCTCAGAAACTACAATGGCTCCCTGCATATAACTCTTAGGCCATGTGCACACGATGCAGATTTGCTGCGGATTCGCAGCGGATTTTTCCACTGTGATGTACAGTACAATGTTATTCAATGGGAAAAAAAATAGCTGTGCAGATGGTGCGGAAAAATCAGTGCGGAATTGCAGCGGATTTCAAAGAAGTGCATGTCACTTCTTTTGTGCGGATCTGCACCCCTCCATGATAAAAATCTGCAGTGGCAAAAACCTCTGAAAATCCGCATCAATTCCGCATAAAAACTGCACAAAATCTGCGGCAAATCCACGGCTGCCGATTCTGCCAGGAGATGCGGATTCTGTGCAGAAAATTCAGCACCTCTTTTCCTACGTGTGCACATAGCCTTAGGCTACGTTCCCAAGACATGGACATGGGACAGGGACAACTTAAAATGATGAGAGTCACCTTTTCTTATCACCAGTTATGCTCATATTAGGGGCATGATTTTTTCATTGAATTATGTTATCTAATGATGAAGGTATCAACCTGGGGCAAATGGTCAGTGTATAGAGTGTATATTGAATGGAATGCATATTATTGTATTTTACTGTTAAAGTTCTTGTGTTTTGATCATTTCTAACCTGGCTATTACCATGTATATCTATTTTTTAACCTGCTATACAGTCTGGTGAGCTTTCTGTAATATTCTTTAACTTCCACATGTGGTATGTCTGCCCACTTCTGCTGCCGCTGGCTTCCTGTGGAAGGGACCATGCTTCCTGTGACCCCGCTCTACCACCGCCGGCCCTCAGGTAAGATACCTTAAATTCGGACAAGACGGACCCCCATCTTATAAATATCTTTTTTCTTGGGGTGTGTTTTAAGGTCCGGTGCATCTTGTAGTCCGAAAAATACGGTATTTATAAATATTTTTCTACTCTGATGCTTTATCTGAACTACACACTATTCTGTGACATGTTTGTAGGGAGTCATTTTGAAACTACTATTAAAAGTTACCGTATGTTTTAGGGTTCTAGTTTCTTTCAGGTTTTTCCAGGTGCAGCTGCTACCTCTGCACCCAGTGTAGGTACCATGTATTACCATAATAAAAGAAGAACAATGTATTTGGTAGTAGCAATAGTGTAAACATTATATCATTGGGCCAGATATTTTAAAAGGTTTTATTGCCTTATTATTCAGAGATGTTAACAGCACCATTAGTGTTTGAGGTTGGTTCACCACCTACAAAACACCAACGTATCTGCTGTATAGGTTTTCTCAAATTGTGTTTATTCCTAAAAGATATCTAAAGTATCCAACAAGTTTGGTTGTTAGAAAGTGATGCCCAGTTTGTTTGGAGAGTTATGAAATCAGTAAGGGAGCGGTTCACACTTCCTGTGACTACACCCTGGTGTCTAATATAACTGTGCATTAAAGAAGAGATTTTACAACCATAAGATTGCATCAAGAGCTCATATCTGTCCCGTCTCGTAACATACAGATCCACATGGATTTTCACGGTTTTAGGTTTAATAGGAAAGCTGGATAATGAGGGCCAGGTTATACGAGACCATTACCACTATCTGTCTGTCTGTCTGTCTGTCTGTCTATCTAACACCAGGAACACTTTACAAATGGCCAAGTATAAAAATAGTAAATTATATTAAATAACACATAAAAACTTAATTTAAAAAAGGCAATGAGACAGTAACCACAGACACAAGAAAAAAGGTGGGTATGCGAAAAAGGTGGAAATATATACTGTATAAAATAGTGATCGTCACAAGCCAAAGTGGTTTGATGAACCTTATATGAATGTCAATCCTTTATTCCATTATGCACATATATTGCTATAAGGATAGTCACATACTATTTAGCAAGCACAGTGAGATCATATCAAGGCACACAAATATGAAATAAACCTCCTATTGCATAAAAGCAATGTTGCATATATTTTTAAAGGGGACATATATAAATAAAGAAACATAACTATTGAATAAGCAAATCAATCAGTAGTTTGTGCAAATTAAGGATGTGTCATATAATCATTATATACATACATACATACATGGTATAGTTACCTAAGAGAGTGACAGCGGGGAGACCCACCACACCCAACGCATGTTTATCTTGGAAATGCTTCGTCCCTGGACCTATATAGGAATAATGTATATCTCAATGAAGCAGATTGGGGTTCAGGGCTCCAGGTAAGCAGGGACAACATTAGTCTGGGAACGCTTTTTCTGAAAATGATAAATCTAAGAAATATCCAAACAGAATTTTTAGTAACAGAATGAAATAAGACAAGAGAAAGCTGCATTTGTTATAAATAGACTTGACACATATTCTGGACGTTAATACCATTTCCCCCTCAGTATCTTCTGTTACTATTAATGGTCATGTTATGCTGGGTTACAAGGAGCCAAAACTCAAACTAATCTGCACATTCAGACTTGGATTTATTAGGAGGTATAAACACAAGAAAAATGCTGGCAAAAAAAAAAAAAATCATTTAAAGCTAGTTTTAAAGGAAAATTTCATCTTTGGAGCCAATTTAAAGGGCACCTGTCACCCCGTTTTTTCAGTATGAGATAAAAATACTGTTAAATAGGGCCTGAGCTGTGAATTACAACAGTGTATTTTGTGGACCCCAATTCCCCACCTATGCTGCCAAAATACGTTACCAAAGTAGCCGTTTTCGCCTGTCAATCAGGCTGGTCTGGTCAAAAGGGCGTGGTGTCTTCCCCCAGATCTTGCTTAGTTTTCCATTGGTGGCGTAGTGGTTTGCGCATGCCCAAGATCCCGAATCCACTGCACAGGGGAGTGAAAACAGCGCGATGTGTGCTATTTCATTGGTGATCTGTTGTGTATCCGCTTTTTGGGCTCCCCTGGTGGTTGCTGGTGGTACTGGTGACTTGTTTGCACTTTGCTGCTTCTGTTCACCTGCTTCCATCAGTGTTTGGGAGTTTCCTATTTAGCCTTGCTCTCCAGTCATTTCCTTGCCGGTCATCATTGTAACCAGAGCCTTCGGTTGCATGTTCCTGCTACTAGTCTTCTGATCAGCTAAGTGGACTTTGTCCTTTTGTTTTGTACCTTTTGTCCAGTTTGCAGTTTTTGTTATTCTCTGTAGCTGGAAGCTCTTGCGGGCTGAAATTGCCACTCCTGTGTCATGAGTTGACACAGGAGTCTTAAAGTAATTTCAGGATGGTTTTTGAAAGGGTTTTCAGCTGACCGTGAAGTCCTCTTTTGTATCCTTCTGCTATCTAGTAAGTGGACCTCTCTTTGCTAAATCTACTTTCATACTGTGTATGTCTTTTCCTCTTAATTCACCGTTATTACATGTGGGGGGCTGCTATCATCTTTTGAGGTATTTCCCTAGAGGTAAGCCAGGTCTGTTTCTTCCTCTACCAGGCGTAGTTAGTCCTCCGGCTGGCGCGTGGCATATAGGAAGCCGTAGGTATGCTCCCTGGCTACTGTTAGTTGTGTGGTAGATTTAGCTCACGGTCAACTCGAGTTTCCATCACCCGAGAGCTCGTTCGTTACTTATATGTTTTTTACGTTCCCTTGCCATTGGGAACCATGACAGTATGACCGGCCTGTGTTAAACTTATTGGCAGAAGAAAGGAGAGAAAAGAGAAGTCTGTAAAAAAAAATTTTTTTTCCCCTTTTTCCTCTATGCTTGCTCCATAGTTGGATCAGTTGTATTCCAGCTTTAATTACAGCCTTTGCCTTTCTCTCCTTATAATCCTTGAATGGCTCTGAGCTCACCTGTTTAAAGATGGATCCTCAGAGTTTGGCTGCAGGTTTAAATAATCTTGCTACGAAGGTTCAAAATTTACAAGATTTTGTTATACATGCTCCTATTTCTGAACCTAAAATCCCTACACCAGAGGTGTTTTCCGGAGATAGATCTCGGTTTTTGAATTTCAAATATAATTGTAAGTTATTCCTTTCTCTCAGACCTCACTCCTCAGGAGATCCTGTCCAGCAGGTTAAGATTGTAATCTCTTTGCTGCGAGGTGACCCTCAAAATTGGGCATTTTCATTGGCACCAGGGGATCCTGCGTTGCTCAATGTGGATGCGTTTTTCCTGGCTTTAGGGTTGCTTTATGAGGAACCTAATTTGGAGATTCAAGCTGAAAAAGCTTTGATAGCCCTATCTCAAGGGCAAGATGAAGCGGAGATATACTGCCAAAAATTTCGTAGGTGGTCTGTGCTTACTCAGTGGAATGAGTGCGCCTTAGGGTACTGTCACACAGTACCATTTTGATCGCTACGACGGTACGATTCGTGACGTTCTAGCGATATCGTTACGATATCGCAGTGTCTGACACGCAGCAGCGATCAGGGATCCTGCTGAGAATCGTACGTCGTAGCAGATCGTATGGAACTTTCTTTCGTCGCTTGATCACCCGCTGACATCGCTGGATCGTTGTGTGTGACAGCGATCCAGCGATGTGTTCGCTTGTAACCAGGGTAAACATCGGGTAACTAAGCGCAGGGCCGCGCTTAGTAACCCGATGTTTACCCTGGTTACCAGCGTAAACGTAAAAAAACCAAACAGTACATACTCACATTCCGGTGTCTGTCCCCGGCGTCTCAACTTCTCTCCACTGTGTGAGCGTCTGCCAGCCGGAAAGCGACGTCTGACGTCACCGCTGTGCTTTCCGGCTATGGCGCTTACACAGTGGAGAGAAGCAGAACGCCGGGGGACAGACACCGGAATGTAAGTATGCACTGTTTGTTTTTTTTACGTTTACGCTGGTAACCAGGGTAAACATCGGGTTACTAAGCGCGGCCCTGCGCTTAGTTACCCGATGTTTACCCTGGTTACCGGGGACTTCGGCATCGCTCCAGCGCCGTGATTGCAACATGTGACCGCAGTCTACGACGCTGGAGCGATAATCATACGATCGCTGCGACGTCACGGATCGTGCCGTCGTAGCGATTAAAATGGTACTGTGTGACAGTACCCTTAGCGGCAAATTTCAGAGAGGGCCTTTCTGATGCCGTTAAAGATGTTATGGTCGGGTTCCCTGCGCCTACAGGTCTGAATGAGTCCATGACAATGGCAATTCAGATTGATCGGCGTTTGCGGGAGCGCAAACCCGTGCACCATTTGGCGGTATCTTCTGAAGAGACGCCAGAGAAAATGCAATGTGACAGAGTTATGTCCAGAAGCGAGCGGCAGAATTATAGGCGTAAAAATGGGTTATGCTTCTATTGTGGTGATTCTGCTCATGTTATATCGGCATGCTCTAAGCGTACTAGGAAGGTTGACAAGCCCATTTCATTTGGCACTTTACAGTCCAAATTTATTTTGTCTGTAACCTTGATTTGTTCATTATCAGTTATTACCGTGGATGCCTATGTGGACTCTGGCGCCGCTCTGAGTCTTATGGACTGGTCCTTTGCCAGGCGCTGTGGGTTTGATTTAGAGCCTCTGGAAGTCCCTATACCTCTGAAGGGTATTGATTCTACACCTTTGGCTTGTAATAAACCACAGTTCTGGACGCAAGTGACTATGCGTATGACTCCAGACCATCAGGAGGTGATTCGCTTCCTTGTGTTGTACAATTTACATGATGTTTTGGTGCTTGGATTACCATGGTTACAGTCTCATAACCCAGTCCTTGACTGGAAGGCTATGTCTGTGTTAAGCTGGGGATGTCGGGGGGCTCATGGGGACACTCCTATGGTGTCCATTTCGTCATCTATTCCATCTGAGATTCCGGCATTTTTGTCTGATTATCGTGATATTTTTGAAGAGCCTAAGATTGGTTCACTCCCTCCTCACAGGGATTGTGATTGCGCCATAGATCTGATTCCTGGCAGTAAATTTCCAAAGGGTCGTTTGTTTAACCTATCTGTACCTGAACATGCTGCTATGCGCGAGTATATTAAGGAGTCCCTGGAAAAGGGACATATTCGTCCTTCTTCATCACCTTTAGGAGCCGGTTTTTTCTTTGTCTCTAAAAAGGATGGCTCTCTGAGGCCTTGTATTGATTATCGTCTCCTGAATAAAATTACAGTCAAATATCAGTATCCGTTGCCTTTGCTGACTGATTTGTTTGCTCGCATAAGGGGGGCTAAGTGGTTCTCTAAGATTGATCTTCGTGGGGCGTATAATTTGGTGCGAATTAAGCAGGGGGATGAGTGGAAGACCGCATTTAATACGCCTGAGGGCCATTTTGAGTATTTGGTAATGCCTTTCGGCCTTTCTAATGCACCTTCTGTCTTTCAGTCCTTAATGCATGATATTTTCCGTGAATATTTGGATAAATTTATGATTGTGTACTTGGATGATATTTTCATTTTTTCTGATGACTGGGAGTCTCATGTTCAGCAGGTCAGGAGGGTTTTTCAGGTTTTGCGGGAGAATTCTTTGTGTGTAAAGGGTTCAAAGTGTGTTTTTGGGGTTCAAAAAATTTCATTTTTGGGGTATATTTTTTCCCCTTCTTATATTGAGATGGACCCTGTCAAGGTTCGGGCTATTTACGACTGGACGCAGCCTACTTCTCTGAAGAGTCTCCAGAAATTCTTGGGCTTTGCTAATTTTTATCGTCGATTTATAGCTGGTTTTTCTGGCGTTGCTAAACCTCTGACGGATTTGACTAAAAAGGGTGCTGATGTTGCCAATTGGTCCCCTGCTGCCGTGGAGGCCTTTCGGGAGCTTAAGCGCCGCTTTTTGTCTGCCCCTGTGTTGCGCCAGCCTGATGTTTCTCTTCCCTTTCAGGTTGAGGTCGATGCTTCCGAGATCGGAGCGGGGGCGGTTTTGTCGCAGAAAAGTTCCGACTGCTCAGTGATGAGACCTTGTGCGTTCTTTTCGCGAAAATTTTCGGCCGCCGAGCGAAACTATGATGTTGGTAATCGGGAGCTTTTGGCCATGAAGTGGGCATTTGAGGAGTGGCGTCATTGGCTTGAGGGTGCCAGACATCAGGTGGTAGTTTTGACTGATCACAAGAATTTAATTTATTTGGAGTCTGCCAGGCGCCTGAATCCTAGACAGGCACGTTGGTCGTTGTTCTTTTCCCGGTTTAATTTTGTGGTCTCGTACTTACCGGGTTCTAGGAATGTGAAAGCAGATGCTCTTTCTAGGAGTTTTGAGCCTGACTCTCCTGGGAATTCTGAACCTGCTGGTGTCCTTAAGGATGGAGTGGTTTTGTCTGCTGTCTCTCCAGATTTGCGACGTGCTTTGCAAGAATTTCAGGCGGATAGACCTGATCGTTGTCCGTCTGGTAAACTGTTTGTTCCTGACGAGTGGACCACTAGAGTCATCTCAGAAGTTCATTCTTCTACTCTGGCAGGTCATCCGGGAATTTTTGGCACCAGAGATTTGGTGGCTAGATCCTTCTGGTGGCCTTCCCTGTCTCGAGATGTGCGTGTTTTTGTGCAGTCTTGCGATGTGTGTGCTCGGGCCAAGCCTTGTTGTTCTAGGGCTAGTGGGTTGTTGTTGCCCTTGCCTATTCCGAAGAGGCCTTGGACGCACATCTCTATGGACTTTATCTCGGATCTCCCTGTTTCTCAGAAGATGTCTGTCATCTGGGTGGTGTGTGACCGTTTTTCTAAAATGGTTCATTTGGTGCCATTGCCTAAGTTGCCTTCCTCATCTGAGTTGGTCCCTCTGTTTTTTCAAAATGTGGTTCGCTTGCATGGTATTCCGGAAAACATCGTTTCTGACAGGGGTACCCAGTTCGTGTCTAGATTTTGGCGGGCAGTCTGTGCCAGGTTGGGCATTGATTTGTCCTTTTCGTCTGCATTCCATCCTCAGACCAATGGCCAGACGGAGCGAACTAATCAAACTTTGGAGACTTATTTGAGGTGTTTTGTGTCTGCGGATCAGGATGATTGGGTTGCCTTTCTGCCGTTGGCGGAGTTTGCTCTTAATAATCGGGCTAGTTCTGCCACTTTGGTTTCTCCTTTCTTTTGCAATTCAGGGTTTCATCCGCGTTTTTCATCTGGTCAGGTTGAATCTTCGGATTGTCCTGGAGTGGATGCGGTGGTGGATCGGTTGCATCGGATTTGGGGACAAGTGGTGGATAATTTGGAATTGTCCCAGGAGAGGACTCAGCAGTTTGCTAACCGTCGTCGTCATGTTGGTCCCCACCTTCGCGTTGGGGACTTGGTGTGGTTGTCTTCCCGTTTTGTCCCTATGAGGGTTTCTTCTCCCAAATTTAAGCCTCGGTTCATTGGTCCTTATAGGATTTTGGAGATTCTTAACCCTGTTTCCTTTCGTTTGGACCTCCCGGCATCTTTCGCTATCCATAATGTGTTCCATCGGTCGTTGTTGCGGAGATATGAGGTACCGGTGGTTCCTTCTACTGAACCTCCTGCTCCTGTGCTGGTGGAGGGTGAATTGGAGTATGTCGTAGAGAAGATCTTGGACTCCCGTATTTCCAGACGGAGACTTCAATATCTGGTTAAATGGAAAGGCTATGGTCAGGAAGATAATTCTTGGGTAACTGCCTCTGATGTTCATGCCTCGGATTTGGTTCGTGCCTTTCATAGGGCTCATCCAGATCGCCCTGGCGGTTCTTGTGAGGGTTCGGTGCCCCCTCCTTAAGGGGAGGGTACTGTTGTGTATCCGCTTTTTGGGCTCCCCTGGTGGTTGCTGGTGGTACTGGTGACTTGTTTGCACTTTGCTGCTTCTGTTCACCTGCTTCCATCAGTGTTTGGGAGTTTCCTATTTAGCCTTGCTCTCCAGTCATTTCCTTGCCGGTCATCATTGTAACCAGAGCCTTCGGTTGCATGTTCCTGCTACTAGTCTGCTGATCAGCTAAGTGGACTTTGTCCTTTTGTTTTGTACCTTTTGTCCAGTTTGCAGTTTTTGTATTTCTCTGTAGCTGGAAGCTCTTGCGGGCTGAAATTGCCACTCCTGTGTCATGAGTTGACACAGGAGTCTTAAAGTAATTTCAGGATGGTTTTTGAAAGGGTTTTCAGTTGACCGTGAAGTCCTCTTTTGTATCCTTCTGCTATCTAGTAAGTGGACCTCTCTTTGCTAAATCTACTTTCATACTGTGTATGTCTTTTCCTCTTAATTCACCGTTATTACATGTGGGGGGCTGCTATCATCTTTTGGGGTATTTCCCTAGAGGTAAGCCAGGTCTGTTTCTTCCTCTACCAGGCGTAGTTAGTCCTCCGGCTGGCGCGTGGCATATAGGAAGCCGTAGGTATGCTCCCTGGCTACTGTTAGTTGTGTGGTAGATTTAGCTCACGGTCAACTCGAGTTTCCATCACCCGAGAGCTCGTTCGTTACTTATATGTTTTTTACGTTCCCTTGCCATTGGGAACCATGACAGTGATCGTGGGGGCGGCCATCTTCCTTTGGCCGCGCGTGCGCAGAAGCGGCGCTCTGCTGGCCGCGGCTTCAGGAAAATGGCCGCGGGATGCCGCGCGTGCGCAGATGGAGATCGCGGCGGCCATTTTCCTGAAGCAGAATTCGCATCTCGGCTTCAGGAAAATGGCCGCCGCGATTTCCATCTGCGCACGCGCGGCATCCCGCGGCCATTTTCCTGAAGCCGCGGCCAGCACGCGCGGCCAAAGGAAGATGACCAGACCAGCCTGATTGACAGGCGAAAATGGCTACTTTGGTAACGTATTTTGGCAGCATAGGTGGGGAATCGGGGTCCACAAAATACACTGTTGTAATGCACAGCTCAGGCCCTATTTAACAGTATTTTTATCTCATACTGAAAAAACGGGGTGACAGGTGCCCTTTAAGGAATGTATTCTGGGCTAAACTTTGTGTGGGTTCTCGATACACTGAATAAAATGCACATCAGAAAAATCAGTTTCAGAATAATTGATAAATTTGCAGGTTAAACTGCAGAGTCTGAAATTGGTTTGTAAGAAATTTTCACATGGATTTTAAGACAGAAAAGGGAAAATTTCAACTCTCAAATCTAGGCTGTTTTTAAAATACTGAAATACGTTATACTGTTCCTCTGTTTTCTATGGTTGACTCAAAAGTCTAATGTTGGAGTATGGTATACAGAATATTGGAGTCTGGTATACAGCCTTATTCTTATGTTACAGCTGTGTGTATGGTCATTATATCCCTGTGGCTCCGTAGTACATGTCCCAGGGTATGGTGCCTGCTTATAGCACTATATTATCGAGATAATAGCCCCCAATATAGACTTTAAGGCCGGTGTCAGACTGGCGTTTTAAACGGCCGAGTACAATGCGATAAAAAAAAAAAATCGCATTGCACTCGGACCGATGTTAAGCTATGGGGCAGCTCCCACCAGCAGACTTTTTGTCGGCCGTTTTCCTCGGTCCGAGACAATCGCAGCATGCGATTTGGAACCAATATTTTTTTTTGATAGGGAGTTAAGGGTTAAAAGTTGACCAGCAATTTCTCATTTTTACAACACCATTTCTTTTTAGGGACCACATCTCATTTGAAGTCATTTTGAGGGGTCTATATGATAGAAAATAACCAAGTGTGACACCATTCTAAAAACTGTACCCCTCAAGGTGCCCAAAACCCCATTCAAGAAGTTTATTAACCCTTCAGGTGTTTCACAGAAATTTTTGGAATGTTTAAATAAAAATGAACATTTAACTTTTTTCACACAAAATTTAATTCAGCTCCAATTTGATTTATTTTACCAAGGGTAACAGGAGAAAATGGACCCCAAAAGTTGTTGTACAATATTTCCTGAGTATGCTGATGCCCCATATGTGGGGGTAAACCACTGTTTAGGCGCATGGCAGAGCTCGGAAGGGAAGGAGCGCTATTTGACTTTTCAATGCAAAATTGACTGGAATTGAGATGGGACGCCATGTTGCGTTTGGAGAGCCCCAGATGTGCCTAAACATTAAAACCCCCCACAAGTGACACCATTTTGGAAAGTAGACCCCCTAAGGAACTTATCTAGATGTGGGGTGAGCACTTTGACCCACCAAGTGCTTCACAGAAGTTTATAATGCAGAGCCATGAAAATAAAAAATCATATTTTTTCACAAAAATGATCTTTTCGCCCCCAATTTTTTATTTTCCCAAGGGTAAGAGAAGAAATTGGACCCCAAATGTTGTTGTGCAATTTGTCCTGAGTACGCTGATACCCCATATGTGGGGGTAAACCACTGTTTGGGCGCATGGCAGAGCTCGGAAGGGAAGGAGCGCCGTTTGACTTTTCAACGCAGAATTGGCTGGAATTGAGATGGGATGCCATGTTGCGTTTCGAGAGCCACTGATGTGCCTAAACATTGAAACCCCCCAAAAGTGACACCATTTTGGAAAGTAGACCCCCTAAGGAACTTATCTAGATGTGTTGTGAGAGCTTTGAACCCCCAAGTGTTTCACTACAGTTTATAACGCAGAGGCGTGAAAATAAAAATTATTTTTTTCCCACAAAAATTATTTGTTGGCCCCCAGTTTTGTATTTTCCCAAGGGTAACAGGAGAAGTTGGACCCCAAAAGTTGTTGTCGAATTTGTCCTGAGTACGCTGATACCCCATATGTTGGGATAAACCCGTTTGGGCGCATGGGAGAGCTCGGAAGGGAAGGAGCACGGTTTTACTTTTTCAACGCAGAATTGACTGGAATTGAGATCAGACGCCATGTCGCATTTGGAGAGCCCCTGATGTGCCTAAACAGTGGAAACCCCCAATTCTAACTGAAACCCTAGCCCTAACCCTAACCCTAGCCCTAACCCTAGCCTTAACCCTACCCCTAACCCTAGCCCTAACCCTAATGGGAAAATGGAAATAAATACATTTTTTAATTGTATTATTTTTCCCTAACTAAGGGGGTGATAAAGGGGGATTTGATTTACTTTTATAGCATTTTTTTAGCGGATTTTTATGATTGACAGCCGTCACAGACTAAAAGATGCTTTTTAGTGCAAAAAATAGTTTTTGCGTCTCCACATTTTGAGAGCTAAAATTTTTCCATATTTTGGTCCACAGTCATGTGAGGTCTTGTTATTTGCGGGACGAGTTGACATTTTTATTGGTAACATTTTCGGGCACGTGACATTTTTTGATCGCTTTTTATTCCGATTTTTGTGAGGCAGAATGACCAAAAACCAGTTATTCATGAATTTATTTTTGGGGGGGCGTTTACACCATTCCACGTTTGGTAAAATTGATAAAACTGTTTTATTGTCCGGATCAGTACGATTACAGCAATACCTCATTTATATCATTTTTTTATGTTTTGGCGCTTTTATACGATAAAAACTATTTTATAGAAAAAATAATTATTTTTACATCGCTTTATTCTGAGGACTATAACTTTTATATTTTTTCGCTGATGCTGCTGTATGGCGGTTCATTTTTGCAGGAAAAGATGACGTTTTCAGCAGTACCATGGTTATTTATATCCGTATTTTTGATCGCGTGTTATTCCACTTTTTGTTCGGCGGTATGATAATAAAGCGGTTTTTTTGCCTCTTTTTTTTTTTGCGTTCACTGAAGGGGTTAACTAGTGGGACAATTTTATAGGTGGGGTCGTTACGGACGCGGTGATGCTAAATATGTGTACTTTTATTGTTTTTTTATTATTTAGATAAAGAAATGTATTTATGGGAATATTTTTTTTTCTTCTTAATTTAGGAAAAAAAATTTTTTTTTTTTTTACACATGTAAATATTTTTTTTTTACTTTACAACATTGCCCCGGGGGGGGGGGGGGGGGGGGCATCATGTTATTGGGTCAGATCAGCACTTTGCAGAGCACTGTGTCAGATCAGCGATCTGACATGCAGGGCTGCAGGCTTACCAGCGCTTGATCTAAGCAGGCGCTGGTAAGCCACCTCCCTGCAGGACCCGGATGCAGCCCCGCGGCCATTTTGGATCCGGGGCCTGCAGGGAGAAGAAGGTAGGAGACCCTCGGAGCAACGCAATCACATCACGTTGCTCCGAGGGTCTCAGGGAAGCATGCAGGGAGCCCCCTCCCTGCGCGATGCTTCCCTATGCTGCCGAAACACTTTGATCATGTTTGATCGCAGTGTGCCGGGGTTAATGTGCCAGGGGCGGTCTGTGACCACTCCTGGCACATAGTGCCGGATGTCAGCTGCAATAGTCAGCTGACACCCGGCCGCGCTCCCCCCGTGAGCACGGCCAATCGCATATGACGTACTATCCCGTCACTGGGAATTAAGTCCCAGGTCACCTCGACGGGACAGTACGTCATATGGGATTAAGGGGTTAATGGAGGTTTCCACTCTAATGGTTCGCTCCCACTTGTGATTAAATCAGACGAATGCAAATTCGGTTAAAAATCGGATTGCTTTCGCACCAATTTAGTGCTTGTGTTCCGAGTGGCGTTTTTTTTCTTGCTCCAATCAGATTGCGATCAGACAGGGAAAAAATGCAGCATGCTGAATTCGGATCTCATCCATCCATACAAGTCTCAGGTAATATCTGAGTGCAGTGCGATTTCTATGGACGCCGGCAAGAGGAGATGGAGAAATTACTTCTCCATCTCCTCTGTGCCTGTACTGCAACTCTCCCATGCGAGAGGATTGTATCACAGAGCACTAACACTCGGATCACGCTCACAGCAAAGCAGGAGCCACGTGTTATTAGCATATTGTATTGCATCGGATGTGATACGCTGGTGTGTCTCCGGCCTAACGTAGAATTCCCTAGCTGATTTTATAAGCCAGAAATTCCCTTTAAAGGGCCACTGTCACCCCCCCCCCAGCCGTTATAAACTAAAAGAGCCACCTTGTGCAGCAGTAATGCTGCAGTCTAACAAGGTGGCTCTTTTAGTTTTTGATTCATTTATTACCTCAATAAAGCGTTTTAAAAATTGGCCACACATACCAGATATTGTACCAGGAGGCGGTCCGAAGCGTCCTGTATGAATCTCCCAACTGCCGTCACTCTTCTCTTCAGGGCCGATGGTACCCGCCCCCTTCGCGTTGTTGATTCTTAAATCCGGCGCCTGCGCTGTGCGTGCCTGTCTGGGGCCTGCGCAGTGTTCTTTGTCAGTCACATCTCAGATGCCGGGTGCCTGACTGCGCCTGTGCCGGCAGTGCGGCCGCCCTGTTACTGAATCCCCGCCCCGCACTGTGTTATTCATTATGCACAGTGCGGGGCTGGCATTCCTGGGCATGCGCACTGCGCTGTTCAGGCGCTCCCCCATCTCGGACGCTCTCCCATCTCTGACGCTCCCCCGCCTTCCCAGGAACCCCAGCCCCGCACTGTGCATAATGAATAACACAGTGCGGGGCGGGGATTCAGTAACAGGGCGCAGTCAGGCACCCGGCATCTGAGATGTGACTGACAAAGAACACTGCGCAGGCCCCAGGCAGGCACGCACAGCGCAGGCGCCGGATTTAAGAAGCAACAACGCGAAGGGGGCGGGTACCATCGGCCCTGAAGAGAAGAGTGACGGCAGTTGGGGGATTCATGCAGGACGCTTCGGACCGCCTCCTGGTACAATATCTGGTATGTGTGGCCAATTTTTAAAACGCTTTATTGAGGTAATAAATGAATCAAAAACTAAAAGAGCCACCTTGTTAGACTGCAGCATTACTGCTGCACAAGGTGGCTCTTTTAGTTTATAATGGCTGGAGGGGGGTGACAGTGGCCCTTTAAAGCAAACTTATCAGCTCCTTTACAATGCCTTCTTCTATAGTAGTAGTGACAGACACGCTGACTTCACTAATACTTGTATGTTTTTATGCAGCAATGTTAGGAAAAGTCCACTTTGATCTCTGCAGTGAGTGTCCAGCAGAGAATCCAGAGTAATAAAATAGAATTCAAAAGCAAAACAAGGAGTCCAAAGTACTGCATACTTGTGCAGCGTCCAACCCGCAGCGTCCAGATTTGACTGCATAGTGGATGGGATTTCAAGAAATTGCATGCACATTCTGCATTCCCAGAGGCCCGTGGATCACCGAGACGGACATGCGGCGCGTCTTTCCAGACATCTTTGGTGTCTATGCAAGATAACTTTCACCCATACAATGTATTGGATGCCGTGATTTCCCTCAGTTCAATGAACACTTGCGGAATCACCTACGTTCAATAGCCGGCAGCACTTTGGGCACAGCAGACATGCGCTCCGTCCAAAGCGCTGCCAATTCCTGAACGTCTGCACATACCCTAACAGGGACATTTACCATATGTCAATCAGCATCTGGAGGCCAGGAAATGCCCACACACAGTATCATGAATATACTGGACTCTTGCCCTCACAGCGGACTCCTTCATTGATGGCTGCATATTGCAGAGAATATTATGTAAAGATCATGAACAGTTTTACTTCCTTCCAGCAAGATATTTGTGCCTATTAATGTAGGCATATAGATGTAAAGTTTTGCATGATATGAGTCAGCATCTCCAGTGGTTTTACACAATAAATTACTCTAAGCAGAAGAATTTGAATGTGGGCAGGCAGATGCCAGAGAAACACGTCGAGATGCCAACTCTGCCTGAGATGCCCAAACTTGAAGAACTTGCTCATTCTCGCCCAGTTTAGAAATAAGACTGGAAAACAACTTAACCACATCAGTTTGAGAAAAATGTCACTTGAAGCTTTGTGCAAAACCTGTGCCAGTCCTCAGCCCACCAAGTGCCATCTTGTGAAAAGATGTCACATAGCATAATTCATGTCATCATACCTCTGCACCACCTTTCACAATGCCGCAGTTCCCAATCTCCAGGATCCTGATGTCACTGCATTATGTACAAATACCTATAGATATTTTACTGCAAAAAATATCTAGAAAGTAAAAAAAGGAAAATGATACTGTGCCATCTGCACTGTGGTTTGGAAAGGTGTGGCCCAGTACACTTGTGGTTAGAAGAGTAAAATTATTCTGAAAGTGCTGAAGAATGTTTTGTGCCCTGCAACAGACACTGCAGACATTTCCGGTCTGGTAATAAAGCTGTGACAATCTGACTACAGCATATTCTGCTTGCCCTCCACATGTTATTCAACCCTGCATGGGGAACCTTCAAGGTGCATGGAAAGAGAGAAAAGCAGCAATGTCAGTCAGAGGCGTAGCTAGGGTTTTGGTCCAGGGGGGGCGAAGCTTCTGAGTGGGCCCCTAACCAGGTAACCTTGATTACAACTTGATGACGCCCCCTAATAGTGGAGGAGAACCTCAGCAAACTGTGCTGTTACTGAAGATAAATCTCTATATAACAACCAACATGATATTACCGCCATATGGTCAGTGGTAAATACCAGCCCTTCAGAACATATAACAGATCACAGCACAGTTACAGATAATGACTTACCGTTGACGTTCTTTATGATGGAATCGTCACTTTTCCCGTCTTTTCCATCTGGCCCAGACCGACATGATAACTTCTTCCAGGAAGGACTCAGCTGCAGGGAATACAACAAAGACACATTTCTCTTCTCACATTCCAGCCACCATCTATTCCCAACCTGCACAAACTCCTCATCCTGCTGATACCCCAATACTGAGCCGCTGCTGCCGTACGTGACCCTATTACTGCCCCTGATACCCAAATACTGAGCCGCTGCTGCCGTATGTGTCCCTATTACTGCTCCTGATACCCCAATACTGAGCCACTGCTGCCGTATGTGTCCCTATTACTGCCCCTGATACCCAAATACTGAGCCGCTGCTGCCGTATGTGTCCCTATTACTGCTCCTGATACCCCAATACTGAGCCACTGCTGCCGTATGTGTCCCTATTACTGCCCCTGATACCCCAATACTGAGCCGCTGCTGCCGTACATGACCCTATTACTGCCCCTGATACCCAAATACTGAGCCGCTGCTGCCGTATGTGTCCCTATTACTGCTCCTGATACCCCAATACTGAGCCACTGCTGCCGTATGTGTCCCTTTTACTGCCCCTGATACCCCAATACTGAGCCGCTGCTGCCGTACGTGACCCTATTACTGCCCCTGATACCCAAATACTGAGCCGCTGCTGCCGTATGTGTCCTTATTACTGCTCCTGATACCCCAATACTGAGCCGCTGCTGCCGTATGTGTCCTTATTACTGCACCTGATACCCCAATACTGAGCCGCTGCTGCCCTATGTGACCCTATTATTGCACCTACTCTGTGGTTCTCTGTACCCTCTAAAATCTAAAGCACCCCTCTATAATATAGTAATGCCGGGTGCAAGTGCCGTAGAAAACAGAGCTCACATTTTGCCCCCTAGAAAATAATAATGCCCTCTGTGTGCCCCTTTGATAGTCACAGTAACCTGAGTTCCCCTATTACAATAAGTGCCCACTTTACATTTAATAATGTCCTGAGTCTCCCCCCTGTACAGCTCACCTATACACAGTATAATGCCCCCTAACTGTATAGTACCACCCACACAGTATACTGACCCGTTAGTAGCCTTCAAACTGTTTGATGGCTCCAACACTGTAATCCCAACACTGTAATCCCCACACTGTATGATGGCCCCATAGATAACCTCCATATAGTATAATGTGCCAGATAGTCCTCAATATAGCACAAGGCAGCACCCCTATAGGCAGACCCTGTAGTATAAGGCAGCACCCCCCATAGGCAGATCCGGTAGAATAAGGCAGCACCCCCCAAAGGCAGATCCTGTAGAATAAGGCAGCACTCCCCCCATAGGCAGATCCTGTAGAATAAGGCAGCACTCCCCCCATAGGCAGATCCTGTAGAATAAGGCAGCCCTCCCCCCCCCATAGGCAGATCCTGTAGAATAAGGCAGCACTCCCCCCATAGGCAGATCCTGTAGAATAAGGCAGCCCTCCCCCCCCCATGGGCAGATCCTGTAAAATAAGGCAGCACTCCCCCCTATAGGCAGATCGTGTGTATAAGGCAGCACTCCCCCCTATAGGCAGATCCTGTAGAATAAGGCAGCACCCCCCATAGGCAGATCCTGTGTATAAGGCAGCACTCCCGTGCATAGGCAGATCCTGTAGAATAAGGCAGCACTCCCCCCTTATAGGCAGATCCTGTGTATAAGACAGCACTCCCCCCTTATAGACAGATCCTGTATATAAGGCAGCACTCCCCCCTATAGGCAGATCCTGTATATAAGGCAGCACTCCCCCCTATAGGCAGATCCTGTATATAAGGCAGCAGTCCCCCCCTATAGGCAGATCCTGTATATAAGGCAGCACTCCCCCCCTATAGGCAGATCCTGTGTATAAGGCAGCACTCCCCCCTTATAGGCAGATCCTGTATATAAGGCAGCACTCCCCCCCATAGGCAGATCCTGTATATAAGGCAGCACTCCCCCCCTATAGGCAGATCCTGTATATAAGGCAGCACTCCCCCCCTATAGGCAGATCCTGTATATAAGGCAGCACTCCCCCCTATAGGCAGATCCTGTGTATAAGGCAGCACTCCCCCCTTATAGGCAGATCCTGTATATAAGGCAGCACTCCCCCCCTATAGGCAGATCCTGTATATAAGGCAGCACTCCCCCCTATAGGCAGATCCTGTATATAAGGCAGCACTCCCCCCCTATAGGCAGATCCTGTATATAAGGCAGCACTCCCCCCCTATAGGCAGATCCTGTATATAAGGCAGCACTCCCCCCTTATAGACAGATCCTGTATATAAGGCAGCACTCCCCCCCCATAGGCAGATCCTGTATATAAGGCAGCACTCCCCCCCCTATAGGCAGATCCTGTATATAAGGCAGCACTCCCCCTATAGGCAGATCCTGTATATAAGGCAGCACTCCCCCCTATAGGCAGATCCTGTATATAAGGCAGCACTCCCCCCCCTATAGGCAGATCCTGTGTATAAGGCAGCACTCCCCCCTTATAGGCAGATCCTGTAGAATAAGGCAGCACTCCCCCCCTATAGGCAGATCCTGTATATAAGGCAGCACTCCCCCCTTATAGACAGATCCTATATATAAGGCAGCACTCCCCCCATAGGCAGATCCTGTATATAAGGCAGCACTCCCCCCTATAGGCAGATCCTGTATATAAGGCAGCACTCCCCCCCTATAGGCAGATCCTGTATATAAGGCAGCACTCCCCCCTATAGGCAGATCCTGTATATAGGGAAGCACTCCCCCATATAGGCAGATCCTGTGTATAAGGCAACACTCCCCCCTTATAGACAGATCCTGTATATAAGGCAGCACTCCCCCCCCATAGGCAGATCCTGTATATAAGGCAGCACTCCCCCCCTATAGGCAGATCCTGTATATAAGGCAGCACTCCCCCCTATAGGCAGATCCTGTATATAAGGCAGCACTCCCCCCTATAGGCAGATCCTGTATATAAGGCAGCACTCCCCCCCCTATAGGCAGATCCTGTGTATAAGGCAGCACTCCCCCCTTATAGGCAGATCCTGTAGAATAAGGCAGCACTCCCCCCCTATAGGCAGATCCTGTATATAAGGCAGCACTCCCCCCTTATAGACAGATCCTGTATATAAGGCAGCACTCCCCCCCCATAGGCAGATCCTGTATATAAGGCAGCACTCCCCCCCTATAGGCAGATCCTGTATATAAGGCAGCACTCCCCCCTATAGGCAGATCCTGTATATAAGGCAGCACTCCCCCCCTATAGGCAGATCCTGTATATAAGGCAGCACTCCCCCCCCCTATAGGCAGATCCTGTGTATAAGGCAGCACTCCCCCCTTATAGGCAGATCCTGTAGAATAAGGCAGCACTCCCCCCTATAGGCATATACTGTATATAAGGCAGCCCCCCAGGCAGATCAAGCAGCCACCCCTCCCCCCCGGCAGATCAAGCAGCCCCCATATAAAACACAGTAAAGAAATACTCACCTCTCTTCCTCCTTGTTCCAGCGGCACTCCCTACTCCCGCTCATCTGACAGCGGGCGCTGGGCGGTGACGTCATCGCGCCCGCTGTCAGACATGTGGGGGATGATGGGAGGAGTGCAGCGCAGCGCTCCTTCCCTCATCACTGCGGTGAGCTGTATCGGCTAGATGGCGATACAGCTCACCGTGCAATGACAGGCGGGGGGCCCACTGCTGGCACCGGGCCCCCGCCACCTGCTCAGGGGCCCCATAGCGGCAGAGCAGGGGATCGATTCTCCCTGCTCTGCCGCAGAATGTAACTGCATCGGCGCGCTGCGAGCGCCGATGCAGTTACAGTAGCGTAGCTCCGGGTGGGCCCCCTCAGAGCGCGGGGCCCGGGGCGATGGCCCCCTCTGCCCCCCCGGTAGCTACGCTACTGATGTCAGTGCATCCAAACAACTGGTGCAAAAGAAAATGTCTTCCATTTATTTCCATGTGCACATGGATTTTCGAAAGCTTCATTCAGATAGAAGGAACAGTTGCAGAAATGTTTGCAAAACAACTAAGGAAGGGGGGCCTCAAACTGTCCCTGTGACCCTAACTATCCCTGTCCCGGGGTACTCTTGAAGGTAGAGAGGCCCAAGTATCCTACCTTACTACGCTCCTGTTAAACCCTGATCTGTCCGCTCCCCCACCCCTGGGGCAGAACTGTAAGGTAAACAAGACACAAAGACAAAACAGGGAACACAGAAACCCTCTATCATACAAAAGCACTAACCAACAATAGGGAGGAGGATAGGGACAGGGAGGAATAAACTAAATGGAAACAGGGACCAGGAGATAAACACACATGTACAGTAAATACAGAGCTCCTGTATATAATGTCACTGGTGATCACTGTATTACCTATACATTATACACTACATACAGAGCTGTGTATAATGTCACCAGTGACCACTGTATTACCTGCACACTACGGTATATACAGAGCTCCTGTGTATAATATCACTGCGAAATTTAGAGCTAATCAAGGCAGATAGTGTGGCAGTTTCAGTTAATTAGGGTGTACAGTGCGATGGTTATAGCTAATAAGGGCAGACAGTGTGGAGGTTATAATTAACATAGTAACATAGTTAGCAAGGCCGAAAAAAGACATTTGTCCATCCAGTTCAGCCTATATTCTGTCAGAATAAATCCCCAGATCTACATAATTCTAAAGAACCTAATAACTGATAGTAACATAGTTAGCAAGGCTGAAAAAAGACAATTAATAAGGGCAGACAGTGTTGTGATTAAAGCTAATAAGAGCAGACAGTGGAGAAGTTTTAGCTAATAAAGGCGGACAGTGTGGCAGTTATAGTTCAGAAAGAGGATGGTGTGTAGTCAATATTTTAAAGGAAAGGACAGTGTGAAGGGAGCGCTACAGTGCTTATCTTTACAATTTATAATATAATTATATAATGCCCCTAACATAACAATCCATAACTTGTCAGATAACGTGATACATGGCTATGTTGCCGCCTGACAAGTTAAGGACTACATCTGTATTTAGGTTGGTAGCATTAATTAGAATATTAACCACTGCAGCATGCCAAACCCTAACAGAGCGTACTACACTTAAGGCCCCGTCTCACTAAGCGATTTACCAACGATCACGACCAGCGATATGACCTGGCCGTGATCGTTGGTAAGTCGCTGTGTGGTCGCTGGGGAGCTGTCACACAGACCGCTCTCCCCAGCGACCAACGATCAGGGGAACGACTTCGGCATCGTTGAAACTGTCTTCAACGATGCCGAAGTCCCCCTGCAGCACCCGGGTAACCAGGGTAAACATCGGGTTACTAAGCGCAGGGCCGCGCTTAGTAACCCGATGTTTACCCTGGTTACCAAAAAAAACAAACACTACATACTCGCCTTTCGGTGTCCAGGTCCCTTGCCGTCTGCTTCCTGCTCTGACTGAGCCGCCGTACACTGAGAGCAGAGCGCAGCGGTGACGTCACTGCTGTGCTCTCACTTCTCACTGTACGGCCGGCAGTCAGTGAGAGCAGGAAGCAGACGGCAAGGGACCTGACGGACATCAGAAGGCGAGTATGTACTGTTTGGTTTTTTTTTACATTTACGCTGGTAACCAGGGTAAACATCGGGTTACTAAGCGCGGCCCTGCGCTTAGTAACCCGATGTTTACCCTGGTTACCAGTGAAGACATCGCTGGATCGGTGTCACACACACCGATTCAGCAATGTCAGCGGGGCCTCAACGACCAAAAAAAGGTCCAGGCCATTCCGACACGACCAGCGATCTCGCAGCAGGGGCCTGATCGCTGGTACGTGTCACACATAGCGAGATCGCTATGGAGGTCGCTGTTGCGTCACAAAACTTGTGACTCAGCAGCGATCTCGCTAGCGATCTCGCTATGTGAGACGGGGCCTTTACTGTCAGGATTGGACTCTGCCTGCCGATTCCAGCAGTCTTCACATGACCACTTATGAGATTAACATATTTATGGTCACGTGCTGACTGGCTTTTTTTCCTGCTTTTCTCAGTGTACCAAGCTTTTTTTCCTGCTTTTCTCAGTGTACCAAGGACTTTAGTTTTTCACTTAAAGTGAACCTGTCACCAATTTTGGCCGATATAAAGTAAGGCCACCACCTTTCAGGGCTAATATACAGCATTCTATAATGCTGCATGTCTGTTCGCAACCCGACCTGTAAGAGAAGAAAAATAACTTATTATACTCACTTGTGGGGCGGTATGGTCCAAGGGGTGTCGGAGGTCCTGGTCCGGCGCCTCTCATCTTCTTACGATCACTGTCCTCCTGCTTGCTTCATGTGGTTGACGCCCCACAGGTGAGTATAATAAAAGTTTTTTTTTCTTGTCTTGCAGGTCGTGTTGGGGGCAGATATAGAGATATACAGCATTGTAGAGCGCTGTATATCAGCCCCGAAAGGTGGTGGCCTTACTTCACATTGGCCGAAAGGTTCGCCTTAAGATTAAAAGAATTAAAAAGTAGCAATTCAGCATGTGACTGTACATATGCAAATCACAGATGAGCGGTCACATGACATCTACTTATGCCGCTTAAGCTGTGTGTAGGAAGGAACACTTAACTGAATTTTTGCCCCAGATGCAGGAAAACCAAGCTTCACTTCTCCATACTGTGCCACAACAGACACGTATCCAGTAATCTATTGAATACACTTAGGGAACCTGATGTTTTACTGCGTTTGCTCCCTCCTTGATGAATGGCACAATTTGGATAATATGGTTATATTTGAGAACTGCAGTAAATATATTTCCCTAACATGCAAACAAAATGCATCTAATCTGAGCAGACTGAACGTAATCATTGCCATCATTCCCAATAATCATTGCCGTCACTCCACATATTACAGTAGATGTAGTCTGCTCTGGCTGCAGCTGCTCCTTAGATCAGACCCTACATGATTGAAAATGCATGACCTTCAAAATCTAACATTCCTGAGAGCATCAAAGGGAAAAATCTTTTAATGCTTTGGTTTTTCATCTGTTAAACAGCATTATCTTTCTCATTTCTCATGTAAATGCAACAGAAATATTTGTGTGTGATGGTGCAACATGTGAGAAATACACAAAGAAAAGACGCTGCTCCAAAGGATGCACACCACAGAAAATAGAACAAGAATATGTATATGTATAAAACAAGGGATTTTTATTGACACATAGCAACTTCAATACACATAAAACATAATTAAAAACAATACAAAATACAATTGGCACATAGATAGATAACGTGTACAAAATACAAAGTGCAAGTCTGCAAAAACCAGCATATAAATAGCAAGAGTAACCCTCTGGCTCATGGAGCTGAAAATAAATGACCATACAAAAGCACCACCTCTGTGGACAGCCAAAGAAAACTATCCTCCAACCTGGAAAAAACTACTGAAGTGTGGACACCCAACGCAAGGGGCAAGACCACCCAAATTCAGTGATGTCTATGATGACTTATACAGTCCCAGTGACACCCATATCTCTGATAAGATGGGTGGGCTGAACATACCCGAGGTGGCGAAGGTAGGCACACCAGCTCCAGACGCAGACAAAGTATGTGCCAAAAAGAGAGAACACGTGCAACATGTGAGAACTTAAGGTACCTTCACACTAAACGACATCGCTAGCGATCCGTGACGTTGCAGCGTCCTGGCTAGCGATATCGTTTCGTTTGACACGCAGCAGCGATCAGGATCCTGCTGTGATGTCGCTGGTCGCTGAATAAAGTCCAGAACTTTATTTGGTCGTCCGATCATTGTGTATCGTTGTGTTTGAAAGCAAAAGTAACGATACCAGCGATGTTTTACACTGGTAACCAGGGTAAACATCGGGTTACCAAGCGCAGGGCCGCGCTTAGTAACCCGATGTTTATCTTGGTTACCAGCGTAAAAGTAAAAAAAACAAACAGTACATACTCACCTGCGCGTCCCCCAGCGTCTGCTTCCTGACACTGACTGAGCTCCGGCCCTAACAGCACAGCGGTGACGTCACTTTCACTTTAGGGCCGGAGCTCAGTCAGTGTCAGGAAGCAGAGGCTGGGGGACGCGCAGGTGAGCATGTACTGTTGTGTGAAGGTACCTTTAGGGACCTACTTTAAACTTTTGGCCGGGACTCCACTTTGTCTAAAACCAATCCTGGCTGAAGGGCCAGATGTAAGACTCCTAAAAAGGCTCCCACATTAGCCTGATTACCACTTACCATCTGAATCGTTGCATTTATTTCGTGAATGGGCTTTATTTATGGATCCACCAGACCCAGCATGTGGTTCTGACCTAAAAGGAAGAATAACGTTTTTTTTTTTGTTTTTTTTAAGCTCCATTCACACCTACATTTATGACTGAAGCCTCAATGTTCTGCTGAATCAGTTGCAGGACAGACAACATCAATGTCCAATAAATCCCATTGACTTATAATAAGGTTTGTTAGATTCCGGGAAATGACGAGGTCGAATAGGTCCTTGGCACAAACGTGATCAGCCTTATTCCATCTTATTCTGTATGTAGGTAAGGAATAAAACGATCTGGATTACGATACTGGATTATGCTCCTGTTGAGATGGGAAAAAGATTTTGTATCTTCTTCTTTTCATTCTCTGGGGTAGAAATGGAAAAGTGATGAAAGAAGTTCCAAAAACAAATGGTATAAATACTTGTACGGAAGATTTCACAATCCTAGGTTCTAAATTGAACTTTGCTGTCCTTGTGACGGATTGGAGAAGTAAGTCCAGGCTGAAATTCCTCATGAATTATACTTTCTTTTAAAAAGAAAAAAAATAAATTGCTATGTCCTAACCCAGGGGACTTTAGAAGATTTCACATTTTTAAAACATCAGTCACAGGTCTAGTTTAGGTTTATATGAATGATACACAGCAATACTATCATACACTACTGTACACACTTGGCATATTCAGGACGCTAAGCTAGAATCAGGGGTTTTAGGATAGGTCCACATTAGGGCTGTCCCACACGTCCAGATAATTCCGGTACCGGAATAAATCGGTACCGGAGTTATCCGTGTCCGTGTGCCTGGGAACTCACGTAGGCCATACATGCGGCACACGTGTGCTGCCCGTATGGCGAGTGGATACCACACGGAGCGTGTGGTACCCACGCGTGTGGTACCCTGCATCGTGCTGAAGCCGCGATTCATATGTTCCCTGCAGCAGCGTTTGCTGCAGAGAAAATATGAATAATAGTGTTTAAAATAAAGATCTATGTGTCCGCCGCCCCCCCACCCCCTGTGCGCCCCCCCCGCTGTTCAGAAAATACTCACCCGCTCCCTCGTTGGCTGTCACTCCTTCCTGGTCTGGCCCCATCTTCTCCTGTATGCGGTCACGTGGGGCCGATCATTTACAGTCATGAATATGTGGCTCCACCTCCCATAGGGGCGGAGCCGACTATTCATGATTGTAAATGAGCGGCCCCACGTGACCGCATACAGTAGGAGGCGCGGGGCAGAGAGGAAGGAGTGACAGCCAGTGACTTTAATGGGTCCGTGTAATCCGTGCGCTCCCACGAACACTGACATGTCTCCGTGTTTGGCACACGGAGACACGGTCCGCAAAAAATCAATGACATCTGAACAGATGCATTGATTTTTATGGGTCTACGTGTGTCAGTGTCTCCGGTACGTGAGGAAACTGTCACCTCACGTACCGGAGCCACTGACGTGTGAAACCGGCCTTAAAGGGGTTGTCCAGGTTTGGCACACAAATCTGCAGTCACTCTATGTGACTGCAGACTTGAGAATCCCCACATCGTGCACTGTGCACACTGTCAGGATTCCCCGATGCTGGGAGTGGGCGGGCATTTGATGTTAACAATGCGATTTGCATACTTTTGAACACATTCTGACTAGATGTTTCTGGCCTCACTCAATTTACTTGTATTTCACAAGATTGCACATTTCTACTTGAAGTATGGCCACCTCGCATACTTGTGGTGAAATGACTGCCCGCTTCGGCGCTAGTGAATCCTGACAGAGCACAGGATTGTGAAGAGTCACAAGTCTGCAGTAACACAGAATGCACAGACTGCAGACTTTTGTGCCAAACCTGGACAACCGCTTTATTACTCTGATCTCCACAGAGAACTATGTTGGGTTTTCTGTAGGAATTCCCGAAAAACAGTATTCCAATGGAAACCTTGGCTTGAATAAACCCAACGTAGTCACTGTGGACATAGTCTGGCCTCCATCTTTGCGGAATTTCATGGCAGACCATGTTTTTTTGTATGTCTAAAAAAGACAAATACTGAGATGACGGAGGACGGGCAGTGTCCACAGCGACTCCATCGGATTCATTCAGCCCAGTAATTCCAGAATCTCTTTGTGTAGATCACAGTTTAGTCACAGATCAATTATTGTTGAAGGAAATGATCTCATTTTACCCTGCAATCAGAAGCTCTGCTTGGTAAATATGGAATAAGCCGATAATTTATAGTATACAGTCCAATACACAATATTAGCCTCACTGAATAAAATGGAACATCAGACAAATTCAGCACATTGCACCTCCCCGTTACTACAGCCCCTAATTCTCAGGGTCACAGTCTTGGCATTTCTTGACAACTCCTGATCTCATGCTATAAACTTGTACCAGACATGTGGCATACATGTGCACCATATGTAGGCAAAAAGGTAACTGCAACACCATTATGATCATTGGAGGTCTGACCACGGGTGTAACTGCAGGGGGCGCTGTTACAGATTTACATTGGGGCCTGGGAGCCTCAACTTACATTACTGATCCTGACCTCTGTGACCCAAATGCACCAACGTCCCTGCTGCTTATCCCCTACACAAATCAAGCTCTGGGCTTTCCTCTATAAAGGAAGTTTGGGGCTGCTCTATGCGTCAGGGTGCAACTTCAAGCCGTGCACCCACTATAGTTATGTGTTAGGGCTGGCGGAACGCACCAAGTAAATAGAGAGATGATATTTGGTGCTGGCAAATGGCGGCGCAATATGGCAGTAGAAGAGAACTCTGTTACTTCACAGAGTCGCTATAAAGAACGCACTGTGTCCTGTTTAGCTCACAGGTGTACACAGTAACTGCCGAGCAGATAGCAGCTTGTGGTCACGCAGTCAAAGAGACAAACATACAATCTCCTCACCGGAGGTCCCTGAATACACACAAGAGTGACCACATTGGCGCAAAACTCATCACATGAATTTATACTAGCGCATGGCCGTGCGGTCATGCGAACCTTTTATAGCTGCAGCAAGTACAGGACCTTCCCAGACGGACCAATGGGAGGCTGCCACAGACGTTTGAGCACCTTCAGGACCTTCCTAGAGGACCAATGAGTTTTGCTGCAGTATCTAAGCATGTGACCCTTGATCTCCAATGAGAGATCTTACCCTGGGCATGCTCAGAAGGGGAAAAGTCCCAAAAACGTCTGCTCACCGCTGCCCAGTACTGCCCACAATGGCAGAAGCTGGAAAGGCAGCAGTAACACTTTGCACAGAATCAGACTGAGTAAGACACTGGGACTGACGCCTCCGCTGAGCAGGCTCCATGGGAGACCGCAGCGGAGACGGCTCGTGATTCCTCCTGTGCAGAGGCGGGAACTCGACCCCTAACAGTTATGTCCCTGGACAGCTCGAAGGACACCATGGCAGCCTCCATTGGAGGAGATGGGGGCCTATGAATTATTTTGGTGTATGCTCCTAGACCTGCATGGTGCATAAGCTAAATGGAACAGAGTCTTATAGACCAATTCTTATATCCATTTCTGCAGTTATCACCTACTGCGCCAGAAAGCCTCCTGTAGTTTTACTATTTACTTTGCATGGACTTTGCCTTTGCCGCGAGCAGTTGTGGTGGACTCTTTATAGGATAATGGACACGCCCTATAGATCAGGTGTATGGATTCCTCTCCGCCTCATACTTTCTCCTTTACCAGCCTGATGCAGATCACAGGACATTCACAGACAGTAGCTGGGGCTCTTCCTATAATACTTATTTGTTCAGTGCTCATTTTCCACGTCACATGAGATCTTGGCCGCCAAAGCTAAAAACAATGATCCCATTGTACGTCTTTTCTGCTAGAAGTCTTGATCGCTGCTTAGTTTCTGAATATAAGCTTTAGAAGTCAATTACTGCAAGTTAACTCTAACAAATTACAATGATGAAGGATATCTGACCAGATATACTGAGACATTTATATATTTGTGCAATTTTTATTTATTTAAACTTCCAGTTGTTTTTATGGCACCAACATATTCCACAGGATTGTGCTCACATCAGTCCCTCTCCACAGTGAGGATCCACAGTCTAATTACCCAACCTCAGACACATACACACAAGTATAATTTCTAGCAATTATTTATCAGTATATTTTTGGGAGGGGGATCAAGAACCTGGAGGAAACCTACACAAATACTGGGATATATTGAGATTTTCTTGTGGACATACTTCTGCACTACCTCTCCATTTATACGTGATTAGGGAAGCCCCATCCTCGACATCAATGGGGGTCCCAGCAGTCGAACTTCTGCCGACCATACATTTGTCACCTATGCCATGTATTATATAGTCAACTTTTGATTTGAATGTCTGCATGTAATGCTACATTTCCCTTTGCAGCAGTGGCCAGATTAAAGGCTTATTCCCTAAAAGTTATCCTCCATTCATGGCATGAGATAATTTGCTGATCGTGGGGAGTTCAGCTGCTGGGACCCGCACCATCCTGAACTCAGAAGTCTTGATCTCAGGAACTAGGACTTGCAGATCCCCATCTTGAACTGAGTGGAGGTGGATACGTTTGACCTTTACTCAGGGGCGTTGCAGAGGGTGCGACAGCGACTGGACCTGTGCGGGGAAGGATGAGTAGAATATTTTGTTTCTATGAGAGAACAGCGGCAGAACAGGGGACAGATATACCAGGATGGGTGGCAAATATACACCAGGAAGGGGCCCAGGATGGGGGCATAGATACCAGAATGGGGGACATATATACCAGGAAGTGGCCCAGGATGGTGGCATATATACCACAATGGGGGATATATATACCAGGTCAGGGGCATATATACCAGGAAAGAACCCAGGATGGGGACATATATCCCAGGATGGGGGACATATGGGGCTCAGGATTGGAGACATATATACCAGGAAGGGGTCCCAGAATATGGGACATTAGCAACATACAGAAGGGGGGTGGGGGGCTCAACTTTTGCCCCAGGGTCCATTGGATTCTAGTTACTCCACTGCCTTCACTCCATTCATTGTCTATGGCATTGCCAGATAATTATCATGTACTGTAATCCTCTATTTCCAGCAGTGCCATAGACGATAAATGGATCCATAGTTGAGCATGCACACCTTCCTGATTCCAAAGTCCCATTTTCTACAAAATATTATTTTTGGAATAACTCGTAAAATTTCCAGAGTTGAACCTGTGACAATCAGCTGATCATCAGGATAGCTATCTTTAGAGAAAGGATTCAAGGTCTAAAATGATTAGCCTTGGAATGATGAGGTTCAAAATCCGCTTTTTTCATGGAGGGTGGACAACATTTTTTTCTAGAAGATCAAGAAGTTAGTGACTATTTTATGTAAGGGAATAGCCCTTTAGTGAAGTCTGGCTTAGTGTTACTAAACACATGGCTATGTCCCATCCAGGGTCTCTACCAGGGAGGGCCGGTGTTAGGGGCTGGCAATCTAGGCATATGCCTATGGCCCCCACTCCCCCAGGGGCCCAAAGCCAGTGGCATGCCGCTAATAGTGGCACAATACGCTGCCGCTATGGGGCCCAGAAGTCAGAGGGGCTCGGTGCCAGCACCGGCTCTGCCATACCTCCCCAGCATCGCACATTCAACTCTATCAGCATCATAGATGCCGGTGACGCTCCCTCTCCCATCATTTGTCCTCTGCTTCTGAAGCTGCATTATACTCTCTGGGAGCTGCATTATACTCTATGGAGCTGCATCATACTCTATGATGCTGCATTATACTGTGAGGCTGCATTATACTCTATGGGGGCTGCATTATACTCTATGGAGGCTGCATCATACTCTATGATGCTGCATTATACTATGAGGCTGCATTATACTCTATGGGGTCTGCATTATACTCTATGGGGGCTGGGTTATACTATATGAGACTGCATTATACTCTATGGAGGCTGAATTATACTCTATGGGGACTGTGTTATACTCTATCAAAGACTATAAGAAGTGCATTATACTATCTGTACTATATGGGGCCTGCATTATTCTCTATTGAGGACTATTGGGAGTGCATTATACTATATGTGGGCTGCATCATACTGCATGGAGGACTATGGTGAATGCATTATACTATGTGGAGGACTATGGAGTGCATTATACTAAACGAGCATAGTGCTGCCTATTAACCGAGTGATTGGATTGTTTAACCCCTTTCTGCCAGCTGACGGAATAGTATGTCAGCTGGCAGATCCCCCGCTTTGAGGTGGGCTCCAGCGGTGAGCCCACCTCAAAGCTGCGACATGTCAGCTGTTTTGTACAGCTGACATGTGCACGCAATGAGCGCGAGCGGAATCGCGATCCGCTCGCGCCCATTAACTAGTTAAATGCCGCCGTCAAACGCTGACAGCGGCATTTAACTAGCACTCCCGGCCGCGCGGCCGGAAGCGCTCGCACCGCTGACCCCCGTCACATGATTGGGGGTCATCGGTGCATTGCCATAACAACCAGAGGTCTCCTTGAGACCGCTATGGTTGTTGATGGCTGATTGCTTTGAGCGCTACCCTGTGGTCGGCGTTCAAAGTACACCTGCATTTCTGCTACATAGAGGTGATCTGTACTTCACCTCTATGTAGCAGAGCCGATCGTGTAGTGCATGCTTCTAGCCTCCCCTGGAGGCTATTGAAGCATGACAAAATTTAAAAAAAAAAGTGTTTAAAAATATCAAAAAAAATAAAAAATATATAAGAGTTCAAATCACCCCCCTTTCGCCCCAATCAAAATAAAACAATGAAAAAAAAAATCAAACCTACACATATTTGGTATCGCCGCGTTCAGAATCGCCCGATCTATCAATAAAAACAAAGGATTAACCTGATCGCTAAATGGCGTAGAGAAAAAAAATATCAAAACGCCAAAATTACGTTTTTTGGTCGCCGCAACATTGCATTAAAATGCAATAACGGGCGATCAAAAGAACGTATCTGCACCAAAATGGTATCATTAAAAACACCAGCTCCGCACGCAAAAAATAAGCCCTCACCTGACCCCAGATCACGAAAATTGGAGACGCTACGGGTAACGGAAAATTGCACAATTTTTTTTTTTTTGCAAACTTTGGAATTTTTTTTTACCACTTAGATAAAAGAGAACCTAGACATGTTAGGTGTCTATGAACTCGTAATGACCTGGAGAATTATAATGGCAGGTCAGTTTTAGCATTTAGTGAACCTAGCAAAAAAGCCAAACAAAAAACAAGTGTGAGATTGCACTTTTTTTGCAATTTCATCGCACTTGGAATTTTTTTCCCGTTTTCTGTTACACGGCATGGTAATACCAATAGTATCGTTCAAAAGTACATCTCGTCCCGCAAAAAATAAACCCTCACATGGCCATATTGATGGAAAAATAAAAAAGTTATGGCTCCGGGAAGGATGGGAGCGAAAAACGAAAACGAAAAAAGCCCCGGGGGTGAAGGGGTTAAGCCAGAACCAAAATCATTGTTCTCGGCAGCACAACTTCACGTGGCACTTGTCCAGTGTGATGTGTGGGCATTAAAGTAGGGTCCACAAACACTTTGTGTGTCCACCCCTTGGCCGTCTCTAGCAGCAAAGATATGACGCCTAGAAGGAATCCATAACAGCCATTCTATTTTGATGAGAAATCTCTTTAGATACACTGTGTACATTGCTCCCCTAAGCCAGTATGTGGCAGAAACAACAGGAAGCAGCTGTCCCTCCGTCATCTTAGGGAAGGAGCCTGCTGTGAACTTAGATACTTCTCATAGTCATGTGTGGGAACTAATCATAAAAACAGGACGTTTTACAAACAGAGCCTCATTTATATCTTATAATAATTTGTCTGATAAGAAATAAGATAAAAATGAATTTGAATATTGGCTTAAAGTTTTATCCTAATGTACTTGCAGAATGTATTTCTCTTCTTGCTGCTCTGGTATTATTCTGCGGGCTGCGTCGGCTCTTCAGGTCGTCAACTTCTAGGTAGTGACCAGTTCATTTCAAGTCTGGAGGACCACCATTCCTGTCTATGTAGCCACACATAAAGATTTATCTGCTGCATTTCCCCTTCGTGTGTTGCACAATTTTAGTTTCCTAAAGCTTGTACATTTTCAAGTTACCTTTGTACTGAACAAGAAGCTTGAAATTAAGTTTCACTCTAGGATAGGTATCAGTATTATATGATCCATGTGGTTTGTAAAATACATAACACCGTCTATTGTGGATCCCAGTGCCACTTCTATTCTGCACCACGTGACCGAAGATTGGACTGGACGGACTTCACCTTTCAATGTAAGTCTATGAGTTTCAGAATGAGACGCTCATAGACTTACATTTAGGCCTCATTCACATATGTGAAAAAATGGTGCCGGTGTCAACAGTGCACTGGATCAGTGTCATCAGTGTTTTGGATCAGTGCCATCAGTGTTTTGGATCAGTGTCATCAGTGTTTTGGATCAGTGTCGTCAGTGTTTTGGATCAGTGTCGTCAGTGTTTTGGATCAGTGTCGTCAGTGTTTTGGATCAGTGTCGTCAGTGTTTTGGATCAGTGTCGTCAGTGTTTTGGATCAGTGTCGTCAGTGTTTTGGATCAGTGTCGTCAGTGTTTTGGATCAGTGCCGTCAGTGTTTTGGATCAGTGCCATCAGTGTTTTGGATCAGTGCCATCAGTGTTTTGGATCAGTGCCATCAGTGTTTTGGATCAGTGCCGTCAGTGTTTTGGGTCAGTGTCGTCAGTGTTTTGGATCAGTGTCGTCAGTGTTTTGGATCAGTGTCGTCAGTGTTTTGGATCAGTGTCGTCAGTGTTTTGGATCAGTGTCGTCAGTGTTTTGGATCATGCCGTCAGTGTTTTGGATCAGTGTCATCAGTGTTTTGGATCAGTGTCATCAGTGTTTTGGATCGGTGCCATCAGTGGTTTGGATCAGTGCCATCAGTGTGTGGTCCGTGTGACTCTTTGTACCATCAGTGTTTTTCATGGATAGCTAAATAAATACAGTAAATGGAAAAGCTTCTCCTAAACTTTGCAAAGTTAATTACGGTCAGCACAAGGACTGTACTGACGCCATCCGTGAGCTGTACGTGTTTTTCATGGACTCATAGACTTGTATTGGCAATCTACGACAAACACAAACATGTGAATAGCAGCATAGATTATTATGGGTAATGTACTATCCATGAAAAAAACGGATAGAACATGTTCATGAAACACGGATGTGTGAATGAGGCCTAAGGCATCTGTCACGACGCTGTTGTCGGGTGTCCCGGGACCAGGGGCTCCTTCCCTGTCCCTAATACTAGGGGCGCCCTAGCACCTAAGCCCATACAATTAGGGCTCATTCAGATGTTAGTGCTTTTCTCATCCTAGTTTTATCAGTGATTTTTTTTATCAGTGATTTTTTTTTTACAGTTTCATCAGAGTTTAGTCAGTTTTTACCATCAGAGTTTAGTCTGAATTTCATCAGTTTTTCTGGGATGAGAAAACAGAAAAAAACTCTCTATCTTCTCCTATCTAGCAGTCTGTGAAAAACAGACAGCACACAGATGGCCTAAGAGTGAGGTCTGATTTTATTCACATACTCATAGACTTGCACTGCTAACTTTGATCCAAGAATGGGATCAATATCGGTCAAGTCTCTGTGATCTTTGGAGGATCAAGCAAAACTCACAGACATCTGAACGGCCTCATTCACCATTATAGATACAAGTGCTATTCTGGAAAAACACGGATAGTCCTCTATGCAAAAATCAGACGTCTGAATCAGTCCTAACACAAGTGTTTGACGAAGTGGAACGCAAAATAAATTGCAGCTCATATCGCTAAAAAGCAAGACCTCATATAATGAAGCTGACGTTAATATGAGAAAGTTATGGCTGCTATGTCTAGAAAGGAATGAGCAAAGAATAAATCCCAAAAAAACTGCAAGACAGTCCTGGACTTGAGTCTATACCCTGCTGCCCGGTTTGCTGAATGTCCCTCACTGCCACTACGCCCCTTTGATATTTTCTCTTTCCAGGGTAGAAAGAAATGGTAAATGGGTGTGTTTAGTGGGTATAGCTAGGGTTGTGGCCAAAAACGACTACGACGCTATATGCGCGCAGTATAGCTTCTCCCTCTTTACTGTAAAAGTTGGAGGTATCCATGTATGCACTAACAGGGTGTACGGATAGGTGGTGGCTTTATTTAATAATCCTATAAATAAGCTTTCCTCCTCCTATCATTAAAGTTTTTAATCTTCTTACTATATTGCACTCATCATATTACACAGCACTGTGTACTTACAATTGCTCATTTTGCCTTTCCACCCAGATAATTCTTCTCTTTTCTCTACTTCCTAGTCGAAACAGGATGTCTCTTGTCCCAGTATTTATCATTCCCCTCTTCACCTCCTGACCCAGCTGCTCTGTCCTTCCCCTGCCAGGGACTTTTGCAGTGACTCCTGACTCACAGGAAAATTTGAACTCCTATTTTTACATAGAGCTTTGTCAGTTTTTAATCACGTGATGTCATAGCGATAACGGAAAAGAGAACAATTATCTGGGTAGAAAGACAAAATGAGCAATTGTAAGTGCACAGTGCTATGTAACATGATGACTCACAGGAGAAAATGAACTCCTATTTTTTACATAGAGCTTAGTCAGTTTTTAATCACGTGATGTCATAGCGATAACGGAAAAGAGAACAATTATCTGGGTAGAAAGACAAAATGAGCAATTGTAAGTGCACGGTGCTCTATAATATGATGACCGCAATATAATAAGAGGAAAACATGTTGATGGGAGGAGGAGTGCTTCTTTAAATTTTGGTGAGTTTGAGAATACATGTAAAAAAATCCACATGACAGACATAAATATGGACTTTTTTGCAACTGGTGAAAAGAATTTCTGTTTCTTATAACCTATTGGACTAGATTAATAAGAAACATTAAAAGGACAGAAATAATCCATCTATTCAAATCAGTACAGTAATTACTCATTAATAGCAGCAAATATAAAGTAGAAAAAATAGATTTTCATAGGGAAAATAACTGCATCTCTGCACTGCCGGCAGTGACATATTTATTGCAGCAGCGGCTTCATTTTGGCAAGTGGTCAGGATGATATTGAGGATTTTCCTGTCAAGGGAATTGAAAACTTGGAGCATAATGACTTTTCATTTAGTACAGTGAGTTTCTGACAAAATTTTTGCTGTGCGCCTACTAAATGATCTGCTGAGGAAAATACGGTTACATAAAGCTTTCCAAATATATGACTTCACTAATCCATCATCCCTGGCATTTAATTACCGTAAATGGGTTTGTCTGAAGAGCTTGCTATTTTTTTTTCAGACACCGAACTAATCAAACTCACAGGCTGTGTCTGGTATTAGATGAGCTGCAATACCTGACACAGCCTACCGACAAGAGAGGAGCTGTTTAAAGGGGAACAAACTTCCAAAATTGCAAATATTGGGCCAAATACTGTATTTTTCCCCTCCAAAAAAGCCCCATTGTGCTCAATGAACAAGGAGATTTATTTCTTCTCATGTCACAGCTGTGCTTCATGAGGAAGATATGGCAGGCACTCAGCGCTAAATGTTTGGTACTCGGTGGTAGTGGAGATAGTAATATTAATGCACTCAGAGATCATAGTAATATGCGTATTTATTAATGCTTCATGCGTCTGTACAGAAGAGGGACAATATTTTGGTCAATAGACCTTTTTCATGGCCAGTGAATGATATCAGATAGGTTAGTACTACGGCAGTGTATCACTACTGCAGCAGTAACCTGTGAAATATCATTCATTGGCTGTCAAAAAGGTCTGTTGACCAAAATATTGTCCCTCTTCCGTACAGACGCATGCAGCATTAATAAATACGCATAGTACTTGGATCTCTGAGTGCCGTGGCAGCAATATTACAGCTCTGCTTCCCATCAGTTGAGAGATGACTCCAGCTGTGTTTCTTCAGTCTCAGACATGTGAATAGAACGGAGGGAGGCCTAAAATTTTCCCTGGAACTGGGACCCTAACTATCCTTGTCCCGGGGGTACTTTTAAAGGTGAAGAGGCCCCAGACTCCGACCTTACTATGCTCCTGCTAAACCCTGATCTGTCTCCTCCTGTACCCCATGAGGTATTGGACAGAAATGTAAAGTAAACAAAACACAAAGACAAAATAGGGATAACAGAAAACCTCTATCATATAAAAGCACTAACCAACAATAGAGAAGGGGATAGGGACAGGGGGGAATAAGCTAAATGGGAACAGGGACCTGGAGATAAACACACACGCACTATAGCAAACAACAAAAGACTACTACAACAAATCTACTCCAACCACTTAGCTTTAGTATGCCGCACAGGAAGACGAATCTTTCACTGGCAGGGACAAGAAGGTCTGAACAGTTTTTATAGGAAGAGGTAATTACCATATCAGAAGCAGCTGAAATGGAGCTGAATGTTTCTGACAAATCACACCATCTCTAAAGAATACCTGTGATTTATTACCCGACACGACCATCTAACTCAGAGGTCTCAAACTGCATTCCTCGAGGGATGAAAACAGGTCATGTTTTCAGGATTTCCTTGTATTGCGCAGGTGATAATTTAATCACCTGCACAGAATGATTCCAGCACCTTGTGCAATGCTAGGGAAATCTTGAAAACACGCATGGTTTGAGGCCCTCGAGGAATGCAGTTTGAGACCCCTGATCTAACTCCAGGTCTTCCAGGGTTACGTGACACTCTCGTGACAGTTGCAGTTTTAAATACCGTATGTTGGACAGGAGCCATTTTTATTACATTCTCGAATGAGTGTGTCCGATTTTGCGCTGCCAATCATTTTGTTCTGCCAGAGAGAAGCCACTTCCAGACTTGTCTGACAGCAGCACTCTCATAGAGAACATAGGAGCAATCAGTCAAACAAGCACTCCTGACTATTGGACAGACGGACCGAACGATCGACCGAACCATAGTTGGGTGAATGGCCACGTATTATGTATGGTGAGCTTTAGTTTCACAAACGTTTTTTACTAATGACTACTGTGTCTCTATTGTGAGCATATGGGGAATGTTAACATCAACGAACGTTATCTTTTCCTTGATAGGAAATGCACAATGTCTACTTCACTATTAAGATAACTGAATCATCCCCCTCTGAGTCAAATGGCTTTCAGGACTGACAGACCGCCTGAGTCATGTCCCGTGAATCACTACCTGCAATGTTTCAGCTTGATCAGTGACTGTAAGACAGACTCATTCCAGACCGATGTCCTACAGCCTCTCCATATACCCGGACCGGCCTCTATGGAGTTCTGGGAGGAGATAGAGGACTTTGTTAGCTGCAAGATCCGCTTAGCAGAATCCGGCTATTTCAAGGCTGTAACATAAGTCGGCGTACATTATCTCAGCTCAGAGACATGTCGGTGTAACTGGAGTCAGCGTTCACTGACTATGGGAAATTAGATTACTGTTCGGAGAGATGTTTTCGCCAATCATTTTAACGATCTTCCTTTAATCCTTTTCCAGCTGCAATTTATGGATTTTGAGAAATTTCATCTCGAATGCTTCCACTTTGATATGCAGCGTATTTTCTGTCTGGAATATCTGGAGGGGGAAGCTTACTACAATTGCGACCCGAATGAAAAAGTATTGTATTAAACACCATCTCAAAAGTTAGTGTTTCAGAAGTTCCAAATGATAAAAAGAGGAGTTACATAGAAAAAAAGTTGCGTGTAGCAGATCGTTTAACGGACTCAGTCCACATGTGTTAACTCAGGTGACCCACGATCAGTCAGGGCATTGGCATCTATCCATGGACCGTGAAACTTGGATGTGTAAGTCAACCTTGAGAGAATATGACAGCTTAAAGGGGAACTTTCACATGTTTTTACATATGGAAGTAATGGTATGGCTGTGTAGGCTCTTGTCCATCATTAAAAACAATACCTTTTTTGTTGAAATCTGATGTGCCAGTCCTGAGAAATCTAGTGTAAAAGCCATATGTAAATTAGGCTGAAAGTCCACTGGGGTGTGTCAATGTACTAAGAAGATGACGTCCAAGTGCACTGACACGCCCCCAATGCATTTCAAATTGATCTGTATATGGCTTCTATGCTTGATTTCTCATGACTGGCACATTGGATGTCTACAAAAAAGGTATTGTTTTTATTGGGGGACATGGGCCTTCTCAACCATACCATGCAAAAGCTTCCTGACAAAATCTGCAAAGAGTTTGTATGTTCTCCCCTTGTTTGTGTGGATTTCCTCCCACGTTCCAAAGACATACTGATAGGGAATGTAGATTGTGAGCGCCAATGGGCACCGTGATAATGATGACTGTAAAGCGCCATGGAATATGATAGCGCTATATAAGCAAAGCATAATAAATAAGATTTCTTTCTTTATTGCTGCACTCGCTTGTGTACAGCCATAACACAACTTTCTGCAGTAAACATTCTAACAGGTTCCGTGTAAGCCGCCCATATAAGAGGAAGACATTTGTGGAGCAGTACATTTACACACACATGAACAGCTGGAGGGTGAAGATAAAGCATATGTGGACAGCTGCAACTTCTCCAACTCCCTTCTAGCTGCAAAAACAAGATTTCCATTATTGTCATGTCATAAAAGTCCGGACTGGGCACATTTATATTGGTTTTTCTCAGGTTGTGTTGAGAGACGTATTTGCAAACTGATTTCCAGTGTCCCGTTAGTGACATCTCAGGTCACTATCTCTGCACTGAAATGGCAAAAACCCACAAGTTATAGATGAGTGAATTGATCTGTAGGACCCCAATCTAGCAGCTACGTCAGTAATCCATGGCGGCCAGACGGGAGCCCTGTGAACCGCCTACGCCTGCCGTCATCCCAATGTCTCTTCCGATTAATAGACCTGGAGTGACATAATGCATGTGGCGCTCGCTGCAATGATGATGTTGTGCCGCGCCTATAAATCAGAAGGATCCCAGGAGGTCGGAGGTGGTTCTCACGGCTCCTGTCCAGCAGCTACGTAATATTGAGGCGGCACGGGACCAGAGTCTTTCTAAAGGGAGTCTTTTTCAGTGGCAGCATTTTACTATTTGTAAAAATAGTCCAAATTCCGAGGAAACAGAAAAGTCCTTTAATTTCTATTCTTAAAAGGACCCTGATGGACCCTATAATAGCCCATGAGTCACCTCTGCTTCCATTTCCATCAGTTATGCAATAAATCTGAAAATTTTACACACTGATTCTCTTAGTCTGTCCTAAAAACAGCACAGACAATTGGCATGTCCGAGCACGGGTGTGAACATGGCAGAACAAGGACACCTCCTGATTGTTTGTCTCCATGGGCTTCTAGATTCCTTCACAGTCCATAGATATACGGGAATGATAAGACGTTTCCTATAATGTTGATCACAACGATTTTCCTAGACTTACAATTAGAGTTGAGCTCCATTGGCTCAGTGGGAGAATAAAATAATTACCCTACATTGTAAAAGTCTAACTTTATACTAATCAGGATAAAATACTGAATGATAATGGTTTACTAGCGTGTTCTGTACTTTACCTGCACCATATAAATGTTTAGGAATCTAAAACACTTTAACGGTTAATGCATCTGAAACCAAAACTGTGTTGAGGTCATCCGCAAAGGGTGACATTCAGTCAGAGGAAACCACAGTGAGTGGTGCAGCCATAAGTTTGCTAAACATTACAAGAGACTTAAAGGGGACCTTTCACTGAATTTTTTTTATTTTAACTGATTGACTCTTCCAACTGCCGCTGTTCCACTGATCCTAGAACAGTTTTCCTTTTTTTCCCTGTGCCCCTCCATTCCAAAGTTACGCCCTCCTGAAGATAAAGAAGCAAATTTTCCCTTTAAGCAACTGGGCGTATCCCACCAAACTTGTCTGTGGGCATGGCAGTGTTTTGATTGGCCAGCATCAAAGGAGAAAAGGCAAACGCCCACAGAGAAGTTCTGTGGTACACGCCCAGTTGCTTAAAGTGAAAATGTCTTCCTTTTTTCCGGGAGGCAAAAGTTTGGAACAGAGGGTTATAAAAGGGAAGGAAAAACTGATCCAGAATCAGCGGAGAAGTGGCAATTGCAGGAGGTATTTTCTGGGGGAGAGTAGGACTCAGCCATTAAATTAGGTGGGTTTAATCTTTATGTTTTGGCAGGAGGTAGCACAAAGGTTGCATTCTTACTTTTGAGGGAGGTACTAAAGGAGCATAAATACTTTCTAATAACTGAGAGAACAATATTGCTTTTAAAGGGATACTCAAAGGGCAATATTATTAGATTAGGGGGTGTAACACTTGGCCTGCCCCAGGCAACCAACCCTATGTCAGTGCTATACAGAGAGTATTATCAGTCCCCTGAGGGGCTTGGAATGGAATATTCAAATTTAATAATTAGAAAAAAAAAATTTTTAAGCATGAGATGTTGCCCTCACTTGGATTCAAACCTAAGACCCAAGCACTGCAGGGCAACAATACTAACCACTGTCCCTATTAACCAAGGTCCATGCTCACTCATAAATGAGACAAGCGATGGGGTTTATGAGATATATATATAAGTACAGTTCTCCAGATTTGTCCTAATAACTTAAAACGGATTTCTGAAATGCAACAATTGTGGCCAAAGATAGGTTAATGTCATAAAATGCCTAAGGAACTTATATGTATCTGTTATGCCCATATATGTGACTGCGGTGATGATATATAGTCTACACACATGAGCTCTGCAACCAATCACTGACCTCAGTGGTGTTCGGCATCAAACTACTGAGGTCAATGATTGGCTGCAGCGGTCTTGTGTGTAGAAAAGACGGGTAGGGAGTACTGGAAATATGCAGGAGAGTAAAGGTTATTTTTTCACAACACTTGCTTTTATATCGTTTTCTTTGCATAATTCTTCACTATTGTAACTTCTGTATTCTTCATTCACACCTGTACTTGTAGCCATTCAGTAATGATTTTCTTCTTTCATTCTCTGTGGCTAAAAATCTATATTGGCCATATCATGGACACACATAGCTGTTTCCAATGCATTTACGACTGGTGGAGATCTGAATCCTTAGGAATTTAAAATATTGGTACCTGTTAAAAGACTGCAAGCAGAGATCTTGACGACCACAATGAAATAATGCATGGATCTTTTTTTATATGAGAAGTAATCTTCATCATAAAGGTATAAAGGTACCGTCACACTAAGCAACGTCGCCAGCGATCTGTGACGTTGCAGCGTCCTAGGGAGCGATATCGCTGTATTTGACACGCAGCAGCGATCAGAATCCCGCTGTGAAATTGCTGGTCGCTGCTAGAAGGTCTGCACATTATTTGGTCGCTAGGTCGCCGTGTATCGCCGTGTTTGACAGCAAAAGCAACCATACCAGCGATATTTTACACTGGTAACCAGGGTAAACATCGGGTTACTAAGCGCAGGGCCGCGCTTAGTAACCCGATGTTTACCCTGGTTACCAGCGTAAAAGTTAAAAAAACAAACAGCACATACTCACCAGCGCGTCCCCCAGCCTCTGCTTCCTGACACTGACTGAGCGCCGGCCCTAAACTGAAAGTGAAAGCACAGCGGTGACGTCACCGCTGTGCTGTTAGGGCCGGAGCTCAGTCAGTGTCAGGAAGCAGAGGCTGGGGGACGCGCTGGTGAGTATGTACTGTTTGTTTTTTTAACTTTTACGCTGGTAACCAGGGTAAACATCGGGTTACTAAGCGCGGCCCTGCGCTTAGCAACCCGATGTTTACCCTGGTTACCCGGGGACCTCGGCATCGTTGGTCGCTGGAGAGCGGTCTGTGTGACAGCTCTCCAGCGACCAAACAGCGACGCTGCAGCGATCGGCATCGCTGTCGCTATCGCTGCAGCGTCGCTTAATGTGACGGTACCTTTAGACACAAGAACAAGACGTAGGTGCCCTAACACACGCAGCTGTACAGGATGTGCCAGTCACTGGTCGGCACCATGCAGAACTGCAAATGAATGTGATCAAGTGTTGTTTACTAAGCAAATATCGCCAGCTAGTCATTGAGTAAACTGACGGTACCTGACTGCTGGCAGACGTATCTAGTAATCATGGATATCTTAGGTGCCCGCACATCTTATGTAGCTGTCTCTGTTTTGGGCAAGTGTTCGTGCGTTTTCCACTGGGAGAGCAGAGTAAGCAGCTGTTGGCCACGTTCACATGTTCAGTATTTTACATCAGTATTTGTAAGCCAAAATCAGGAGTGGGTGAAAAATACAGAAGTGGTGAGTGACGTGTTTCTATTATACGTTTCCTCTAATTGTTCCACTCCTGGTTTTGGCTTACAAATACTGACCAAATACTGAACGTGTGAACGTGGCCTTAGGTTCCTTTAGAGAAGATTGGGCACTGCGATTCAGTATGCCTGATCTTTCATTTCTCAGACAGCATCTGTCGGGAGCCGAGGAACCCCCATACACATTAGTTCCCACGATAAGTTTTTCCGCTGCATATTTTTGTGTATAAACAGCGTCTTACAGTTCCATAAAAACGTACAGGATTTATAAGTATCTCATGCCCAATGTGCTTTATTTAATGCTGCGTAAACTGATCTGCGGTGTAATTTTGAAGTCCGCAACGTGTTAATTTCACAGGCGGTAAGGAGCGGTTCACATTTGCGTCTGTGTGCGCAGCGTACGATCCGCATGCGTCATGCATACATATCTTTAACATTGTGTATGCAGGAACAAGTTTTTGCATGTGTTCGCTTGCGGATGAGGTGTGCGGCGGGGTCCGGCAAACGCAACATATTGCATTTTTTGAGTCATCAAATATTGAGCAATTGTCAGACTATTAAAGGTTGCTTTACAGACGCAGCCTTGCTGTAGTTTCTGCACAGGCGGTTCTTACGCTATGCTTTATAGAGAGCTGGGGGTTTCGCCGGTGGTCTCTTTCCTGAGGCAGCCTTGCTGTAGTTTCTGCACAGGCGGTTCTTGCACTATGCTTTATAGAGAGCTGGGGGTTTCGCCGGTGGTCTCTTTCCTGAGGCAGCCTTGCTCTAGTTTCTGCACAGGCGGTTCTTGCACTATGCTTTATAGAGAGCTGGGGGTTTCGCCGGTGGTCTCTTTCCTGAGGCAGCCTTGCTGTAGTTTCTGCACAGGCGGTTCTTGCACTATGCTTTATAGAGAGCTGGGGGTTTCGCCGGTGGTCTCTTTCCTGAGGCAGCCTTGCTCTAGTTTCTGCACAGGCGGTTCTTGCACTATGCTTTATAGAGAGCTGGGGGTTTCGCCGGTGGTCTCTTTCCTGAGGCAGCCTTGCTGTAGTTTCTGCACAGGCTATTCTTGCGCTATACTTTATAGATGATGAAGGAGCAGTTTGCTCTGAAACACGCGTCGGGGTCGGGTCCAGCCGCTCTCCCTATTTGCCGGTCCTGCAGGTGTTAGGTACGTAAAAACGCTGATATGGCAATGATACGGTAATGTTGTGTATAATGGTCCCATGTTTAAGCATTGATCTATTTGCACTGTCTAACTAACATGGGCATCTACTCTAATATTCTGTACCTCTGCTAGTTATCTGGCTATGGGTTGGTGTTCTGGCCCGGTTTTGCTTGGCCGTGTTTACATGTGTGCCCTATTTTCCTGTGCCATACTGCCTGTTTCTGTCTGGTGTTTTTACTATTTGTATTAATAAAATTATGTTTTTATTGGACCTTCATGGCTGTTAGTTCTTCGTTTCTTCTTTTCTTTACAGAGAGCTGGGGGTTTCGCCGGTGGTCTCTTTCCTGAGGCAGCCTTGCTCTAGTTTTTACTACAGCAAGTTGCGTTCACATTGCGGTGACCTGAATTACATTTATTTTATTTTTCGAAGCGAAAGTCACAGTGTGCACACACCCCAAGGATGCCTGCAAAACTCTCCTTATTCATTTCTCTGACAGTCCTGCATATGGTCCCATGTCTAAACCTCTTACACTGAGCTGCTGGATTTCCATGAAAACAACAAATGTTTCTCCTCACTGACAGCAACCAGACATGTGGAAAACTGTGAGGGAATGAAGGTCAACATTGTTTTGTTTTTCAACCAAGAGGCAAAACGCTTTCCCTCTGGAGCAGCAGAACAGTCCCGACCCCAGTCAGAGGACGGGAACCATTGCAGCCAGGCACTGCCCACCACTCACTGGCCAGGACTGGGGTCGCTGTGCGCAGGACACACGTGACGTCACCTCCCTGCCCTCTCCAGACAGCCCCCCTCCTCGCTCCTCTCCGCACCCACGTGTCCTGCAGAGTCCCCGCCCCGTGCCGACGTCACCAGCTTGGAATGCGTTTCCTGTGGCGGCGGCGCGCGGACTGGGCAGGGTGCGGGACGTCACCGCGTAGAAGTCGGGAACCGTTAGCGGCGGCCGAGACGAGGCCACTAGTCACCGACAGCAGCGCCAGGGGGAGCGGCCGCAGCAGTCTGCATCTGCCCAGACACCGGGGCCGAGAGCACAGCCCCGTCCGCACCTAAACCCACCAGACCGGGACTCCGCCGCCACCGAGGTGAGACACACGGGACGTTACGGTGCATAACTAATGAGAGGAGGGCACCGGCCCTGTATGGAGGGTACAGATGTCTGCAGTGAGTGCAGGGACTGGTATATACCTCTGTGTATAGTAACACTTGTGTGTACAGTGTCTATAGTGCAGTGTCCGGTGTATATAACGCTGGTAATGCTCTTATATAGGGGGGTATAGCTATAATGCAGGTACAGCACGGCCTCTGCAGTGAGTGCAGGGTGTATACTGCTGTGTCTAGTGCATATAGATGTGATCATATACAGTATATACAGTTTGTACACTCTACAATCTGTGCAGGGCTCTGTATACACCATAGATAAGCTGTGACCGCTGTATACAGTGATACAGAATAGCAGAAGTGCTGTATACACCCTACAGTAGATGCAGCTGACACCTGTAGGATATACTGTACATGCATATATATATCCTACTGTAGGGTGTATACAGCTGTCACTTATGGGTGTGTGTAGAGCCCTGCAGCCATTGTAGTATACATTACTACTTCTTTAGGGTTTATATGTCAGTACTACATGTATGTATATCTACATATAATGGATATAGCTATGTATGGATGTGTATCTGATTCTGTATATTAGTGCGTGTGTGTGTATATAGATCCCTGCAGTGACTGCAAGCTGTAAACACTATTGTATATATGGTGTATGTGTGTATGTATGTGTATATGTATGTATATATATATATATATATATATATATATATATATATATATATATATTGTGTGTGTATATACATACATACACACACACACACACACACACACACACACACACACACACACACACACACACACACACACTATTGAACCCGTTCTATGCCTGGGTGGCATATATATATATACACACACACACACACACACACACACACACACACACACACACACACACACACACACACACACGTGTGTGTATATATATATAATCTTAGTGTGACTTATGACTGTTAGGATCAGGGTGATTATTTTGTAGGCTTGTGTACATAGTATAGACCGGCAGTGAAGGGGTTATTTGTTCTTGTCCTTTACACTGATGTGTCTGCCCATAGTGTACCAGCAGTGATACATCCTATTAGTTTCATGTCGGGGACCTCCTCTGTATTGCTGCGATCAGCTCTCCTGTCCCCCACACTTGGCTGTGATACAGAGGGCATTGTGTCCATGTGCGGACACCCTATAATCGGATCGTGCTTTCCACCCCCAGAGGCTGCAGGGAGTTTCCCTGTAGGAATGTGCAGTGGGAGGGAAGCACAGGACATCCTGGGAGTGGTAGTTTGCAGAGGGGGGGGTGAATTAGACCTTTCCCTCTGTACAGTGTTTATTTATAACACAAGACCACCTCAAATACACACATGGCCTAAGACAGAAATACCGTCACCAGCGTTGTCCCTGTGCCCCCTTTTTGTGGTCTTGTAGCTGGGTAGATTTGCCGGAGCGTATTCCACATAGATGAGCCTGGCTCTGGATGTGGAGGAGTCTGCGCAGACACAATGTAACAGCCTGGACCAGATGTATAAACATTTACCCCTTTTGTATATATTTGTAGCTTTTCATGTCTGAAAATCCTTTTGTATTCAGGTTATTACAATTTTCAACCTCTGGCTTTACAATTGGTGTGAAAGTAGAAGTCTTAGCATAACATGTGCCTTTTCAGGGCATGCTGAGAGTTGTAGTTTCCCTCCAGCCGGAGAGCTACAGATTGTCTCTTATTTCCTGCTTTTGTGAAAAATTGCCAACTTGATGTGCGGTTGTTGTAATTCCATGTAGACTTCCTGGTTTTCTACGCTCCTCCTGGTTGTTACTGTGCAGATCAGTGGCCTCAGGAGCTGATGTGTCAGCACTTGTCTGGCCTTTTTTTTTTCTTCCCCTGTAGGTACGTTTTTTCTGGTTTCCTTTGTCTTCAAAGTTTGTGCAAAGACAGATGTGGCCAAGTCTAAGTAACTAAGTAACTGGTTATAGTACTACAGTAACTTACCAACTTGTAGTGTTGCAAGATATGTATAATTTTTCTTATTAAATATTATATCTTCAGTATATATGAGAACACAAGTGTAAACTTTGCAAATAGATCAAAAGAGCAATTCAGTAACGTTGCCATGTTATAGCTTTAGAATACAAGTTAGTAGTTACATAGCAATTGTCAAGTCTATAAATTATATTTCTGTTAACATCACACTCGGATGGCGCAACTTGATCATAAGGGTAAAAATGCACACATTTGTGTGCAGAAAATCAGTAAGGGTATGTGCACACGTTGCTGATTTTGCTGCGGATTCACAGCTGTTTTCCCTGAGTTTACAGTTCCATGTAAACCTATGGAAAACAAAATCCGCAGTGCACATGCAGCGGAAAAAAACAGCGCTGAAACGTAGCGTTGTTTATTCCGCAGCATGTCAATTCTTTGTGCGGATTCCGCAGCGGTTTACACCTGCTCCATAATAGGAATCCGCAGGTGGAATCCGTACAAAAACCACATCAAATCCGCAGGTAAAACGCAGTGCTTTTTACCTGCAGATTTCTCAAAACAGGTGCTGAAAAATCCGCAGAGGTTCCATCTACGTGTGCACATACCCTTATAGTGTGCAAATGTTAGAGTGTACAACAGGCCCTTTTTTTTTACTTTCTGTAATGCCACAAACTTTCAATGTAAAGGCTGAAATTCTCAGCACGTCAATGATGGAGAAATGTCTCCTGCGCGTACCTAAATATTTCAAGGCCTGGACTTTGTTATTGATGATCTGTTTTGGAGCTCCAGGTGCTTCTTCCACAGCATCTTTGCCCTTGAGAGTGCCCTATAAGGGTAAGTTCACACTAGGCCTTTTTTCAGCCGTTTATTTTTTTCTGCAGCAAAACCTGATCTCTTGGCAGGTAAGAAGCATGGTTTTTTTTGTTTTTTTTTCCCTTCTGTTTTTAGTGGCAGTTTTTGTGCATTTTATGTGCCGATTTTTGGCGTACTTAGATCTGTCTCTTGTGCATGCTTTAAATGGCTAGTATTGGGAAAAAAGTCCTATTTCAAAGAATGAGGTTTTGGCACAAAAAAACACTGCAAAACTGGGCACCTGTGTTTTTGGTGTGTGTGGGGTTTTTTTTCACCTCCCATTCAATCAATGGGTGAAAGCGCTGAAATAAGTGACTGGCTCCATGTCCAAAAAACCATGCAAAGCACAAAATACTGATGACAAAAAAAGTGTGTGTGCATGAGATTCCAGAAATCTCATAGGCTTTGCTGGTATTGTAAAAAGCAGCTGAAAATTAGCATTAAAATGTGCAGTAAATGCTTAGTGTGAACTTACCCTAACACTTTTTTTTCCCCTCCAATACAGATAAACATGTATTTTGTGGCTACTTTCAAAGCTGATGAACCAGGACTGATCATCAGCTTGTTACAGGTTAAGGCCTCTTTCACACTTGCGTCGTGTGATGTACGTCGCAATCTGTTGTTTTGGGGAAAAAACGGATCCTGCAAATGTGCCCGCAGAATTGGGGTTAGGGTTACGGTTAGAATTGGGGTTAGGGTTACGGTTAGAATTATGGTTAGGGTTAGGCTATGTGCACACGGTGCGGATTTGGCTGCGGATCTGCTGCGGATTGGCCGCTGCGGATTGGCAGCAGTTTTCCGTCAGGTTTACAGTACCATGTAAACCTATGGATTTGTTGTATTTTCCGCAGCATCTCAATTCTTTGTGCGGATTCTGCAGCGTTTTACACCTGCTCCTCAATGGGAATCCACAGGTGTAAAACCGAAGGTGAAATCCGCAGTAAATCCACAGGTAAAACACAGTGCATTTTACCTGCGGATTTTTCAAAAATGGTGCAGAAGAATCCTCACACGAATCCGCAACGTAGGCACATAGGGTTGGAATTGGGGTTGGAATTAGGGTTTAGTTTAGGGTTGGGGGTTTGTTGGGGTTAGGCTTGTGGTTAGGGTTATGGTTGGGATTGGGGTTAGGGTTGTGATTACGGTTGGTATTAGTGTTGGAGTTAAGGTACCGTCACATTTAGCGACGCTGCAGCGTTCTAGACAACGATGCCGGTCGCTGTTTCGTCGTTGTGTGGTTGCTGGAGAGCTGTCACACAGACAGCTCTCCAGCGACCAACGATGCCGGTCCCCGGGTAACCAGGGTAAACATCAGGTTACTAAGCGCAGGGCCGCGCTTAGTAACCCTATGTTTACCCTGGTTGCCAGTGCTAATGTAAAAAAAAACAAACACTACATACTTACATTCCGGTGTCTGTCCCCTGGCGCTGTGCTTTCCTGCACTGACTGTGAGCGCCGGCCGGAAAGCAGAGCGGTAATCTGCTTTACAGCTGGCCGGCGCTGACCGTGCAGGAAAGCACAGCGCCAGGGGACAGACACCGGAATGTAAGTATGTAGTGTTTGTTTTTTTTTACATTAGCACTGGCAACTAGGGTAAAAATCGGGTTACTAAGCGCGGCCCTGCGCTTAGTAACCCGATGTTTACCCTGGTTACCAGTGAAGACATCGCTGAATCGGTGTCACACACACCGATTCAGCGATGTCTGCGCGAGTCCAGCGACGAAATAAAGTTCTGGACTTTCTGCTCCGACCAACGATGGCACAGCAGGATCCTGATCGCTGATCAAACTCAACGATATCGCTAGCCAAGACGCTGCAACGTCACAGATCGCTAGCGATATCGTTCAGTGTGAAGGTACCTTTAGAATTGAGGGGTTTTCACTGTTTAGGCACATCAGGGGTCTCCAAACGCTACATGGCGCCACCATTGTTTCCAGCCAATCTTGCCTTCAAAAAGTCAAATGGTGCTCCCTCCCTTCCGAGCCCCGACGTGTGGCCAAACAGTGGTTTACCCAAGCATATGGGGCATCAGCGTACTCAGGAAAAATTGCACAACAACTTTGGGGGTCTAATTTCTCCTGTTACCCTTGGGAAAATTAAAAAAAAGTGGGGGGAAAAAAAATTATTTTTGATTTTCACGGCTCTGCTTTATAAACTTCTGTGAAGCACTTGGGGGTTCAAAGTGCTCACCACACATCTAGATCCTTGGGAGGTCTAGTTTCCAAAATGGGGTCAGTTGTGGGGGGTTTCTACTGTTAGGCACATTAGGGACTCTCCAAACCTAACATGACACCTGCAGGCCATTCCATCAAACTCTGCTTTTCAAAACGTCACTACTTTCTTTTCGAGCCCCGAAGTGCGCCCAACCAGTGGTTCCCCCCAACATATGGGGTACCACCGTACTCAGGAAAAACTGGACAACTTTTGGGGTCCAATTTCTCCTGTTACCCTTGGGAAAATAAAAAAATTGTTGCTATAAGATCATTATTGTGACTAAAAAGTTAAATGTTCATTTTTTCCTTCCATGTTGCTTCTGCTGTGAAACACCTGAAGGGTTAAAGGGAACCTGTCACCCCCAAAATCAAAGATGAGCTAAGGCCACCGGCATCAGGGGCTTATCTACAGCATTCTGTAATGCTGTAGATAAGCCCCCGATGTATCCTAAAAGATGAGAAAAAGAGGTTAGATTATACTCACCTAGGGGCGGTCCGATCCGATGGGCGTCGCGGTCCGGGGCCTCCCATCTTCTTACGATGACGTCCTCTTCTTGTCTTCACGCTCCGGCACAGGTGTACTTTGTCTGCCCTGTTGAGCAAAGTACTGCAGTGCGCAGGTGCTGGGCCTCTATGACCTTTCCCGCCGCCTGCGCACTGCAGTACTTTGCTCTGCCCTCAACAGGGCAGACAAAGTACACCTGCGCCGGAGCCGCAGCGTGAAGACAAGAAGAGGACGTCATTGTAAGAAGATGGGAGGCCCCGGACCTCGAAGCCCATTGGATCGGACCGCAGTGGGACCGCCCCTGGGTGAGTATAATTAATCCTCTATCTCATCTTTCAGTATGCATCGGGGGCTTATCTACAGCATTACAGAATGCTGTAGATAAGTCCCTGATGCCGGTGAGCTTTGCTCATCTTCCATTTTGGGGGTGACAGGTTCCCTTTAATAAACTTCTTGAATGTGGTTTTGAGTACCTTGAGGGGTGCAGTTTTTAGAATGGTGTCACTTTTGGGTATTTTCAGCCATATAGACTCCTCAAACTGACTTCAAATGTGAGGTGGTCCCTAAAAAAAATGGTTTTGTAAATTTTATTTTTGTAAATATTAATAATAATAATAATAATAATAATATTATTATTATTCCTGAGTTATTACCTCAAAGGGACAGTGGTCAGAATTGCAAAAAATGGCCAGGTGTCATGGAGGTCAAAATAGGCTGGGTCATGAAGGGGTTAAAAGAGGACCTTTCGCCACATTTTTCATGTTGAACTGGACACATAATGTAGTAATTGCTGCAGAGCAAAATAAAACACATTGTGGTTTTTTGTTTTTGTACATCCCCCATTGCGGTCATATTAGCAATCAAAGAATTTGGCACCAAATGAGTTAATTTTTGCTTAAAGGGGCTGTTTTTTTTTTTTGTTTTTTTTTTGCTATTTGGCAAAGCAATTTTCCGTATGTTGCTAACTACCTGCCTATTCTGCCATGAGCAATCTGTCCAGATTCTGACCACACCTGGCTGCGATTTTGCTACTCGCTGTTAGAGATGAGCTAATTTGATCAGGTCAGAGCTTATTCGGGAAGCTACAGCGCTTACCGATGAGCTGCAGAGGGAACCCGGCTTCCTGGATCGCTCCGGCTGATCAGCTGTTTGGCGCCGCAGCTGCATGTGTCTCGGCTGTGTGACCGTCACAGCACATGCATGGAGAACCCAACGCACAGGCTCTCCATGCATGTGCCGTGACTGGGACTCGGACGCGACACATGCAGCTGCGGAGCTGATCGGCCGGAGCGATCCAGGTATCCGGGTTCCCTCTGCAGTTTATTCGGAAAGCGCTGTAGCTTCCCGAATAAGTAGGGACATGATAATATTTGCTCATCTCTACACAACACATAAGTGTGATACTGACCACTTTCAGCTCTCGTCTCCGGCCAGGCAGTGTTGGGGAAGGGGCAGAGGTGACAGTGCTAGGAGAGGAGAGCTGATAAAAGGGTTTGTAATGTGACATAGCTAAACTCAACTGTGCTGCTCCTCTGTCACACTGACTATCAGGACCTTGCTATACTCCTGGCACTGTCTAATCATGCAGGAGAAGAGATCAAAGCTATATCCTTATATCTGACACACTGAGAAACCTTCTTCTTCTGTTATTCTTTCTGCAGTGTATTGCTGCCTTATAATTAGACAGAAAGAAGTAGCTCCACCAGTGCAAACTATCTGGTATCTTTTGTCAGGTTTGTGTTAACTCTTTAAGTGCCTTATACATTGCTAATATCTCCACAGTGAAGAGTCAAAATTGTAATAAATTAATAATAATCTTTATTTTTATATAGCGCTATCATATTCCGCAGCACTAAACTTTGACAGCATGCACAAGAGACAACAAAAAAGCAGCAAAACCTGCTTTTTGTAAGCAGTTTCTTTAGTGCCAAGAGAAGAGGTTTTGCCTGCTGTAAAAAAAAAATGCAATGAAAACGCAACGTGTGAACATAACCTATAACAGTTAAACCAAACGAAAACATAATCGTATGTGACCAGACAGTGCAACAAACTGACTGCGCTAGCGATCAGATAAAGAGGAACTTGCAAATAAAAACCTGCCAGCTCCACTGTAGATGCAGCTTTCAAATCTGTCCTTACCATCATCACAATATGTCGGTCATTATGGAGTGGCCACGTACGGTACATCACTTTGCTGTTTATCAGAAGACTACGAAGAAAGCAAAATAAGCAGATTATCATTAGGAGTAAGAAGAACTCACCTACTGTATCCTCACCCATCCCTTGTAGATTGTGAGCCCTCGCGGGCAGGGTCCTCTCTCCTCCTGTACCAGTTATGGCTTGTATTGTTCAAGATTATTGTACTTGTTTTTATTATGTATACCCCTCCTCACATGTAAAGCGCCATGGAATAAATGGCGCTATAATAATAATAATATTATTATTATTATTATCTTGCTAATTTCAGTGGGACCGGGGTGACCATCTGATGTGAACGGGACCTCCTTACTCTTTTGGACTTCCCGACGGCCCAGAGGAGTCCGACAGCTGGAACCTCAATGGCCAATCCTTGTTTACTAGGAATATAAGCCGCTGGTGGAATCTGGCAGTGACAGTCTTCTCACGCCAATGAGCGTTCGGCCAAGCTGAGCGCACGTGTATGGGGGAGTCAGGAAAGATGTCTCTGCTCCCATTCACGAGTATGACCAGACTAAGAATCAAAGTTATATCTAAATTTATAACTTATTTCACACAGATAATTAAGTTCAAATTATACTTGGGTCCTGGCTCATAGTAATTAAATAGGAAGCCACGGGCTGTATCTCTGTGCTGCGGGTCCCTGATGACTCAATGGGGGCATGCACAGATACAGTGTAAAGTATGGGGGACATTAGGGCTGAGTCTCTGAGCTTGAGTTGATTTTATGTCAGACCAAGGTTTTAACTTGAATCTCCTGGGCCCTAATATCTTTAGATATAAACCTATCTAACAAACTGAGCTGTTCTGGGTGGCCGCCTCACCGTTCAGTGTTTACACCTGACTGACGCTTTTGGTGAAAATAAGTCAATGGCCATGGGGGCCGGCTGACAGACCTCCACCGATCCGATATTGATGACCTATTGAAAGGATAGGCCATCAGTAGTATTTGACCAGGCAGGAAAGTGCTTCAAGTGGCTTTTTTAATATTAACTAACAAAATGAGCCGGAGCACACGTGGGTATAAGTGCAATGTGTAGGTGCACATTCACACTGTGGCCACTAACAGAACCTAGGATAAAAGCAATGAGCAAATACCCTGCAGTAAGTAAATGAATAGTACATGGAAATAAAAAGGGTGACTTAGCTGACACTAGTGGAAGTACGCCATGTTATTTTTACCCACTAGTAAGTAAATGCTATTTGCTTATTTCTTTTTTTTATCCTTGGCATTTCGTAATGCTGCTTCTTTGAAGTCCTAGAATCCTATTGCTAAAATGCCAAAATAAAATACACCATGATGTATATTTTGAAAAAAAAGAAAAGCCAGTGACCTAAAAAACCCCAAAATGCTGCATATGAAGACCATTCAGTACTTGCTATAGAGGTCACAGGAGACCTGTCACATTAAAAGTACAGTCCGACCTGTGGGCAGAATGTTATATAGTCGGAGGAGCTGAGCAGATTGATACATAGTTTTGTGGGAAAAGATTCAGTATAAGGCTGGTTTCACACATCCTGATATTTCTGGTACCGGAGATATCCGTGTCCATGTGTGTACTATGTGTCCGTAACATGTCAGTTATTCCAGTTGCAAATGACTGAGGTTAAAGGAGTTGTCCACTACTGACAACACCTTCACCATCACTATATTTACCCCATGTAAAATAATAGCTATACTCCCCTCCACTGCCGACGCTGTTCGAGCAAAGTCTGGGCTCACTTTCCAGGACAGCAGGCTCCGACATCGCTGAGTAATGGACCACCCCTTTAATCCTTCTGCAAATCGGCGACACATACAGATTTTTGTCACAGAAATATGTTCTGGATTTTAATCCGATGGGTTAATGTATCCCGCTGCGGAATATGTTGGTGCTATATAAATAAAGATTATTATTATTATCCCAAAGGTAGGCTAATTATAGAAATAATTTAAAAATTTTTTGCAGAGAACATTAGTGGTGATTTTTTTCTGTTGAGTGGTTACTGGCTGATATACGAGCATTATTGTATTTTTGGGACAATGAGACGCACTTTTATCAAGAAGAAAAATATCTTGCTAAAAAAAAAAAAAAATACGTTTTCTAGTCCGGAGGCAGTTTCCTGTGATCGAGGAGAACACTGACACCAGCAAGGCTGTGGAGTCGGTATAAAAGGGACCAACTACGACTCCTAAATTATACAATAAATTGGGTACAGTAGTTCAGTGCAGGATGTGCTGTAAATGTTTCATAATAATTTTGGATAGTTATGAAATGTCCAATACATGTCTGTTCTGTCCCTGATTTAAGGATCTGGGCTTTTAGTAGAGATGAATCTGTGCTGCACTTTATGTACATGCTCAGTAGTGACCAGTGCTGTAGAGTCATAGTTGAGATGAATCTGCGCTGCACTTTATATACATGCTCAGTAGTGACCAGTGCTGTGGAGTCTGAGGTTTGGCTTACCGACTTCACAGCCCTGGACACCTGTATCCTTCCCAATCGCTGAGAGATTTGCTCTTTCTCTTCCTGCCCCACGCTTATCAGTGTGATCGGTGCAGGGCAGCTACCAGGACCTGCACATCACTAAAGCTTGTGTGGCTGCGATCAGTCATATGCCTGGAAGAAAATAAAAATGTGGTAGTGTATATACAGTGTAGCTGCCGCAGAGGTGTGATTTGATGTAGCAGATTGTGTGCATGTAGCAAAGCTCTGTGTGCAGCAGAGTTGAGTGCTTGTACTGTGCATGCAGCAGTGTTTGTGTGTGTGTGTAGAAACACACTACTAATGGTCATATTCATCTCTTCACTGGCTGCCTAAAGCATTATTACACGTCTACATCCGCTAAAGAAATCTCTTCCTTCCATTACACAGAAAATCAGCTTTGTAAATTTACATAAAATCCGCACCACCCTGTAAACAAGCGACCTTAAATCTTTAAAGATATACCAGATAAAACACAACTTTTAATAAATATCCTTAAAACCATGAAAAACAACCACAATTACACACAACAAACAACCGTGCTCCCTAACATCAGCCCTATTGCAGCCCCTGATAATCACTACCTAACAGCGGAGGTTGGCACCCTAGATTAATTCGAGATAGGCGCCCCCGCTCCTCGTAGTCTGTCCCTAAATCTCCTGTTATAGTCTAGGCCAATGTGCCATTAGTACTATCAATCATACAACAGGAAAATAGGGATAGGACAAGGCCAATACGGCTATAACTTAGTCACAAGAGGACTGCAGCAGGGTGGGAGACACAGGCAAAAAAGTGCAAAACAGTGCAAAAAATTGTGCAAAGTGAACATAAAATACCTCACTAGGCTGCTCCCTGCTTACTCAAAGCCTACCTAGCTGTGGGGGTTGGCACCCTACTGTACAGCGGAAAAGGCGCCCCCACTCCACGGCGGCTGTCCCTTACGGACCCTAATAATAGCTAATGAGGCAGGAAAATAATAATATAGCAATGGTGACCATATCAACAAACATAAGATATCAACAAAATTGGTCCACCAAAGCACACCCAAAATTGATAAGGTATAGCAGCTCGTAAGGAAAGATACTTAAGTTTCATGATGTCATAACGCCCCTACGCGTTTCACCTATTCAGGATCTTCAGGAGGCTAAAGATATATGGATGCTTACCGACTTCACAGCCCTGGACACCTGTATCCTTCCCAATCGCTGAGAGATTTGCTCTTTCTCTTCCTGCCCCACACTTATCAGTGTGATCGGTGCAGGGCAGGAAGAAGCTACCAGGACCTGCACATCACTAAAGCTTGTGTGGGTGGCTGTGATCAGTCATATGCCTGGAAGAAAATAAAAATGTGGTCGCGTATATACAGTGTGTAGCTGCAGCAGAGGTGTGATTTGATGTAGCAGATTGTGTGCATGTAGCAAAGCTCTGTGTGCAGCTGAGTTGAGTGTGCTTGTACTGTGCATGCAGCAGTGTTTTTGTGTGTGTAGAAACACACTACGGTACTAATGGTCATATTCATCGCTTCACTGGCTGCCTAAAGCATTATTACACGTCTATATTCGCTAAAGAAATCTCTTCCTTCCATTACACAGAAAATCAGCTTTGTAAATTTACATAAAATCCGCACCACCAGGAAATGTGGATTAGATTTCCTAAAATGTCATCTAAAATGCTGGTATGTAATAAGCCGCACATTTTCTGTCTGGAAACTCTAGACAGAAAATTTCCATCATATCTGACTTTTGTGAGCATATCCCAATGATCGGACCTATAAGCACAGACTGTGGGGGGCGCCACCTGCATATTTTTACCTGTAGGATTATGTTTTCCATTTTTTTTTGGTGGTGCAAAACCCATTGGGGTTTTCCATCTGTCGTCATCACATCTAGCACCAGAGCGGAGCGTAATGCCGTCCAAGGAACTTGTGTAATGTTTCCACTCTTTAGGCTGAATGCACCCCTGGAATAGTTGTGGATTTGCTGCACTGCTTTTCCAGCTGATGAACCACACCAGACACCGATGTAAATGTTTGTGACCACTTTATAGACTTTATATTGAATCCGTGCTCTGCACTATGTGTTTCTGGGCTGCTCACTTTTTGAGGGTCTTTTGATGAATCGGTGGTCTTCTAAGGTAAAAAAGACCGCAATGACTTGCAGACAACTAAAGGGACACGCAAAAAAAAAAAATATTCATAATGTTTACCGGTAGTTAATTTTTAGCAGAACTCATCTGCTTACTGCAGACACTTTCTGCTTTCACATTGATGAGTTATGTGTATTTTCAGATCCACAGAATGTCAATTAAGTTTAGTTCTTTCAGTCTTTTGTAAAGCATTTAAAATAAGTGACCGGTTCATTCTTCAGGCCGTCTCTGGATGGAAGCCACTCACTAGTTGATACATGCATAAAGGACATGGTCAGTATTTGTTCAGTATTTTACATCAGTATTTTTCAGCCAAAACCAGGAATGGGTGATAAATCCAGAAGTGGTGACGTGTTTCTATTATACTTTCCCTCTGATTGTCCCACTCCTGGGTTTGGCTACAAATACTGATGTAAAATACTGACCAAATACTGAACTTGTGAATGGAGCCAAAAGAAAATTCTGGCAGCGAAACAACGAAAGACACTTCAGGAAAAATACTGTTGAAGTCTTCCTGTAGTAAACTTTGGCGGGTACGCCGGCATCTAAGAGATGGTGCGCACAGATTTTGACACGAATTCATGACAATATTCTAGAGAAATCCCATGGCAGGTTTATAGAATATAAATTTGTGTGTGCAGGGATTTCTCTTTTCATGAGAGCCGAAATATACTGTATGTGCGGAGTATTCCCTGCTGAGTATCTCCAACATATACCACTCTGTATAGTGGAACATGTCGGCCATTGTCCGTGTGATATACTGTTGTTTTTCGTGTGTTCTAGTGATTCTGGCCTTTGCCAAAAGGACACGGTTTTGGCATAAGCTGGGTACATGGAGCCTATGGACATGTTTAGTGTCTGCTGAGGGGTATCCTGGCACTTTCATCAAAAGTTTAGTCAAACTGAGAAGTCTGTTGTAAGTGCAGATCCTAATGGTGTATATTAATGTGATGCATGTCCTTGACCCTGTCGCCCACCATATGATTCCTCTCTGAGATCCCCCTGGGTATGCAATGCATAGTGCAGGTCACACTAATCCTTCTCCATAGATTTACGGTATATGGAAATAAGGTGCCCATAGTGCCTGCCCAGCATGTTCTGCTCTGTCAGCACTGCCCACTGTGCCTAGTGCACCTGCTGGGGGGCCATGACTTCTGTTGCTGTGCAGCATACTGAGCTTTGTGGTAAGCGTTCTATATGGTGACTGTCCGTGCTGCCCAGTCAGCACATGCAGCAGTGCAGGAATAGTCCCTGTAGTATAATGCACATGTGTAACACTTAGCAGGTGACTTTTCACACTGGCGGTGTAGCTCGGACTATGACGCCGGCCCCTGGAGTGTTTGCTGCCGGCCCTTATATGGGAACATTGTGGGGCAGGAATCTCTTCTTCCTCTCTTCAGATGCTTGTGTGGCTCGGGGAGCTGCCTGGCAGGAGTCTGCCTAACATCTGCTTTTAGGATTACCAAAAATGGGGACCTGCTAACAAACACTGGGTTCGCAGCTATAGGAAGGAGCTTGTGGTTTCTCTCCACTTCTGTGGTGTGCAGACTGCAGAAACCGGAGATATTCTTGTTTCTGCTGTTATTTTTTCTTTACTGACGCTTTTCTCGTGCACTTTAAGGCAAACTCCACTTTGGAATAAAAAAGGTTTACAATAAAGCCTCTGGGCCCGATACATCAGAGCTTTGCCAGCAGTATTCTGTGCTATATTTTGGCTATAACATTGAGTGATACTTGGTGTTCTCATACCAAACAAAGAGGACAGTGGTGCAGTGACGGCCACTTGTCAAATCCATGTGGCAGTGTTTCCTACGCCACTGATCTGACTCACGCAGCTGCTTATTAACTCTTCAAATTCATGAAGAGGCGTAAGCACATTTATTTGGGACCTTTGTGTCCCTCCATACTGCCATATAGAGTTCCTGCAGCTCACTACCATGGGGCCATAGTCCGTGTGTTGCATGTTGATGCAATGCTGCAACAAAAGAATAGCTCCGTTGAGCCTCGTTCAGACATCTGTAAGTCTAGTACTTGTTCTGTGCATGCTTTTCACATGTAGAGCACTTACCCATTATAGTCTATGGCACTGTTCACTTGTTTGTGATTCTTTGTGGGACTTGTGTTTGCACAAGGAATAGACATATCCCTTTTATTTATTTTAACCGGCATGACTGATGGAATATATAAATGCAGGCATCGGTCATGCTTCGTTTCAGGGAGGGGGCAGAGGCTGTGATAGTGACTCTGCCCCCCTGATGAGTGTGAATATCCCAGCATGCACTGGTTATGCTCAAACAAATAATCAGACTGGAAATGGGATAAATAAATACAAAAGCTGGTAAATGGTGTAGGTAGGGAACGGTAGGGATTTTTTAAAGCAGTATAGATTAAAAAAAAGAGCTTAGAATTATGGAACTAAATAGAGGGAGTTAGGAGAAGAATGCATTGCCTTCGGACCACCCCTTTAATGAGCTGTTGGGTGTTCTGTAACATGGTGAGTTGGGGCTACCTGGTGAGTAACGGCATGCTCTGAGGCCAAAGGTAGCAGTACCGCAATGCTGCCTCACACCATAATGTGACCCACATGTTGCTGCATCCACGACACGCAAATCACCAGAAAGCCAAACCTGCCGGATGTTTGCAGCCAGCGCCGTCATGCTGGGGTGCAGCCTTGGGATACAGAGAACTTTAACCACCGGTCCTGGAGCCGCAGCCTAATGCTGGATTGTGAATGGCTGTCCGGGCACATGATATAAATGTGAATTAATCTGTGAGCGTTAAGAATATAACACTGTACATTCCGATCATCTGACGTGATGAGCACCGGATTACCGGCATTGTGGTGCCAGTAGGCGCTGAGGATTTCTGGGCACTTTTAGGCTGTAGCAAAAGCGCAGTACAGAATTATGCTTGTACAGGGTAAATGGATATTGTACGGGGTAAATGGATATTGTGGGGCAGTGCATGGCACCAGGCGGAGTATACAGAGCACATGCACCCAGGGAACAGTGCTAGCAACACCACCATATTGTGGGATGTAAGATGGTGATTGAAAAGTAAGGAACATGTGCTTAGAATTGTGAGTAAATCTGTATACTTTGTTTTGTAGATGGCCCGTATCCTGATCATTGTGGGGCTGTGCGTGTATTCGTTGTCATACATCAGGGCACAACAGGGTAAGTCTGCTGTCTACTTTGGAAAAGCTACATAAACTGCTCCTGGGCTGCACCTTCAGGCTGTCTGTGTATTCTGAAGGTCACTGTGTTATCATGGTACATTTAAAAGGAACCTGTCACCAGGTTGTCTCCATATAAAATAAGACCAGCACCTGTACCCCCTTATATACAGCATTCTATAAGGGTTGTGTATATGTCCCCAATCTGCTGTGCAAGACAAAAGAAAACATGCCTTTTATTACTGCCTGTGGGTTGGTCCTATGGATGTCTCTGGTCTTGTTCTGCTTTCCTAGCGATCACCATCCTCCTTGCTTCATGTGAATGATGAGCTCTTTCATCCACAGAGTGTCCTCCATTGTGTTCCTGGGCAGGCGAACGTCCCTGATGAGGACAGAGAAAAGCACCGCAGTGCGCATGTGCGGAAAAAGGCCGTAGGTGCCGGCGCATGCACACTACAATACTTTGCTCTGCTCCCGGCAGGGCAGCGAGAAGTACGTCTGCACAGGAATGCACTGGCGGACACTGTGGATGATGTAGGAGCAAGGAGGATGGCGATCACTAGGGGAGGAGGCACGGAATCAAAACCAGAGGTGCCCATTGATCTGGACCTCCCCATAGGTGAGTGTACTAAAATATATATATATATATATACACTCACTCACTCACCGGCCACTTTATTAGGTACACCTGTCCAACTTCTTGTTAACACTTAATTTCTAATCAGCCAATCACATGGCGGCAACTCAGTGCATTTAGGCATGTAGACATGGCCAAGACAATCTCCTGCAGTTCAAACCGAGCATCAGTATGGGGAAGAAAGGTGATTTGAGTGCCTTTGAACGTGGCATGGTTGTTGGTGCCAGAAGGGCTGGTCTGAGTATTTCAGAAACTGCTGATCTACTGGGATTTTCACGCACAACCATCTCTAGGGTTTACTGAGAATGGTCCGAAAAATAAAAAAAATCCAGTGAGCGGCAGTTCTGTGGGCGGAAATGCCTTGTTGATGCCAGAGGGGTCAGAGGAGAATGGGCAGACTGGTTCGAGCTGATAGAAAGGCAACAGTGACTCAAATCGCCACCCGTTACAACCAAGGTAGGCCTAAGAGCATCTCTGAACGCACAGTGCGTCGAACTTTGAGGCAGATGGGCTACAGCAGCAGAAGACCACACCGGGTACCACTCCTTTCAGCTAAGAACAGGAAACTGAGGCTACAATTTGTACAAGCTCATCGAAATTGGACAGTAGAAGATTGGAAAAACGTTGCTTGGTCTGATGAGTCTCGATTTCTGCTGCGACATTCGGATGGTAGGGTCAGAATTTGGCGTAAACAACATGAAAGCATGGATCCATCCTGCCTTGTATGGAGCATCTTTGGGATGTGCAGCCGACAAATCTGCAGCAACTGTGTGATGCCATCATGTCAATATGGACCAAAATCTCTGAGGAATGCTTCCAGCACCTTGTTGAATCTATGCCACGAAGAATTGAGGCAGTTCTGAAGGCAAAAGGGGGTCCAACCCGTTACTAGCATGGTGTACCTAATAAAGTGGCCGGTGAGTGTGTATATATATATATATATATATATATATATATATATATATATATATATATATATATATATATATATATATATATATATATATATATATAATTTTATTTTTTTTTTGCCTTTCACAGCCAAATGGGGACATGTATACAAAAGACTAGAATGCTGTATATGAGGGCGGACAGGTGCTGGTCCTACTTTATATGGGGAAAACCTGGTGACCGGTTCCCTTTAAACACTCAGAAGTCATCTTCTAGACCATCACTGGTTTGATGGTGCGACCATCACTGGTTTGATGGTGCTTGTTCTGTTGGCTTATGCACAATTCTTTCAGGATTTGCCAATTTGCAGAAGTGAAAGTGGCCTACCGTACTAAAGAGATGTGATATAAGGATGTGCTATAAGCCGGGCTAGTCTGGGGGAATCTGTGTCCTGCTGAGCTAGTCCTGGATCATTTAAATATGACAAGCTGCAGAATAAAAATGCTTTTATAAAGTACTGAAATGTCAGATTGGACCAACCTACAATTGGTGGTGTGTCGTGCAATGATCCTCGCCCATCAGGACCGTCATATCTTCTGGCATGCAAGAAAATTCATCTCTGCTGGGCGAGGAGCAATCTTTACTGATTCCAGCTCCAATGGGAGAGATTACAGCAACCAATAATCTTTCCCATTACTTGGAAACCAGTGATTTGTGTCCAGTATAAGCCGACCTCTTCTGGGGGTCTACTTGATCTGTTTGGTGGTGGTCTCAACTGCAAGATGATTTTATAGTGATAATTGCTGTAATTAGTTCTGGCTTCTCTCTATTAGTAGGTGGAACTGAATGTTTAAAAGCGAATGCCAAATCATGTGGAGATTGTATACAAGCCGGACCAAACTGTGGATGGTGCACCAAAGTGGTAAGTAGGGATGAGACAAGCGGTGCTAGGTGGCATTAATTACGAGCAATATGGAAACTGCATGGGGACCTGACAAGCATTTCTCCCCATGAAATGGAGCCTTTCAGACCTTGGCCAACTAGTAATATCGCTGATCAGTGAAAAAAGGCTCTTATTGTGCTATAATGTTTTTTTTTTCCGGATGACGCACATTTAATAGCTAATACATTGGCAAGTATGCCGTGCTCCACATGGAGTGTTTTACACATTTTATTGCTCCTCATTCAACAAGGGCTGTCGCTAGAGATGCTTCATGTTTTCGTAACAAAAAAAAAAAGCCAACCAAGAGGTGGTGCAAACTGCACCATCCAACATGAGCAAGTATAATATTAAATGTGGTGCATCTATTGTAACTCTAGTAAATCTAAATTTAAGATCTTAAGTCTGCTGCCGTGTTTACAATTTGTACTGATTTAATTTCCAAATATATTTTTCTAGAAACCAGACTTACTTTTTTGATACTGTGGTCAAAGTCCTCTTCTTAGTTATAGAAAGAAATGGTAACGTTTTTGTTGCCTGCAGCCACCACTAGAGGGAGCTTACCGCATACAATTTGTGGATGGCTAGCTCCCAAGCTCCCTCTAGTGGTGGCTGCATGAGGACATAATTCTGTCATTCTCTTAGGTCTAGATTTGGAATTCTGTATCAGAGAATGGAGTTGAAGACTGCTACAAAAATATATATTACGTAATGAGCAATTTTTTTGGACCCATTTAAGATAAAATTAGTTTCCGAAGGTAGGCAATAACGATATGAGCTTTTGCTTGATCTGGCTAGAGGGGCATTTCCTTAAAGAAAAACCAAAGATCTTCTTTAAAAACCTGAAAAAGTAACAAATGCTAATGTTTTTTGTTATTGTAGGACTTTTTGCAGGAAGGAGAACCAACATCTGCTCGTTGTGACGACTTGGCTGCATTAAAAAGTAAAGGATGCCCTGAAGAAAGTATCCAAAATCCCAGAGGCAGCAAGGAAAAGCTAAAAGACAATGCCATAACCAATAAGGCCAAAGGCGAACGTATGGACCCCGTGAACATCACCCAGATCCGGCCCCAGCAGCTGCGATTTGAGCTGAGATCCGGTACGTAGCCAGGATGGCTTCTTGTGACGTTTCTAGGCTGGGTGACGTTATCATCCTCAGTTTATCTATTCTCTTTCTTGTGTAGGTGAACCCCAGACATTTAATTTAACCTTCAGACGAGCAGAAGATTATCCTATAGATCTGTACTATCTTATGGACCTGTCCTACTCCATGAAGGACGATTTGGAGAATGTGAAAAGCCTCGGCACTGCGCTCATGAGGGAAATGGAGCAAATTACATCAGATTTTAGGATAGGTAAGGCTAAAGCTGACACGAGGGCAGAAGTTGGAGTAATGTCCTATGGAACTGGAGACCGGATCAGTGCTACGTATCTAGGTATGGGGTGGGATATTGTATGGTGCAGTGGTTAGCACGGTTACCCTGCAGCGATGGCTTCTGGCACTCGTTCTAAGGACAAGATCGGCAATGGAGTTTGTTTGCCTGCGTTTTCTCCAGATGCTTCGTTTTTCTCCCACATTCCCATAACATTCTTAGCATTTCCGTGGCCTCCTATGATAGTAGGCCTGGTGTGTGTGCGATGGAGCATTATATTGGCCTCCTACTGGTTGCATGGACAAATGTGAGAACTATTTGAACAACGCTCTGGGAAATGCTGGTGTTTTCATAGACAACCAGAAATATATTCAGGATTCGCATCTTGTGTTTTTTGCCTTGTAATTTGGATGGGCAGACAGAAGTTAGGACGGAGCTCTTTGCTCATATTGTGGGCGGCGTATCTGTACATCTTTCTGTTCATGTGTATAGATCTGTCTGAGGTTTCGGCAGTTTCCTTATTATGTAACTTTTAACTTTGTGTTTTCTTCAGTTTCAACTAAGGGTACCGTCACACAGTGCAATTTTGATCGCTACGACGGTACGATTCGTGACGTTCTAGCGATATCGTTACGATATCGCAGTGTCTGACACGCAGCAGCGATCAGGGACCCTGCTGAGAATCGTACGTCGTAGCAGATCGTTTGGAACTTTCTTTCGTCGCTTGATCACCCACTGACATCGCTGGATCGTTGTGTGTGACAGCGATCCAGCGATGCGTTCGCTGGTAACCAGGGTAAACATCGGGTAACTAAGCGCAGGGCGGCGCTTAGTAACCCGATGTTTACCGTGGTTACCAGCGTAAAAGTAAAAAAAAAACAAACTGTACATGCTCACCATCTGATGTCCGTCCGGTCCCTTGCCGTCCGCTTCCCGCTCTGACTGTCTGCCGGCCGGAAAGTGAGAGCAGATCACAGCGGTGACGTCACCGCTGTGATCTGCTCTCACTGTACAGCCGGATCTGTCAGAGCAGGAAGCGGACGGCAAGGGACCGGACGGACATCAGATGGTGAGCATGTACGGTTTGTTTTTTTTTACTTTTACGCTGGTAACCACGGTAAACATCGGGTTACTAAGCGCCGCCCTGCGCTTAGTTACCCGATGTTTACCCGGGGACTTCGGCATCGCTCCAGCGCCGTGATTGCAACGTGTGACCGCAGTCTACGACGCTGGAGCGATAATCATACGATCGCTGCGACGTCACGGATCGTGCCGTCGTAGCGATCAAAATTGCACTGTGTGACGGTACCCTAAAGATTTAAATTATCTATCTCTAGATCTGTCTATATACCTGCAGATATCTTGCAATCTGCCGGTCCCTGGTGGTCGTATGTGTCTTCTCTCTGCCGGTCCCTGGTGTTCTTTTGCGCGTTCTCTCTGCCGGTCTCTGGCTAACTTATGCGCAGTGTCTGAGCCGGTCTCTGGCTATCTTATGCGCATGCTTTCTGCCAGTCTCTGGCTATCTTATGCACATGCTTTCTGCCAATCTCTGGCTATCTTATGCGCCGTCTCTCTGCCTTTCTCTGGCTATCTTATGCGCATGCGTTCTGCCGGTCTCTGGCTATCTTATGCGCCGTCTCTCTCTGCCGGTCTCTGGCTGTCTTATGCGCGTTCTCTCTGCCGGTCTCTGGCTATCTTATGCCCGTGCTTTCTGCCGGTCTTTGGCTATCTTATGTACATGCTTTCTGCCGGTCTCTGGCTATCTTATGTACATGCTTTCTGCCGGTCTCTGGCTATCTTGTGCACGTTCTCTCTGCCTGTCTCTGGCTGTCTTGTGCGCGTTCTCTCTGGCTATCTTGGTGCCATCAGTTCGGGTGGAATGAAACATGATTGACATGGGACACTCTGTAAACCTAATGAGATGTGCACCCTTTATTCACTGGTGTGAAATTCACCTGTACGACTGAATGGGCTGAATTCTCCGCTGCCTGTGTAATAATCATGCTCTACAGATTCTGAAATATTGATTGTTGGGAGGTGCGAGCCTATTGTAGAGACTTAGAGGATGTGTTTTAGATTTCATGTTTTGTACAGAAATTGGCATCATTTTATGCTTTACCCAGATGCCACTACTTTTTTATTTTTAGAAAACGTTGACTAGGCTTGGTAGCTGGGGCACGGCCTCTACCGGCCCGATAATCTTACTACAGCACAATTCTATGTATGCCTGTGGCTTGTGTAATTATCTTTTCTCAACAGGTATGTCTCTTAATTTGTTGTATTTTATCCCAGTGGGTTTTTGGTTAACACTGATATATGATGGTCTGGCCTAAGTGAGCGTCCTCCTAAATGTTTTTCCACATATGTATTTGGTGTTATACATTTAGCCTCTGTTTCTTATCTGTGGTCTTTTTGTTTTATTCTAGGTTTTGGATCTTTTGTGGAGAAAACGGTTATGCCATATATTAGCACCACTCCAGCTAAGCTCCTCAATCCCTGCACCACCGACCAGAACTGCACCAGTCCGTTTAGCTTTAAGAACGTCCTTAATCTGACCAGTGATGGCAGGCTCTTCAATGATCTTGTAGGCAAACAGCAAATCTCTGGTAACCTGGATTCCCCGGAAGGTGGTTTTGACGCAATTATGCAGGTTGCCGTGTGTGGGGTAAGTAGTATCTAGAAATTACTGACACTTGAGTGTTTTTTTGCCATCATTTTAGGTTAAAATACCTTCAAATGTCGCAATATTTTTGCTCAAATTGAAGTTGTGGTGTAACTTGTGCCAGAAATGGAAGATGAACCTAAATCATTAAGTGGTGTGTGACAATTAGTGATTTGAGTGAATCTTACTCCAGCACGCTCATCATTGAGACTGACATGCACGACGGCAGCCTTTAAGGAATTATGTCATAAAAGGGGTTGTCCACTACTAGGAGAGCCCCTGCTCGATGTAAATGTTGTGCCCCAATACAATAAAAAGCTTCTACTCCCCATCCGTGCCATAGTGGTGTCGGCACTTGTGGACTCAGGGCTCTGGTGCAGTTGTGATGCCCGGTGCCCAGTCAGCACTGGCGTCACTGTCCACGTCCTCAGACAAATTTGAACATGAATAAGTGAGATGTCAGCTGCAACCCGGACTTGCTCTTCATGTTCAATTCGACGGCGGAGACATTGACCCCAGTGCTGATTGGGTTCTGGCGTCAAGTGTCATAATAACCCCACGGGAGCCCCGGGACCGCGAGTGCTGGAACGGGAGGGGAGTATAAGCTTTTTATACGTTATCGGGACTAAACATTTAGATTGAGAAGGGCTTGTCCTAGTAGTGGACAACCCCTTTTAAGTTTCTAGCCTAGCAAGAGATAATATTTATCCATCCTGAAAGGGGTTGTCCATGGTGACAACACTTGTGTCCTTTACTGGAGTATATGGACATCATAGTGATGGCATGGAGGTAGACGCTCTGCCTACATGATCGCTGCAGGCGCCACTCTGGCTCCCTGTATGTTGGCCGGGATCAAAGGTTTGGTAATATCAACCTTGGCATCTAGTTTGTTCTACCAAGTAAGGTCGCGTGGCTGCAATGAGTTATGCCAGCCTAATAGACTGCAGTGAGTTAAGAGGGACTGCTAATTTCAGTAGCTAAGCAAGCCCCCTTTTTATATGTAGGCATAAAAGGAAGCCAGCTTTAGCTGTCCCCCTTCACTCACTGTCACGGACATGTGCCAACATGGGAAGCACCACATTAGGGACATTGTAGGGATTTTTAAGTGAGTTTCTAAATTATTAGTCAACTTTCATTTAGACAAATAGATGTGACATAAATTATGTGAATGTGTGTAATGTGTATAATGCATTCCAGCATATTAATCGGACATGAGCAGACACGTAATCGCTGTTACACTAGTAACTAAACGGAGCAGTCTTGTGTCTGTCGTAATTGTTCTTCACACTCCATCCATTTATTTCAGGAGCAGATTGGTTGGAGGAATGTGACGCGCTTGTTGGTCTTCTCCACTGATGCCGGCTTCCATTTTGCTGGAGATGGAAAATTGGGAGGAATCGTGCTGCCGAACGATGGGAAATGTCACATGCATGATAATATGTACACAATGAGCCATTATTATGTAAGTCTATACTTACAGCCTTTAAATGACTGTCTAATGACTTCAGGTTAAGGTCACATTGTGTGATATCTGCAGAGAACAGGATGGCACCACATAACTTATGTTAGGAGCAGGATCTGCAGGGAACTGGACCTAAGTGCTCGCCTTTTGCCACGTTGGGGTTTTCTGCAAAATTCCTCCAACTGGTGATAAAAAGCGGCACTGGGTACTGACCAGCAATGTCTTACCCATCCTGAGTGCTGATGAGATGCCCATCCTCCTTCTCATTAGACATTTATGTTAAGATTCTGGGATCACATCTTGCCTATTCACAGGATTAATCGGTATAATTTTATTTTATATTTTGATAGATTAGACTTTTCTGAACCCAGCGATACTAAATATGTATTTTTTTTATTTTTAATGGGGCAAAAGGGGGGTGATTTTTAAGTTTTTGCTCTCATATATTTAAACTTTTCTTGCCCCTTTTTTTTCTGTACCTGTTAGTCCCCTTACTTGCCATCATCAGATCTCTTGTGCAATACATAGCACTGCACTGTAGAGAGAAAATCAAGATATCCAATGAACGCCAGCTAAACAGAGTATCGCAGTGACAAGCATTGGGTTCTTTAGCATGTCCCCCCACTGTCATGACCCCAATCCCCCCCCCCCCCATGACGTCACCGGGGCGCCGATGGTTGCATTGAATGATGCACCCCTTGCTGACAATTGCTACATGTTTGTGTCAGAGATTGACAGCAGCATTAACAGCTTAGCAGCCACAGTCAGCCCTCCCCCCTCCACCCGTTGTTGTTAAAGGCAAATGATGGCTGAATAATTCGGCCATCATCTGCCAGGAAAGATGTGGGTTTTGCTTGAGAGCCCACAACAGAGGTGAGAACGCTACTTATGGCATAACTGTACATCATATATTGCGAAGGGGTTAAACCATGGACATTTGTCACTGCATTGCTGACATGTTTTGATTTCGGGGTCACCCATTGTAAATGTTTGTCATGATTAATCCATATTTTTTCTTTTCCTCACAGGACTACCCGTCAATTGCTCATATAGTACAGAAACTTAGTGAAAATAACATCCAGACTATCTTTGCTGTCACTGAGGATTTCCAGCCAGTTTACAAGGTACAGGGTCTGCCTAATATTCAGTACATAAATCTATAATCTGAGCAGATAATGTAAAGTCTGATCTGCTGTCATTGTAATAGGAATTAAAGAACCTGATACCAAAGTCCGCCGTAGGAACGCTGTCCTCAAACTCGAGTAACGTCATTCAGTTGATCATTGACTCCTATAATGTGAGTGCATTTACTTTTATAGATTAAAAACCTCTGGGGTCCTGTGAGTGGGGATTCGTAAACCAGGTTATTTTTTTCTTTCCAGTCATTGTCTTCAGAACTGATTTTGGAAAACAGCAAATTACCAGAAGGCGTAACTATTAATTATAAGTCATTCTGTAAGAACGGGGTTATCGGTACAGGAGAGAATGGAAGGAAATGCTCCAACATCTCTCTGGGAGATCAGGTCAGTGTTAACCCCCAAGAACGCTTCTCATTACATGAAATTGTACTGCATTATATGCGGAGATCTGTTTCTTTCTAATCTGTGATTTATTTATTTTTTTATTTTAGGTTCAGTTTGAGATTAGTGTAACAGCTCACAAGTGTCCTAAGAAAGATCAAACGGACAGTATTAAAATCAAGCCTTTAGGTTTTACTGAAGAAGTAGAAATCGTTCTGAAATATATCTGCGAGTGTGATTGCCAACAGTCTGGAACCCCTGATAGCCCTGAATGCCACTATGGAAATGGCACATTTGAATGTGGAGCCTGCAGGTATGTTCACGTCATTGTGGTCATTCAAAACATATACACTAATCCGCCATAGTGGTGAAACAGCTGAGAGGACAAGTGGATAATGGAATATTTTTACTTTACAAAGGGATCTATCAGAAGTTGAGATGTATTTAAACATAATGTAATTATTAGATGATTGGATCAGAGTATCTCCAAAATGGCAGGTCTACTCGCCAGTCAGAGAGCTCATTTTGATCCTCATCTACTGAAAAGTCCCTACAATGGGCATATGAGCTTTACAACTGGACCTGGCTGGTGCACCTTCTGGCTGTCTGGTTGGTGCACCTTGTGGCTGGCTGGCTGGTTGGTGCACCTTGTGGCTGGCTCGCTGGCTGGTTGGTGCACCTTGTGGCGGTCTGGTTGGTGCACCTTGTGGCGGTCTGGTTGGTGCACCTTGTGGCTGTCTGGTTGGTGCACCTTGTGGCTGTCTGGTTGGTGCACCTTGTGGCTGGCTGGCTGGTGCACCTTGTGGCTGGCTGGCTGGTTGGTGCACCTTGTGGCTGGCTGGCTGGTGCACCTTGTGGCTGGCTGGCTGGTTGGTGCACCTTGTGGCTGGCTGGCTGGTTGGTGCACCTTGTGGCTGGCTCGCTGGCTGGTTGGTGCCCCTTGTGGCTGGCTGGTTGGTGCCCCTTGTGGCTGGCTGGCTGGTTGGTGCCCCGGCTGGCTGGCTGGCTGGTTGGTGCCCCTTGTGGCTGGCTGGCTGGTTGGTGCCCCTTGTGGCTGGCTGGCTGGTTGGCGCACCTTGTGGCTGGTTGGCGCACCTTGTGGCTGGTGAACTTTGCAGCCGGCTGGCTGGTTAATATAGTTGCTGAAGCTATATTGTGGCTGTGTACTCTCGCCTCACGTTGCATCTCCCTTTCTGTCCAGGTGTAATGATGGCCGTATCGGGAAACATTGTGAGTGCAGTACCGAGCAGGTCAGCAATGAAGATATGGATGCTCAGTGCAGAAAGGAGAACAGCTCTGAGATTTGCAGCAACAACGGTGATTGTATCTGTGGACAATGTGTGTGTAAGAAGAGGGACAACCCCAATGAAGTGTATTCTGGCAAATACTGTGACTGTGACAATTTCAACTGTGACCGGTCTAATGGACAGATCTGTGGAGGTAAGTATGAGCACAAGCACACATCCCACTTGTGTGAACTGCTCTTTCTCACCAGAATCTGACTTTAACTTGTCGTCTTCTCTGCCAGGTAATGGAGTTTGTAAATGTAGAGTATGCGAGTGTTTCCCTAACTTCTCTGGAAGTGCATGCGATTGCTCCGAAGACAAGTCAACATGTATAGCATCGAATGGCCAACTATGCAACGGAAGAGGCGTATGTGAGTGTGGAAGGTGTAAATGTACAGACCCTAAATTCCAAGGACAAACCTGCGAGATGTGTCAGACCTGTGCTGGTGTTTGCACTGAGCACAAGTAAGTATTAGTGGAGTAGTCACACCCTAAATATTTCTACCTTGCTTTACCATATATATATTATATACTTTAACGAGTGCCTCTTTTCGAGTCAACATCATAGCAGTAGGCAAATTTTATGTACGGTATGTATATATGTGTGTATAAATATATATAGATGGATGAGAGTGAGATAGAGAGTGCTATACATAGATAAAGATATATGTGTGTGTATGTAGTGCTAGAGTGGTGTCATTAATCTAAGTTTCCTGCACATAGTAATATACTTAACCAGCTGCCATCTTCTGTTATTTCCGCCGCTCCAGTCAGTCTTCTGCAGGCTGTTTTACCTGCCGGATCGCTCAAGTGTTTCCTCAATGTAAGTCTGAGAGAATGAGGCCAGAACAAGGCTCTCCCGGACTTACATTGGGAGCTTGTGACCATTACCTCTGACTTCTGGTCGCAAGATGGTAGAAGGGGGACCGGAGCAGCACCGGGAAGAGCTGAAGATGACGCCTGGTGAGCATAATACTAGGATCAGGGAACTTGGGTGAGTGGCACCACTCCAGTGCTGAAAAAATAGAATTATTCTTACCGTTAATTCGGTTTCTAGGAACCTTCCACGACGGCATATGGAGGTTGTCTCTTTGCCCTAATGGGGAACAGGAAACACAGAGGTTAAAAGGACCTCCCACCTCCCACTTGCCAGTGACTTACAACGGAGACCATTGCACTGGTTTTACCTTTAGAATCCCAGAACTAATCCAGGAATATATATCGGGTGGGAAATTAGTGCCGTCGTGGAAGGTTCCTAGAAACCGAATTAACGGTAAGAATAATTCTATTTTCTCTAGTCACCTTCCACGACGGCATATGGAGGAATACCAAATAATTTGGCACTAGGGAGGGACAACGGCCTGGAGTACTTTACGGCCGAAGGCTAAGTCCTTATTGGACAATACGTCTAGTCTGTAATGTTTAGAGAAGGTATGGAGTGAAGACCACGTTGCTGCCCTGCAAATCTGCTCCGGAGATGCGCCTGCTCTTTCTGCCCAGGAAACCGATGTAGATCTTGTTGAATGGGCTTTGATCCCTACTGGAGGCAATTTGTTTTGATCTAGGTAGGCTTCCGTTATAGCTTTCTTGATCCATGTAGCGATGGTACTTTTGGCTACTTTTTTCCCTTTGTTTTGTCCTGAGAGATGGATAAATAGGTTATGATCAATTCTGAATGTACTGGTGTGGTCCAAGTATTGTAAAAGAATACGCCGAACATCCAAGGTGTTGAATCTTCTTTCTTCCAAGTTTGCTGGATTGTGGCAAAAGGTTGGTAGGAAAATCTCTTGAGAACGATGGAAGTCAGAGATAACCTTCGGAAGAAAGGACGGATCAAGACGAAGCACAATTGAATCATCTCTTACCAGGAGATAAGGTTCTCGTGTAGACAAGGCCTGTAATTCACCAATCCTTCTGGCTGAAGTAATGGCTACCAAGAACACGGCTTTATAGGCTAGGTTTTGTGGAGAACAAGAAGATAGTGGTTCAAAGGGTGGACCTGTCAGACCTTGGAGAACTACGTTGAGGTCCCACTGGGGAACTATGACCTGTTTTCTAGGATTCATTCTAGTAGCTGATGTCATGAACCTTTTAATCCAGCGATGACTCGCTAAATCTTGATCAAAGACCGAGCTAAGTGCAGAGACCTGGACCTTGAGGGTACTGGGCCTGAGACCTATTTCCAAGCCTTTTTGTAAAAAATCCAATATGATGGGAATATTAGGCTTGAGGGGGTCTGGAAGGTTAGGCAGACAGAATGAAGAAAACTTTTTCCAGATCTTATTGTAGATGGCGTTGGTCACCGGTTTTCTCGATTTTTGTAGGGTAGCTATGACCGGAATTGATAGTCCTTTAGCCCTTAAAACCTGGGTTTCAGCAACCACGCCGCCAAGCTCCACTTCTGAGGGTCTGGGTGGAGAATGGGACCCTGAGAAAGAAGATTGTGCTTTATCGGCAACATTACTGGACCATCCACTTGTAGTTGAATAATTAGGTTGAACCAACTCCTTTTGGGCCACAATGGAGCTATCAGGATAGTTGGAGTCCTTTCTAGGCGTATCTTTCGTAGAACCTTGGCAAGGATTGGAATTGGTGGAAAAGCATAAGCTAGATGAAACGGCCAATCTTGGGTTAAAGCATCCAACCCCCTGGGATTGTCTCTTGGGTTCAAGGAAAAGAATGTTTCGACCTTTGCGTTCTGGTGAGAGGCAAAGAGGTCGACGTCTGGATGACCCCATCTGTGTACCAACATGTTGAATGTTTGAGGATCCAGGCTCCACTCGCCAGGATGGATTTTCTGGCGGCTTAGATAGTCTGCCTGAACATTTGTAGTTCCCTTGAGGTGGATTGCCGACAGGGATAGTAGGTGCTTTTCGGCCCAAGAAAAGATTCGAGCGGAGATCTTTATTAGACTGAGGGTTCTTGTACTGCCCTGGTGCCTGATATGGGCCACCGTGGTCATGTTGTCCGAGTATATCTGTACATGTTGACCCGAAATCTGATGACTTGCCGCTAGTAGGGTCTCTTCCACAGCTTTGAGCTCCCTGAAATTTGATGATTTCTCGGAAATCGATTGGTTCCACTGACCCTGATAGGGGACATGGTCTACTATGGCTCCCCAGCCCCTCTTGCTGGCATCTGTCTTGATGGTGGTTAGAGGGGACTGAATCCAGCATACTCCTTTCAGAAGGTTCCTGGGCTTCATCCACCATGTTAAAGAGGCTTTCACTCTGCCCGGAGTGTGGATCCTCTTGGTAAGAGTGCCAGGTCGACCATCCCAATTGTCTAGGATGTGGGCTTGGAGAGTCCTTGAGTGAGCTTGAGCCCAAGCCACCGACTGTATGCAGGCTGTCATGGAGCCCAACAGCGACATTCCCTCTCGCAGAGTAGGGGACCTCATCTCTTTGAACTTCCTGATTTTTGTTAGTAGGGGAAGTCTGTGATCGTCCGGGAGGAAGGACATTTGTCTTGCTGAGTCCAGCATTACTCCCAGAAATCTCCTGGTTTTTGCAGGTTGAAGCTGAGATTTTTGTAGGTTCGGAATCCAACCTAGGGATCTCAGAATGTCTAGGGTGGTAGACACATGGGATATCAGGGTTATCTCGGTGGAAGCTACTATCAGAAGATCGTCCAGATAGGGCACTATACAGACACCTTGTTTTCGGATGAATGACACTACTTCTGCCATCACCTTGGAGAACACCCTCGGTGCTGATGAAATGCCGAAGGGAAGGACTCCAAACTGATAGTGCTCCACCCGATGATTCCCCTGTATCGCAAACCTGAGATATTTTTTGTGTCTCGGGTGAATAGGGATGTGGAAATACGCATCCTTGAGATCGATGGTAGCCATAAAAGAGTGACGTTCTATCAGAGGAATCGCAGATCTTACGGACTCCATCTTGAACTTGCGATATTTTACGTGCTGGTTCAGACCCTTTAAGTTTATAATAATCCGGACGTCTCCCGAAGGTTTGGGGACCAGGAAGAGTCGGGAGTAGTGTCCTTTTCCCCATTCTGATTGTGGGACTGGGGAAATTACATTTGATCTGATAAGGTTTTTGAGACCTAAGGACAGTAGGCTGCGATCCCTTGATGATGGAAGGGAAGTGACTTTTAGACCCTGAGGTGGGGGAGAAATTAACTCTATTAACAGGCCCTCCTTGATGACATTGAGAACCCAGTGGGAGCTGGTGATATTCTCCCACTGATCCACATATTTCGAGAGTCTTCCCCCCACCGGGTCGGAGTCATTGTTTGTCCTGCTGGGACTGTTGCTGCTGCTGCTGTTGCGGGACGAAAATATTTTTTCCCCTACCCTTTGCATAGCTCCACCTGCCGGTTTTTCCTTTGCCTCTTGCTTGAGAGGGCTGAGGTTGTGGGCCACGAAAAAAACGTTTCCTAGGCTGCTTTTGCTCAGGGAGCGCCTTCTTTTTGTCGGTGGCTTTATCGAGAATATCGTCTAGGGCAGGACCAAAGACGTAGTCTCCTTTAAAGGGTATGGTGCAGAGTTTAGATTTAGAGGTGATATCCCCACTCCATAGCTTAAGCCAGAGGGCTCTTCTGGCAGAGTTGGAAAGTACCAGGGATCTGGCGGCGACTCTTACAGATTCCAGAGAAGCGTCCGCCAAATACCCTGTAGCTTTATGCAGAATGGGTAGGGAATCCAATATCTCGCCTCTTGAGGTACCTTGAGATATGTGATTCTCTAATTTCTCGAGCCAGCAGGAGAGGGCTCTTGCCACACAGGTGGAGGCGACGTTAGCCTTAAAGGGAACCTGTCACCACGTTTTTGGAAGATGGGATAAAAATAGCGTTAAATAGGGGCAGAGGTGGGCATTACATTAGTGTGTTTGTTATGCGTTTATTACCCACCTAAGTTGCCGAAATACCTTTGCAAAGTCTCCGTTTTCGCCTGTCAATCAGGCTGGTCTGGTCAAAAGGGCGTCTTGTCTTCCCCCAGATTTTGCGTAGTTTTCCGTTGGTGGCGTAGTGGTGTGCGCATGCCCAAAGTCCTGAATCCTCTGCCAGGGGATTTAAAAGAGCGCGCTGTTCGTTTTCATTGGTGATCGGTGGGCGCGGCCATCTTCCTTTGGCCGCGCGTGCGCAGAAGCGGCGCTCTGCTGGCCGCGGCTTCAGGAAAATGGCCGCGGGATGCCGCGCGTGCGCAGATGGATATCGCGGCGGCCATTTTCCTGAAGCCGCGGCCAGCAGAGCGCCGCTTCTGCGCACGCGCGGCCAAAGGAAGATGGCCGCGCCCACCGATCACCAATGAAAACGAACAGCGCGCTCTTTTAAATCCCCTGGCAGAGGATTCGGGACCTTGGGCATGCGCACACCACTACGCCACCAACGGAAAACTACGCAAAATCTGGGGGAAGACAACGCCCTTTTGACCAGACCAGCCTGATTGACAGGCGAAAACGGAGACTTTGCAAAGGTATTTCGGCAACTTAGGTGGGTAATAAACGCATAACAAACACACTAATGTAATGCCCACCTCTGCCCCTATTTAACGCTATTTTTATCCCATCTTCCAAAAACGTGGTGACAGGTTCCCTTTAAGGATAGCTGCAGAAGTTTCCCATGATTTTCTGAGGAGACTTTCGGTTTTCCTATCCATGGGATCCTACAATTGAGAAGAATCCTCAAAGGGGAGTGCAGTTCTTTTGGCGACTCTAGCCACCTGCACATCGACCTTGGGAATATCTAATTTAAGGTCATCCTCAAGCGGAAATCTATGCTTCATTTCTGAAGGAGTACTGAGACGCCTCTCAGGTAGTTCCCATTCCTGATTAATCATATTGATAATGTTGGCATGAACTGGGAAGCCCACTCTCTTCTCCGATGAAAGACCACCGAACATCTGATCCTGTATGGACTGCGGTACAGGTTCCTCTTCTAGTCCCATGGTATTACGGACGGCAGAGACTAGATCCTCAATATAGTCTGAGGAAAAAAGGTACTTCCTGACCTCAGCTTTGGGTGATACTGGATCCTCCCAGCCAACAGATGAGGCATGAGAGAGATCTGAATCAGAGTCAGATTCCACAACCTGAATCTTCCTCTTCTTAGCCGGGGAATGAGGTTGTGGCCGCGGAGATGGAGGTGGGGGTGGAGGTGTAAAGGCTGCCAGAGAAGATTGTACCTCCTGTTTTACTAGTGAGCGAATCTCATCCAATAGTGATGGCTGCTCAGCTCTTATTATTCTGTCAGTACATGACTGACAGAGTTTCTTGTCCCAGTTAGGAGGACATTTAGTGGAACAGATAGGGCACTTTTTCCTATAGGCACCTTTAGGGGCAGGGTTTTCTCCCTGAAATATATAAAGGGAGAGAGGGGTGAGGACTTCTAACCCCTGCTACACTCCTCCTGGATCCCATCCCTGCAACACTTACAGAGGCAGGGGTGGCGCTGGGCTCCGCAGATACGGGGCATGAAGAACCATCCATACTGAAGGAGATAGCCTTACCTCAGTGGTGGTTCAGCAGGCTTTTATGGACGCCGTCCTAGCACCTGCTCCAGCAATTAATCCCCCCTCCCCCTCCAGGATCCAGGTGAGGGAGCTGAGCGGTCCGACACGCCGGCCGGCGAAACCCGGAAGTACCGGCTTCAGGGTGTATGAAGAAACCGGAAGTGACGCGCGCGAGCCTGCCGACGTCACTTCCGGAACGCCGAGCCGACAGCATGGAGGAGGAGGACGCCGGGCAGCTCCAGGAGGAGCCCGGTTAGGGAACCCAGGCCTGCTTTGCCCTCGTGGGGGCGCGGGAAGGCCGGGAGGGGGTCCCGAGGACCTGCGAGCAGGACGACGGGAGCAGCACGAGGAGGAGGCCGGAGGCGACCATCTGCTGCCCGGTTAGACAGGCAGCGCCTGCAAAAGGTACCGTAGTCACCGGCCAATACAGCACATGAAGAAACCTCTCCCTGTCCCATGGGGAACAGGAAAGACACTGGCAAGTGGGAGGTCCTTTTAACCTCTGTGTTTCCTGTTCCCCATTAGGGCAAAGAGACAACCTCCATATGCCGTCGTGGAAGGTGACTAGAGAAATAATATTTTATAAAAATTTGCTAGAGTGGTGCTTTAAGGATGGATTCATACATGATTATTTTTCTATTGATTTGGTCACAGCAAATCTGCAGCAAAAATGTGTAACATAGTTTGATGTTTTGCTGCAGATTTTTTTTTTTTATATATATTGCAAATTTACATTAAAAGCCACATGTGTTGCATTCAGATTTTGCAGCCAATTCATTGCATTCAAATCCATGATGGAAAAATGCCACGTGTGACTCCACCTCTGTACTGTTTCTCCCATTATCGTAGATGGATATTGTCAGAGTGCTTGTGAAATCCAGCACTTTTAGGCTATGTGCACACGTTGCGGAATTGCCTCTGGATTTTTTTGTGCGGATTCTGCATCTCTTGGCAGAAAACGCAGGTGCGGATTTGATGTGTTTTTTAGGCGGATTTGCTGCAGATTCGCTGCGTTTTTACCCCTGCGGATTTCTATAATGGAATGGGTACAAAAACGCTGCAGATCCGCGCAAAAAGACGTGACATGCTGCTACTTTTAATCCACCGCTTTTCCGCGCTGAATTTTCCGCACCATTAGCACAGCATTTTTTTTGCATTGATTTACATTGTACTGTAAATCACTTGCGGATCTGCAGCATTTCTGCACAGCAAAAAACACTCCGCAGTAAATCCGCAACGTGTGCACACAGCCTTACAATTTACTGCTTAGTCAAATTTGCAGCTGTTATTGAGATATTAACACTTTACTTTCGTTCATAGCATGTTGCCTAGGAGGCCGACCACTGCTGCGGTATAGCTTGTAAGCACTGAAGCTGGTCAGCACGGTGGCTCAGTGGTTAGCAGTGATGGGGAATCTAGATTGTGAGCCCCATCGGGGACAGTGTTGCTAATGTGTGCAGACTGTAAAGCGCTGCGGAATATGTTAGCGCTATATATGTAAAAAATAAATAAAGATTAGGATTTAATGGCGCCTTCAGAGCATTGCTTACATCCTCAATAGAAAAGAGCTTGTAAGCACTGCATGTTCTGCTGGCTTAGGCTACGTTCACATTTGCGGTCAGCGCCGCAGCGTCGGGCGCCGCATGCGTCATGCGCCCCTATATTTAACATGGGGGCGCATGGACATGCGTTGTGCTGCGTTTTGCGCCGCATGGCCGCAAGCGTTGGACGCAAGAAACGCATCAAGTTGCATTTTTTTTGCGTCCAACTTTCGGCCAAAAACGACGCATGCGGCGCAAAACGCAGCGTTTTAGCGTGCGTTTTGCCGCATTTTTGTTTGCGTTGTGCGCTGCGGCGCACAACGCAAATGTGAACGTAGCCTAACAGCGGCTGTCGGTCTCCAAGACAACTCGCCGTATACAAAAGTTGGTATCTCAAGAATGGCTGAAAATTTTAATAGTTCATGTAAATGCAAGTTACAACTTACCGTATATACTCGAGTATAAGCCGACCCGAGTATAAGCCGACCCCCCTAATTTTGCCACAAAAAACTGGGAAAACTTATTGACTCGAGTATAAGCCTAGGGTGGAAAATGCAGCAGGTACCGGTGAATTTCAAAATTAGAAATAGATACTCCATACCATTCATTATGGCCCCATAGATGCTCCACATAAAGCTGTGCCATATATAATGCTCTGCACCGTTGCCCCATAGCTGTGCCATATAGTGCTCTGCACCGTTGCCCCATAGCTGTGCCATATAGTGCTCTGCACCGTTGCCCCATAGCTGTGCCATATAGTGCTCTGCACCGTTGCCCCATAGCTGTGCCATATAGTGCTCTGCACCGTTGCCCCATAGCTGTGCCATATAGTGCTCTGAACCGTTGCCCCATAGCTGTGCCATATAGTGCTCTGCACCGTTGCCCCATAGCTGTGCCATATAGTGCTCTGCACCGTTGCCCCATAGCTGTGCCATATAGTGCTCTGCACCGTTGCCCCATAGCTGTGCCATATAGTGCTCTGCACCGTTGCCCCATAGCTGTGCCATATAGTGCTCTGCACCGTTGCCCCATAGCTGTGCCATATAGTGCTCTGCACCGTTGCCCCATAGCTGTGCCATATAGTGCTCTGCACCGTTGCCCCATAGCTGTGCCATATAGTGCTCTGCACCGTTGCCCCATAGCTGTGCCATATAGTGCTCTGCACCGTTGCCCCATAGCTGTGCCATAGTGCTCTGCACCGTTGCCCCATAGCTGTGCCATATAGTGCTCTGCACCGTTGCCCCATAGCTGTGCCATAGTGCTCTGCACCGTTGCCCCATAGCTGTGCCATATAGTGCTCTGCACCGTTGCCCCATAGCTGTGCCATAGTGCTCTGCACCGTTGCCCCATAGCTGTGCCATATAGTGCTCTGCACCGTTGCCCCATAGCTGTGCCATATAGTGCTCTGCACCGTTGCCCCATAGCTGTGCCATAGTGCTCTGCACCGTTGCCCCATAGCTGTGCCATATAGTGCTCTGCACCGTTGCCCCATAGCTGTGCCATATAGTGCTCTGCACCGTTGCCCCATAGCTGTGCCATATAGTGCTCTGCACCGTTGCCCCATAGCTGTGCCATATAGTGCTCTGCACCGTTGCCCCATAGCTGTGCCATATAGTGCTCTGCACCGTTGCCCCATAGCTGTGCCATATAGTGCTCTGCACCGTTGCCCCATAGCTGTGCCATATAGTGCTCTGCACCGTTGCCCCATAGCTCTGCCATATAGTGCTCTGCACCGTTGCCCCATAGATGCTCCACATAAATCTGTGCTGCTGCTGCAATAAAAAAAAAAAAACACATACTCATCTGTCTTGCTTGCAGCTCCTCAGCGTCCCGTCCCGGAGTCTCTCTGCACTGACTGATCAGGCAGAGGGCGGCGCGCACACTATATGCGTCATCGCGCCCTCTGACCTGCACAGTCAGTGCAGAGAGACGCCGGGAAGATGGCGCGACGCCCGGCGTGTGGAACGAGGGAAGGTAAATATGACATACTTACCTGCTCCCGGCGTCCCGCTCCTTCCCCCTGCCTGTCTTCGGTGCCGCAGCCTCTTCCTCTATCAGCGGTCACCGGCACCGCTTCATTAGAGAAATGAATAGGCGGCTCCACCCTTATGGGAGGTGGAGCAGCCTATTCATTTCTCTAATGAGCGGTCCCACGTGACCGCTCAGGGGAAGAGGCTGCGGCACCCGGAGACCGTGGGACGGGCAGGGGGAGCGCCAGGAGCCCCGGAAGCAGGTAAGTATATGACAGTGCTCACCCGCCGACCCCACCACCGATCATGACTCGAGTATAAGCCGAGAGGGGCACTTTCAGCCCAAAAATTTGGGCTGAAAATCTCGGCTTATACTCGAGTATATACGGTATTTGCCAATACCCATTTATGAAGATGGAAATAACCTTTTAAAGAGTGAATTGGAATTATTTAAAGATTACTGGAAACTTTCCAGTAAGTAAATCTCCTGTCCCGCACTGTATTTTATTCTTTTATCCTTGTACCTTCTATGCACTCATTGGAAAGATTACTTCTTGCATTCTAATTTTTTTTTCATATTTTTCTTTTTTTTTTTTGTGTTTAGGGAATGTGTTCAGTGTAGAGCCTTCCAAAAAGGAGAAAAACAAGCAGTCTGCAATAGTCAGTGCTTGCATTTCAACTATACCATGGTGGATAGCCGTGATAAGCTACCTCAGCCAGGACAGGCAGACGCCCTCACTCACTGCAAAGAGAAGGACGCCGATGACTGCTGGTTCTACTTCACCTACTCTGTCAATGCCAACTCCGAGGTTCACGTGCATGTGGTGAAGGATCCAGGTAATGCTCGGTTTGCTTCCCGGGTTATGGCTGCACCCAGTTATATCGAGCACGGCGTCTTCATTCCTTCATTGCGTTTATCTCTCTTCCTTTCAGAATGTCCCAGCGGCCCTGACATAATCCCAATCGTTGCTGGCGTGGTGGCCGGGATCGTTCTTATCGGGCTGGCGCTGCTGCTCATATGGAAGCTGCTTATGATCATCCATGACCGGAGAGAGTTTGCTAAATTCGAAAAAGAAAAGATGAATGCCAAATGGGACGCTGTAAGTATCCTGCGGGCTACGTGTTATATTTGAGAGCAAGATTTCATTTTCTGTAAAGGTAACGGGCTTTCTGTAGAAAGGAGAGGAAGCCATTAATGTGTGACCCCTATGGGATGGGATTCCCGAATACAGCCGGACCACACTTTATAACATGTGGGGGACACGGTCACTAATTACTCTTTATTTTTCGTAGTGAGTCTTATACCAGTTCTCATAACCTTTTTCTCCAGTCTGCTTTCTTGTTCTCTCTCTCCGTTTCTTTTTGCTATCTTACCTATGACTACTATACCATAGGTATCTTGAAATAAGATTAAAGTGGCCATACATCCATACACTTCTATGCACGTCTGGGTCACATAGTAAAATCTGATCTATAGAATCATCCATGGCTAAATCTATAGTCATTGGGAATATAGGAATACAGCCACATAGGAAAAAGTATGTGCAAAGATCTGGGAGCACAAATTATTAGCTATAAAACAAACCCGTTCAGTTATTAGCGTTTCTGGGATCTATTCACTGGTGACCTAAGTTTCCCCCCTTCTAATTTGTTTGGCCTGTCAATGTATTGCAGTAGGCTGTACAGGGGGGATCGTTGCTCAGCATGAAGAACTCCTTGGAGCTATTGTCCTTTCCTTCCCCCCACACAGTAGTAATTGGAACAGTTTATAGCCAATGATTATTATTATATCCCTAAAAAAAAAAAAATTGTGCCCAAATTAGTTTAGCATTGTGTGGAATGGGGTTGTCTCATCGTGTTCTATGGTAAATCTGTAAATTGCTTATAAAAACGAGCAACTTTGCAATTGATTTGCTATCAGAAATGTTCTCAAGAACGGCAGGATTTTCCATTTTGTTTAGCGCTCATTGCTTAGGTTACTGGCCACGTCTTCAGGCCATGAGAATGGCCGTATTGCTAGTCGCGCAGCTCGCGCTTCTACTTTCTGCTCAGTGGCCCGTGTCCTAGACAAGGAGCGCAGCGTGTGCTCCCTCTCTCCATTTCATCTTGTAACAACTCTCTAAAGCTAGTCTGATCGCTGCCCAGCGTCAGGCCCCCTGCGCCCTCCAATGCTGCCTCTGCTTGCGTTATTGGCGAGAGCACAGTTTGGGCCAATGGCACAACCACACCGCTGGTCCCAACTGACAATCAAGAATGCATCTCCCCCCGCCCCGTAAAGCAGGAAGCTGAAATGCAGGGGAGCGTTACACTCCTATTCTAGAAGAGAACAAAGGATTGGTTATGAGAGCAGAGACCATTGGTGCTATTGTGTACATGGACTCCCATCTCATAACCTTATATGCCTTAAAGGAAATCAAACTATTTATATGAGCATGTAGCTCTTTCAAAGACAAGGCCAGCCATACCTTTACATGGCCAGTCTGTTCCTCCCTTACTGAGAAATCGGCGTTTGAATTGATATCTAAATGAGGCAGAAGGACTATGGTAGATCTGAAGCATCTGTCACTCCAGCTCTATTCCCTGCCCAGTCCTACCTCCTTCTGCCTGACTGACCGCCTCTGTGCTGTGTGACTTCAGGGAGAAGGGGTCATCAGTCAAGCAGCAGGAATAGGTGGTGCTGGGCAGGCAATAGAGCTGGAGTGACAGAAGCTTCAGATCTACCATAGTCCTTCAGTCTCATTTGCATATCAATTCAAATGCTGGTTTCTCCCTAACGGAGGAGCGGACCGGCCATGTAACGATTTTGCTGGACTTCTTTTAGGTAGGGCTACATGCACATATAGTTTGGTAGACAAATAATTTCCCTTTCATCATTCAATTCCCTTTAAAGCAAAAAGTTTTTAGAAAGTAACCAGTCCGTTTTACTATGTGTACGACAGGTAATGGGGTTTAGAGGGGTAGCTATAGGGGGTGCAAAGGTTGCCGTTATACCTGGGTCCTTCTATCACAAGACACCAGAATTTTAGGCCATGTCCCACTTTTTCCAGTTTGCATTGAGGCCCTGAAGCCCCAGTTTACGCCTCTGGTCTCGGTGCATACTATACTAGCACATTACTGGGTGAATAGGCCGTTTTTCCAGCATGTCCTGTAATTATTACATGCAGTCAGGCATACAGAGAAGTATTGTGTCGTGTCCACCCGAAACCCCCCAGTGGGTGGGCTGTCAGCTCCTCGTCTGATTTTACTGTCCTTGTGTCTGATTTCTTCTGTCAATGTGATCCTCTTTCTTTGTGGATTCCTTTCTCTAGCAAGAGAATCCTATTTACAAGAGTCCTATAAATAATTTCAAGAATCCAAATTATGGACGTAAAGCCGCTCTCTAAATCTCAGTTTGTATCTTCTCTCTTCTTTTTTTTTTTCTGTGCCTTTTTCTTGCATGTTTCTTGCACACTCTCTCTTATATTAACACTGTGTGTGCCAATGAGTGTTTACTGGTGATGGGTGGTGGCTTTTTACAAAGCTTGTTTGCAAGTGGCTTGAGTGTTCACGGGTCCTTTTTGCAACGTAGTAGTTAAAATCTAATTCTGCATCCTGTAGCCCTACCAGGCACAAGGTCTCAGTACAAAGTACCTTGTGGGGTTTGCCATATACTTGCTAGCCTTTCGAGCACTATAGCTTGTTCCGTGTGACGGCCCCATGTTGGTTTGCAGCTAAAATGATCTAATCTACATTGGTCCCATGTTAGAACCCTTTGCAATTGTCTGTTACTGCCATCGGTGCATGCACATCCCACCCAAACATTGGTAATACAGAAGCGCCCAGCTAATCCTCGGAGCGCGAGCAGGCCGGTGTATGGAGCATAGACTTTCTTTGGGTTTGTACACCTCTTTGCTTACGATCTAAGCCAGTCTTTGCCTTGCAGTCTGTACTCATACCATGATACACAGATGTGTGAACAAGGCATTAGTATTAGCGGAAATTTTTTGCCCTTTTTTTTTTAAGCAATCGGTGGGGGTCTTTGGAACCAGATCCAAGCACTCATCATAACTACTTAACAGTAGCTGCTAGACCATAAAAAAAAGTTTTCAAAAACATAGGTTACCCTTTAAATGGCTACTTTGATTCCTTCACTTTAGTAGTCTGATGCCATCACGTATAGCATTCCTATATTCTCCTCGCCCTGACATCACAAGCCCAGTGTCCAGCTCTAGTTTGCTTTTCCCTCTGACTTCAGAACATACTATTCCAATATCTGACCACACTTTCATGAAGCTCAACTCAAATCCTGGTTCCATCTGTTTTTCACATTGATGTCCCCTTGGAACCTCTGTCCTTCATGGGAGGCTTCCCAGGATTACTCATGTATTTCCTCTGACTTCACTGCTTGAACTTTGGCTTCTGCCCATTTGGGACAGTGGTTAGTTTTTTCCATAATAGAGTAATGACTTCCTCCCCTAGTTAGTACGCGCAGCGCCTGGATATAGTCAACATATTACATGATTCTACAGAAACCTACCAATACTTTCATGTTTCCATTCTGTCTATTAAAGGGCTGCCCTGTGGACGAGCATTGGGGCTACTTGACCCCTCTTTTGAAATGATTTGGGGTTCCAGCAGTCTACCGCTACCAAAACAGACATTCATGACACTGAAGGCTTTAACGTTTTTCATAGATTCATCATTTTTTATGTTTTTGTGGCTGACCTTAGTACAACTACAATGAATGCAGCTAATTGGTGTACAGACTTTTTTTTTTTTTTTGTTCTATTGACTTTTATTCTAGGTGTGTCTGTTTAAATGGATTCTGTCCGCACAGGATCACTGATCAAACCAAGTCCAGGCGAGGAGCAGCGGGGCCAATCCTTTACCTACATGTTCACACCTGCTTGTTGTCCCCCTATCTCCACCCTCCTATGATTGACAGCTAGGGCAGAGAACCGCGGTGATGGATGGAAACCAATTAGGTGTGAGGGTGTAGTTGAATGATTTGGCCCCGCCATGGTGCACAGAGCGCCTGGACTTGTCTTGAACATTCGTTTTGTGCTGACAATCCCTATAGGACTAAGATATTTCCCGCATCACCCAATAGCACAGACTGAATCCTGTAGGACATAGTTGTTGTTTTTGATAGTGACCTTCAGGAAAAGCGCTTGGGGGTTGTCCGCTATTGGACAACCACTTATTAAAGACTGAAAAGTTGCTGCAGAACTTTAAAAAAAAAAAAAAAATGTACTCTTTCCTCCTGGAGCCGTTACAGGAAATGCTGGGAGTTGTAGTTTTCTAACAGCTGGTGGCGCTCAGGTTAGAAACACCTGCATAAGGCAACAACCATGATAATGTGGGAGACAGTGTTTTTGTTTGTTCCCCCCCATGTTTATTCTGCTTATTGACCATTAATGTGCAATCCAGTCCTTTATTAATTTGCTAGTGTCTGGAGATCAGCTCGAGCCATTAGTTAGATACACAGCTTCACCTTTATCCATGGTTGTGTTAAATTGTGGCCGCCGGGTGCGCCTCGCCGTGGCCTGACTGCACTGTGTGCTGTTGTCCATGTGTGTATTCAGCAGGAATGCTTTATTTCACGCACCATTTGCTTATCTGCTGTGATTATTCTACATTTCTTTCCACTTTTTTTGTATTAATTTTTTTTTCATCTAATCTTGTTTTTTAGGGTGAAAATCCCATCTACAAAAGTGCGGTGACAACGGTGGTGAATCCGAAATATGAGGGAAAATGAACAGTAATTTTGCGTACATTTTACTGCACTGTTTATGCAAAGTAGCCATTTTTGTTTTCCATCCCCACCCGCCGGCGTCAGATGGGCCGTACTGCAATGATTTACTGACGCGTAACAGTGTTTGATGTTCAGATTTTCACTTGTACAGTTTATGTAAAAAGAGAGAAATTTTGCAAAAATCTGTTTTGCAAGAAAACCCAATCGGTGCCATTGGACTGTCGAAACCACGTTGAATGCTCAACCCATAAGTCACTGAAGGTCACGCCGTGCCTTTCTGACCTTTGTGCAGGCAGACATTTCTTTGGGGACGGAGGGTAAATCACTGAAGGCTTTTCCAATCATCGTATAATGATTGTAGGGAACTTGGGGCTGGAATCTACAGACCGGCCAATATTACCGGTGCGTACCTCAGACTTCGGCAGGTTCGGAAGGTGCAGCGAGCGCTCTGTAATGTATATTATGGCTGAATGCGAGAGAAAGTGAGCAGAAAAGCAAGCGGATGTAATAATGGTCCTGGAGCATCCTCGGTAGATTCCAGCTCTGCGCCAATTGCTGCCTAACTTTGCCTAGCCAAAAATCACAGTGCATTATTTGTTTAAAGGCCTTAAATCGTGTCCGAAGCGTGCGCTTGTTTTTCAACTTAAAGGGGTTGTCCATAGAGAAATTTAAAAAAAAAAAAAGGGGCTCCTTTTTAATTTCTGGGGAAACAGCACCTCCCCCTTGGTCTGGTTGTCTCTGGTACTGCAGCTCATGTCTGTTCAAGCAGCCAGCGCTGGGCTGCAATACCAGATACAGCCTATCGACAGATATGCGGTTTCTGTAAGGAGCAGACTTTTTTTTTTTTTTTTTCCAAAATTTACTAGACAACCCTTTTAATTTTATTTTTTCCTAAATCTGGTGCTTCCTTACCTTTCTTATTCACTTCTTGTTTTTTTTTTTTTTCTTCTTCATCCAACATCAGGATTTCACCCGAATCTGTAACGCTTGGTTACAGACACGCTGACCATCTCATTATATACTGCCTCTTGTTACATTATGATTTACCTACATTTGTGCCATTCAGATTCATTGTATATTGCCCCTGGACCATGCGCTTTACCTCTGTTTCAGGTTTGTCACATTTCTTGTTTTTAAGTGCCTTTTTATTTTAGCAGTTGTTCACTTTTTACAGTACTGTTAACTGAACTTTATTTATTAAATAAAATGACCTAAAACAGGTTTTTTTTGTGTCTTTCTTTCTTATGTACTGTCATCTCTTGGGCGTCTTCTCAGTGCGGCAAATATTCCCACAATTGTAGGTCTGACATTTCTAACCCTCCAAAGTCTCAATGTACCTTTTTTTTTTTTAATCGTCTCTGGTACAGACTGTGTAAACGTAGACTACGCCTAATTTATCACAGAGGCTCATGCTGAATGATGGAACTGAAGGGTCCGCTTTACACCAGCTGTTGGTTATATCGGGTCACATCAATTATCTGTTTGGCTTTTTTTTAAGGACTCTGTTCAGCCCACTGCAGCTTAACAGCCATATAACCAATTCTGTAGGGAAGCATAGTAGCCCAATGTAGTGGAACATAATTGGTAACTTTTGTGTTTATTCACTGTTAAATTCTTAAAGGGGTATTCCCATCTCCAATATCCTATCCCAATATGTATTAGATGTAATAATAGCAAATCCCTCCATTTAGAAATGTAGTATAGTTCTTCTGATTAGCTATTCCTCTTTCCTCATATGCAGGGTGTTGCAGTAGTTTAGGTATCCATAGTTACGACCACTAAGAGCTGTCTAAGTAACTGTCGCTGTAACAGTGTTCATAACAATGGATGCCTAAGCTACTGTAATGCCTTACATGAGGTAAGTGACATAGTGATTCAGAAGAACTATACTACATTTCTAATTGGAGGTATTTGCCTATATTATTTCACCCAGTACATACTGGGATAGGATCTTGGCGATTGGAATACCCCTTTAAGTCTTTAGTGCTTCATAATGATATGCAAGTCAAAAGGTGTGGCCTACTTGCCACATTTATTTTGCTCTGCTTGATTTAGAGCAGATCTGTAACTGCAGCGCTTACAGGAGTCTGAGGTAGTCTAAGACACGCCCCCGCCTCATTATTGGTCCGAGCTGCTTCTCTTCCTCCCTTGCAGCTCTGCCTCCTAAGATTAGTTGCTGTGTATAAACCCCAGCTCAGCGCAGGCTCCCCTGGAGGGTCGGCGCAAGCGCTCCCCTGGAGGGTGGGCCTGGCTCCCCTGGAGGGTGGGCCTGGCTCCCCTGGAGGGTGGGCCTGGCTCCCCTGGAGGGTGGGCGCAGGCTCTCCTGGAGGGTTGGCGCAGGCTTCCCCCTGGGGGTCAGCGCAGGCTCCCCCGGAGGGTCGGCCCAGGCTCCCCCGTGGAGGGTTGGCGCAGGCTCTCCTGGAGGGTCGGCCCAGGCTCCCCCCTGGAGGGTCGGCGCAGGCTCTTCTGGAGCGTCGGCGCAGGCTCTCCTGGAGGGTCGGCGCAGGCTCTCCTGGAGGGTCGGCGCAAGCTCTCCTGGAGGGTCGGCGCAAGCTCTCCTGGAGGGTCGGCGCAGGCTCTCCTGGAGGGTCGCCGCAGGCTCTCCTGGAGGGTCGCCGCAGGCTCTCCTGGAGGGTCGCCGCAGGCTCTCCTGGAGGGTCGGCGCAGGCTCTCCTGGAGGGTCGGCGCAGGCTCTCCTGGAGGGTCGGCGCAGGCTCTCCTGGAGGGTCGGCGCAGGCTCTCCTGGAGGGTCGGCGCAGGCTCTCCTGGAGGGTCGGCGCAGGCTCTCCTGGAGGGTCGGCGCAGGCTCTCCTGGAGGGTCGGCGCAGGCTCTCCTGGAGGGTCGGCGCAGGCTCTCCTGGAGGGTCGGCGCAGGCTCTCCTGGAGGGTCGGCGCAGGCTCTCCTGGAGGGTCGGCGCAGGCTCTCCTGGAGGGTCGGCGCAGGCTCTCCTGGAGGGTCGGCGCAGGCTCTCCTGGAGGGTCGGCAGAGGGCTACCCTGGAGGGTCGGCAGAGGGCTACCCTGGGGGTCAGCACATGGAGAGCAGATTTATAGCATAATAAGGGCAGAATAATTGTAAAGCACAGACTACGAAAAGGATGGACGGCAGGTAATTGTGAGCGGAGCCAAATAAGCCTTTAGTAAATAGGCTGCGGGATCGCGTTAGGTGGGCTGTCTCACAAGACCTCTTATTATAGATCCATGTATTTCTTAAGGCTGCAAATTTCCAAATAAGAGGAAATGGTGGGGGAAAAAAATGCAAATCTGCCTTTGTTTTGGGTTATGTTTTTACCTGCACCTGTCAGTATGATTATGGCAATACCGAAACTGGCATACATGTTTTTTATTGTAAAACTTTCTATTTTTCAGTCTATGGAGCTGTATGAAGGCTTGTTTTTTTTTTGCTTGACGAGCTGACTTCTACATTGATACTACTTTGGGGTACATATGATATTTTTGATTTTTACTGTATTTTTTTTTTTGGGGGGGGGGGGGGTAGGAGTGCTGACCGAAAAACTAAAAACTATTATGTTTCTTTTTTTTTTTTTTTTTTCTTTTTTCCTTCTCACATTATTGTAAAGCGGTTATGTCCATTTGTGCTTAGGGGTTACAGCGAACCTGTCACCAGACTTCACATACAAATGGCATATATGACATAATCTGACGTAATTAGATTGGTGTACTTATTTTCCAAAAACATGTCTGAATGGCAGTATAATCTTTGAACAGTTTATCTACCTGCCTAGTCTCTTTTCTGCATATAGAGGGGCTTCACTATATAGGGATGCTGTGGGGGATCACACTGTATATAGAGGGCTGTGTAGGGGCTCACAGGGTATATAGAGGACTGTGTGGGCTCACACAATATATAGGGTGGTGTCGGCATACTTCTGCTTAATATTGAGTGATACAATTAAAATAAAATAATTAAAATTAATATTGAGCAGAATTAATTTCAGCCTGTTGGTTTGGCTCTCCACAACAGTCAGTCTCTCACATGGTCCCTTAGGAAAATTAATTGCCCACCCATGTACCAGATGGATGGCCATTAGTGATGGAGCGAGTATGCTCATTACTCGGGTTGTCTCCGAGTATTTCAGCGTGCTCGGAGATTTAGTTTTTGTTGACGCAGCTGCATGATTTGCTGCTGCTAGACAGCCTGAATACATGTGGGGAATGCCTGTTAGGAAATCCCCACATGTATTCAAGCTGTCAAGCAGCCACAAATCATGCAGCTGTGTCAATATAAACTAAATCTGAGCACAACTACTCAGACCACCCGAGCATGCTCGGAGAAACTCGAGTAACAAGCATACTCGCTCATCACTAATTGCCATCTATTTGAGTTTTTTTTGTGTATTGAGGTTTTTTTTATTCCTTTGATCAGGACCAGGACTGTGATACAATATTTGGTTACACTACTTTTAGCCACAACAGAGACGGCTGTTCTATATCTGCGCCTGGTTTATTCTGTTGACATTTGGTTGGAAACATTGGCCCCCGCTCTGATGACATGCTATTTGCAGAAATCTGGAGCTGCAGCGTCCCCCATCGGTTTTGCTGTTTGGTCTGGATTATTCTGAGGTTCTTCTCCTTTCAACGTGCTGGAATTCTAGAAGACAAAGAGTTACTCGTCTCGTTACATGACTTTGGTTTTAGAGCGTAATGCACATAATCGGTGTACATCCGGGTGAAATCTGCACAAAGAGGAGTGAAGATATTACATCCACAGCTTGTCAATATACGCTGAAGGGGAAATTTGCGGCAAATCCACTTGTAAATACTGAAAATTTTGACATGGATCAATATTTTTTTAATATATATTCCTCCCCATCTAAATTTATATCCTTGAAGCCTCCACAAGATCTTTATGTATAAGAGCCTCGGGCTGTGGAGGTGATCTTATTGTCACCCAGCTTTTTCAGAAACTGATCTGAAGGTCAAAATTCAAGGGACAGAAGGAGAACCTCTCAAAACCCCCAAAAATGTATATATGGGCATCTACATTATTACTGAAGTCAGCTGTTGCTCCCTGACTGAAAAAAATTGCTTTTTTTAATTGATACGCAATGAGGCGTAAAGGAGTCGTTCAGTCTCAGAAGAAATGGTCTCCAGTCCCTCTCTCTATGACTGCAGACTGGAAAATCGTGACAGTGTGCAATGTGTAACCTGGCACAATTTCTATTCCCCATGGAAACAAGTCAAGAAACACGAGTGAAACAAACCAGAATGTGTTAAAGGGAACCTTTTTAGCATCTCACAAATACATGGTAGGTGATGCCAAAAATCTCACATTTTGACATATCGGACCACAGTACAGAATCCACTGATCTAATGTCCAGTGCTTGTGTTACTCAAACAAGTCTACTCTTCTTGTTTGCAGTTTTTAGTACTGGCTTCTTTTCAACTTTTCGACCATAATGGCCTGTTTCTCGCAGTCTCTTTTGGACAGTTGTTGAGCGGCTTATTGCTTGATGTCTGTGCATTGTATATGATGGCTGTTATCTGATGTGCTGTCAATTTGCAGTTTCTGAGGCTGGTAACTCTGATGAACTTATCCTCTGCAGTAGAGGTAATTCTTGATCTTCCTTTCCTGTGACGGGCCTCATGAGAACCAGTTTCATCATAGTGATTGATGCGTTCATGACTGTACTTTAGGATACCTACAAGGTTCTAGCAATTTTCCAGATAGATTGATATTCAAATAATCATGCAGCGTCATTCCTCTTTATTTAGTTGAGTGATTCTTTCCATATTCTGGCTTAGAACAATTGTGGAATAGGGCTTAGCCCTGCAAGGCTCTGGACAAGGCATATCTGTTCACAGGAAGCCATTAGAGGTGTTGACCTAATGAAGCCGCATGTGAGAATGCCAAAAGGGTGTAAAGCTGTCATCAGAGTCCTCAAAGTTGCCACCTTTTACTCTAAAGTTTCACGTGTGTTTATTTACTCATTGTTTCCTTTTGCTTTCCTCAGACTGAATCTACAATGTGCACATTATAATAAGAACAATGAAAACCGTTGCTTGAACAGATGAGTCCAAACTTTTGACGAGTGCTGTATCAGACTAGCTTCCCTTTTTCACATGCACATTCAACAATACAACATGTGTAATTTTACCTTTTATGTATAAAGTATTTTATATAGTATACTGTGCAATAGTTTTTAAGGCAGGTGTGAAATAAAGCTGCAACTTAAGAATTCATTAAAATTGTTAATAGTTTATTTCTCCTATTCCTCATTGGGGGACACAGGACCATGGGTGTTATGCTGCTGCCACTAGGAGGACACTAAGTAAACACAGAATAGCTCCTCCCCTGCAGTATACACCCTCCTGCTGACTCTCAGTGAACCAGTTCTTGCTTAGTGTCTGTAGGAGGCACTTGGGTCTGTTTCAGACCGTTTTTATTTAAATTTTTGATTTTTTTGTTCTATTTTTTCCTTTAACGGAGCGAATGGGGGAGACGGATCCTTTCTAGGCTCTGATCTCCCCCGAACCATCAACAGGCAAGTACGTGGAACGTCCCTCCCATATCCTTTCCTGCAACGTTGGATGCCAGCCCTGAGCTCATATTACGGGCGACGGTTCCTTCGCGTTCCGATCTCCCCCCTCCATAACAGGCGACCACATGGAGTAGCCCTCCATCTATCTCTCCTGGAGCCAGGTGCATAGCCGGACATGATATATATGGCGTCCGTGCAGCCCCCCTCTGCATCACCACTGATATAGCGGATGACGCATGGCGGCAGAAGCTCTCCACCCCCTCCCTGACTATGGCGACGGTGGATTGAGCACCGGCCCACCGCATCTACCGTGAGTACACTGCGGGGGCCGAGGCACTGGGGGGGGTCCTGGTCCCCGGGGTATGGGAGGTCCGCACCTTAAGCCTGTGTCCGTGGGTGGTCCTTTATTTTTATTTTTTTCCTCTGCGGTTGCGGCGTCGCAGAGGAAAAAAATAAAAATAAAGTTTTCCCTCAATTCAGGCCGGAGTTTTGGCCAGAGTTTTGGCCACGCCCACCGGCAGGTAGCCACGCCCACTTTTTCTGACGCTTCTCGTTCCCTGTGATGAGCTCCCACTTCCTGGTCTCGGCGGCCAGCTTGGGACACCCACAGCCCTGATGCTGCAGCACTGCTCCAGCATTTCCTATCACAGCCCTCAGGACTAGCGTTTTTCTCTGCCTACACTGCAGACCTGCCCTGGGGACTCAAGACACAGGACCTGGGTAAGCTGCAGACACATAGCTTAACCCTTCCCCTGCTAGTAAGCGCTTTCCTCCAGGCTTTACTATGTCTCAACCAAAGCCTCACAAAAAGTCTGGGAAAACCCACACTGTATTTTTCGCTGCATGTACCTCTTGTAAGGTATCATTACCCCGGGGTCACAATACTGCATTATGCACAGCTTGTGAACCGGTGACGGCTCAGGAATCACCTGTTGCTGATACTGAACCCAGTGAGCCTAGTCCCCCTGAGTGGGCTACCTCCCTTAACCGGTCTATGGCATCCCTGGCAAAAGCGTTAGACTCGTTCCGAGACCCTTCCTCTAACCAGGGCACTAATATGGATGACGCTTCCGATGGTCAGAACCCCTCGTACTCCAGGGGTCGTACCTTACCAAGGAGTTCACTCTTCCAGGAAAAGGACTCATGCCATATCCCCAGAACATCAACGGTTTTCAGGTTCTGAGAGCTCCATTTCTCGCTCCCCTTCCATTGGGGCTAGTAGAGAACCTGTTTCAGAAGACGATTCTGATACATCTCTAGATCAGGAATTTCATCACGATCAGGAGACTCTCGACTCTCTAATTGAGTCAGTGAATAAGGCTTTGAGACTTGAGGAGGAACCCTTATCTAAAACAGATCATGCCGTGTCCTTTAAGAGGACCAAACGAGCTCACAGAGTGTTCGCCACTCATCCCGAGTTTAAGCAAATTGTTGAATCAGGATCCGTCCAGATAAACGATTCACAGGGCAGAAGCCTATGGAGTCCAAATATCCCTTTGCCCAGGATCTAAGAAAAGATTGGTCACAATCTCCCCCAGTAGATCCTCCGGTATCGCGCCTGGCTACCAAATCTGTTTTATCCTCCTCGGAGGGCGCCTCTATCAAAAATCCATCCGATCGTCAGATCGACAATATGGCGCGTTCAGCCTTTGAAGCCTCAGCGGCCGCACTCTTTCCATCTTTTGCCGCTACGTGGTGGCTAAGGCTATGACTCACTGGGCTGAGGTCTTGTCTTCAGCAGTACTGGATACCAATCTTCCCCCTGAGATAGCAGACCTCGCTACTCAGATAGCCAGAGCTGGAGATTTTGTAGTGACCGCGTCCCTGGATGCCGCTGACTGCGCTGATCAAGCAGCAGCAAATGCCATCACCATCCGGAGGTCCTTATGGCTCAGGGACTGGCGTGCAGATTCTACTTCCAAAAAGTCATTGACTTCTCTCCCATATCAGAGCGGTCGCCTTTTTGGCGAAAAGCTCGACCAGTTAATTTCTGACGCCACTGGAGGGAAGAGTAAATTTCTTCCACAACAGAGACCCTCTCGGCCCTTTCGGAACCTGCAACCACAGGCTCGTTCCTGATTTTTTTTTTTTTTTTTTTTTTTTCGTTACAACTCAAACTGGTCCTCTACTTCCACATCTCCCGGTTCCGGCCGGGCACGATGTGGAGACAGAGGTTCACAGGCCTCTTTTAAGCCTTCCCCTTCATGGAGAGGCAGGCCAAGGCAGCCGGGATCCAGAGGCGCCAGAACGGGCAGACCTTCCACACAATGACTCCCTGCGGTATCCGGGGGTCACCCTCAAAGTAGGCGGCCGCCTGTTTTCCTTCAGTGCCGCGTGGCTCTCGGTCGTTCACGATGAGTGGGTCCGCGATCTAGTGTCCTCCGGATACAAGATAGATCTCTTATCTCATCCTCCAAACCGTTTGTTCCTGTCTTCTCCTCCCAGGGCAAAAGCATCAGAGTTCTTCAAAGCTATAACCTCTCTGAGAAAAGACGGAGTTATTATTCCGGTCCCTCAAAGCGAAAGGTTTCAAGGTTTTTATTCAAACCTCTTCATTGTTCCAAAGAAGGACGGTACTGGACCTAAAACTGCTGAACAGGTTCGTCAGGGTACGACGGTTCCGGATGGAATCGCTTCGTTCTGTCATCGCCTCCATGGAAAAAGGCGAGTTCCTGGCGTCTATAGATATCCAGGACGCATACCTCCACATTCCTATTTTACCTTCTCACCAAAGGTTTCTTCGCTTCGCAGTTCAGGAAGATCACTTCCAATTCGTTGCTCTGCCCTTCGGCCTCGCCACCGCTCCCAGGGTATTCACCAAGGTCATGGCGGCTGCCGTGGCCGTACTCCACACCCGAGGAGTGGTGGCGCTCCCGTATTTAGACGATATCCTCATCAAAGGCCCCTCTGTCCTCTCCTGCAAGGAAGCAGTGGCCATCACAATAGATACCCTTTCTCGTCTGGGTTTGAAGATAAACTTCAAAAAATCTTCCCCAGTACTGGCTCAGCGAATTTCCTTTCTAGGAATGATACTCTACTCGTCCCGGGGGTTGGTTCTTCTTCCCCCGGAAAAGATCTGTCTTACAGCGAGAAGCTCTCTCAGCCTCGCTCTCACTCTCTGCGCTTCAGTATGAGTCCTCGGCAGGATGGTAGCAGCTATGGAGGCGGTTCCATTTGCCCAACTACACCTCCGTTCTCTACAGCATGCCCTCTTGGCTGTTTGGGACAGGAACCCGTCGGTTCCTCCTTCGCCAGCGAGTCAGACAGTCTCTCAGGTGGTGGACATTGAAATCGTCCCTGAATCAAGGGAAGTCTTCCAGTACACTGGCTGGTTGTGACGACAGACGTCAGTCTTCTAGGCTGGGGAGCGGTGTTCCTTCATCACACTGCTCAGGGCCGCTGGTCCCCCCTGGAATCACGCCTATCAATCAACATCTTGGAAATCCAGGCTATCAGGCTGGCACTTCTCCAGTTCCATCCCTTCCTAGCAGGTCGCCCAATCAGGATTCAGTCCGACAACGCCACTGCAGTGGCATACATCAACCACCAAGGGGGAACCCGCAGCAGGGCGGCCATGACCGAGGTAGGCCACATCCTCCGATGGGCCGAGGAAAACCGCTCAATGATCTCTGCGGTTCACATCCCGGGAGTGGACAATTGGGAGGCAGACTTCCTCAGTCGGCAATGCCTTGACTCCGGGGAGTGGTCTCTCCATCCGGAGATCTTCCACCAGATCTGTTGTTGGGGAACCCCGGACGTGGATCTGATGGCCTCACGGCTGAATTCCAAGGTTCCCGACTTCATGGCTCGGTCCCACGATCCAGCAGCCATCGGGGCAGACGCTCTTGTACTCCCGTGGCATCATTTTCGGCTTCCGTACATATTTCCCCCGCTTCCTCTCCTACCGAGAGTCATCAAGAAAATCAGAGCGGAGAGGGTACCGGTAATCCTGGTTGCGCCAGATTGGCCGCGCCGGGCGTGGTACTCGGAACTAGTTCAACTAGTTGCCGACGTTCCCTGGCGATTACCGATTCTCGCAGATCTGCTATATCAAGGCCCCTTTTACCACCAGAAGTCAGAGGCCCTGTGTTTGACGGCATGGCCATTGAGTCCTGGATCCTAACCCAGGCAGGTTTCTCTCCACAAGTCATAGCTACCATGATCAACGCTAGAAAGCCTACGTCTATGCGTATCTATCATCGCACTTGGAAGACTTTCTTTTCATGGTGTAGCGACCAAGGATGTTCTCCTCTACATTTTTCCATCCCTTCCATTCTCGAGTTCTTACAAACAGGTTTGGACTTGGGTGTCGCCCTTAGTTCTCTCAAGGGGCAGATCTCAGCCCTGTCTGTTCTCTTCCAACGCAGGATTGCCAACAGATTACAGGTCAAGACGTTTATTCAGGGAGTCTCCCATCGGGTGCCCCCCTATAGGATGCTGTTGGAACCATGGGATCTTAATCTGGTCCTCGGAGTCTTGCAACAGGCTCCTTTTGAACCTCTACAGGAGGTTTCCCTGTCTCTCCTTTCATGGAAAGTTGCTTTTCTAGTTGCGGTCACCTCTATCAGACGAGTCTCCGAGCTGGTGGCTCTGTCCTCTCAAGTTCCGTTCCTGAATTTTCATCAAGATAAGGTGGTTTTGAGGACATCTCCCTCTTTTCTACCGAAAGTTGTATCTCTTTTCATCTCAATGAGGAGATTGTCTTACCCTCACTCTGTCCGGCACCAGTCCATCGCATCGAGAAGGAGGGTGTATACTGCAGGGGAGGAGCTATTCTTTCTGTTTTTACTTAGTGTCCTCCTAGTGGCAGCAGCATAACACCCATGGTCCTGTGTCCCCCAATGATTGGCTCGGAGAAAAGGATTTTACGGTGAGTACACAAAAATCTCCTTTTTTATCAATCAACATAATACAAAGTGAATAAAATAAATCAATAAATTAATATTTGGTGCAATCTTTGCTTTCGAAACAGCATTGATTCTTCGCCGTACACTTGCACACAGTTTTTAAAGGCATGCGGCAGGAGATTGTTTCAAACATCCTGGAGAACTAACCACAGATCTGTGGATGTCACTTTTTGATAATCCTTCTGTCTCCTTGTGATTGCAGACATATGTGATCGATGTTGAGATCATGGCTCTGTGCGGACCGTATCATCACTTCCAGGACTACTTGTACTTCTTGATGCAGAAGATAGTTATTAACAACATTGGCTGGATGTTTGGGATTATTGTCCTGCTGCTGGATACATTTGAGGGCCAATCAGATATCTTCCTGATGGTTGTTACATGATGGACAATTATCTGCCTGTATTTGCAAGCACTGAGGACACCATTAATCTTAAATCCACAACTTCATTTGCTGAGACAGCCACAAACTCTCAAACCCCCTCCACCATGCTGCACTGTTGCCTGTAGCCACTCATTATTGTACAGGCAAATATTTCACTCCTCAGTCCAGAGCACCTGTCATTTTCCTGCACCCCAGTTCCTAATGTTTTCACCATAGTTAAGTCACTTGTTCACTTTGCATCGTGTTAGTTGATAGTCTATTTTAAACACTTCTATTTTTTAAAGCATTTTTACTTAGTAGCATTTCTTCCACACCTGCCTAAAACTTTTACACAGTAAAATGCTTCACATAATAACTCTGCACTGAAGACAGGAGGAGCACAAACTGATCTATTCTCCCATCAGAAGCCGTTCTCTACACTTCTGGATGTTGAAGTGGTGGTGCCATGACTGGAGGCAATGATGAAAGGAGTCAAGGATCTGCTCAGTATGCAAATTGAGGGAGGCATAATGCTGCACCAAAGCCCCTTCATTTGCATATGAAATGTAAAAAGAGATATCAAACTAATTACAACAGTGAAATGGTAAATGCTAAAATGCTCAGATCTCAATGGCGCATGAGCCACCTCCGGCGCCCAATTTTCCAGAGTCCATCGCACTGGAAAGCATGGAAAGTGCGGGGGCTCTGGGCTGTCACAACATGGTGTAGCCCTTGCATCACTGAGCACCCACTTCCTACCAGTCTGAGGCCCGCCACATCACCCCACTCCTACCTCCACCGAACACCACCACCTACCAGCCTGGGGCCCGCAGCATTGCCCCACTTCTACCTCCGCCGAACACCACCTCCTACCAGCCTTGGGCCCGCAGCATTGCCCCACTCCTACCTCCGCTGAACACCACCTCCTACCAGCCTGGGGCCCGCAGCATCGCCCCACTCCTACCTCCACCGAACACCACCTCCTACCAGCCTGGGGCCCGCAGCATCGCCCCACTCCTACCTCCGCCGAACACCACCTCCTACCAGCCTGGGGCCCGCAGCATCGCCCCACTCCTACCTCCACCGAACACCACCTCTTACCAGCCTTGGGCCTGCAGCATCGCCCCGCTCCTACCTCCGCCGAACACCACCTCCTACCAATCTTGGGCCCGCAGCTGCAGCATCACCCATCTCCTACCTCCGCCGAACACCACCTCCTACCAGCCTGGGGCCCGCAGCATCACCCCACTCCTACCTCCGCTGAACACCTCCTACCAGCCTGGCGCCCGCAGCATCGCCCCGCTCCTACCTCCGCCGAACACCACCTACCAGCCTGAGGCCCACAGCATCGCCCCACTCCTACCTCTGCCGAACACCACCTCCTACCAGCCTTGGGCCCGCAGCATCACCCCGCTCCTACCTCTGCCGAACACCACCTCCTACTAGCCTGGGGCCCACAGCATTGCCCCACTCCTACCTCCGCTGAACACCTCCTACCAGTCTGGGGCCTGCAGCATCACCCCACTCCTACCTCCGCTGAACACCACATCCTACTGGCCTGGGGCCCGCAGCATTGCCCCACTCCTACCACCGTCAAACACCACCTCCTACCGGCCTGGTGCTTGCAGCATTGACCCACTCCTACCACCGACAAACACCACCTCCTACCGGCCTGGTGCTTGCAGCATTGCCTTACTCCTACCTCCACCAAACACCACCTCCATCCAGCCTGGGGCCGCAGCATCGCCCCACTCCTACCTCCGACAAACACCACCTCCTACCAGCCTGGCGCCCGCAGCATCGCCCCACTCCTACCTCCAACAGACACCACCTCCTACCAGCCGTGTGCACGCAGCATCTACTGCCCCCACTGCCAGCTTCCTGCAGCAGTGATCCTGACACATGGAACCATGCTCCACCGCCGCTGTCCCCCAGGTAAACTACCGTAAAAAGCGGATTATAAGACGCACCATATTATAAAAAAAAAAAAACATTTTCCTATTTTTGGCCCAAAATTTGTGGTGCGTCTTATAATCCGCAAAATACGGTAACTCAAAATGTTTTGAAGAAAAAAAATTGCAATCTTTTATCAGTTGTAGATTATTAATATGTCCATCCATCCTGTGATTTCTATAATTCCATTACTTTTCCTTTTTCCTTCTTGGTGTTGCAATGTCCGTTTCCAGAAGTGAATTTACGCGTCGAGGTCTGTGTGTGTGTATGTTTGTTTTCTACTGCAGGTAATGAGGATAGAGAGGGGCAGTTGCAGTTCCTATGTGGGTCTGTGCGATTATATGCTATCAGATGGGATTACATGCAAATTCATTTTTTCTTCAATAGTTGTTTTGGAAAATGTAAAATGTCATCTGATTCTAGAATTGTTAAATATCTTTTCTCTCTAGAAAATAACATACTATTGTTTTCATTAAGTTAAAGCCCGTTAATAAAGATAACGAGTCTTGTGCTTACCAATTTTTCCGATGGAGTGAGTGTAGAAGTCGCACCTAGATCAAGAGGGAAACAAGATAATAAAGTCTCTAGTTTCATAAGCACAAACGGTAGAATTATTTGCATCACTAAAGTGCTATTGGCAACACAGAAGAGTCATCAGTCAGCTCTTCTCTGTGGGAAATTCATCTACCCAGACGCGTAATCATAGTGTGAACGGGCTGCAGTTCAGGAGCCTCGGAGCGGTTCCTCTTGGCGCAAATAAAACCAATGCTACTAAGACTCATGATGGTTGGGAGCCTTTATGGAAATATTGCATTGGGGTCCACAATCTATTAGTTACACCACTGCATTTGCACAGCCCCCAACATCACTACAAGAATTCAAGCCGCCATATACCACAACATTTTCTGGATTTCCTGGATCCCTAGGTTAAGGCTCTTCTAAAACTACACTTTGGTAGTCATAGGGAATCCGTGAGCACAAAATGACTATTCAAACCAAGCACAGGCGCTCGGTACACCCTTGTTGTGGCCAAATAGTTTAGTACACCTCCCACCTAATTGTTTTCCATCTCTCTCTGCCTCCTGTAAATCCAGAGCAGTCAATCAAAGAAGAGGATGGTGTCAAAAGTGCCTCAAGTGACTGTGCTTAGTTTGAACAGTCATTTTGTGCTAACCGCCTGTCTGTAACAACCAGGACGTTAAGACTTTGAGGGGCTCTAGTGTATTCTCACAAGGTCATATTTTGTACTTAAATTTCTGTAACTTTCCCATCCATCCTAATAGGTTTGCAGGAATCCACATATACTGTACGGTATTATTTTTGATTCACAGACATTTTTTGCTAGTCTGCCACATCATGTAAATATAGGAGTAAAAAGAATGAATGTTGAATGCAATTCGCTCAAAAACCATGTTTAAAGCTATCATTTAAAAAAAAGCACATGAGGGAAATACAGGACGCCTCAATCTATCTCGCTGGAGTTCATTTTTGTCTTAATTTATATTTATCTAGCTGAAAAAAAAATCTTGTACAAAGTATCCCAGCAACAGAAAACTCTTCTCTTACTATGTGACCCTCCCGATTCACAATTCAGTAGTAAATCCATGGTATTGTAGGTTACAGCATTATAATAGTATTTGGAAGCATGGCCTGTCTGTACAATGACGGCCCTACATCAACTTGGTAACAAGGTTCAGTGTACTCGTCTGACATATCGAGCTGTTTTCTTCTAATTTACCTCTTCCGATGCCCTTCACAGTCAAAGTGGAAAGAATGGACTGTTCTGACGGAACGTTTCTCGTTACTCTCCTTATGTAGAGAGGTTTCCTTCTTTCTGTAAATAAAGCATTTGATAACAATGAAAGTTTCATAATAAAAATGGAAGTGACTTATTGGGTTATTATTTACACCTACCGTATTTATCCCACAAGAGTTTTTCTATTCTATTATACTTCTCTTTTCAACTCAATTCTGTTCTTAAAGGGGATTTCCGATACCTACGATACCTTTTATAAATATCTATCTTTAAGCCCTAACCACCATTGTCATTTGATTTAGTATAAAGATACATCCACTTCACACTGTATTTTTCATTTTTTTCTATTCAACACATGACGTTTTGATTGAGGAGAGTCTCAAATGAGACGTCACAGGAGGCTGGGGCTGCACTCACTTCCCCGCCGATTCTATCACTCCTCCTAAAACAGGACGTCATCAGGGAGGCGGCGCTGCAGTCACTTACCAAAGCTTTGTCATTACCCACTCCTGATCATGTCTTTTTTCAGGAGGTGATGGAGAATAGATTGCAGCTTCAGTGGCCGATTGCATCTTCAGTGGCCCCTGCTGCACTTCTGTCCCCGCCAGCCCGCATCTTTTATGGCTGCCACTACAGTCCCTGCTTCTGCCACTGCCACCTCTTTCCTTGAAGTGGAACATAATCAGCGGATGGTGATAGAAGCAGGATGAGTGACAGCCGCGCCGCCCACCAGCTTCTATCACCACCCTCAAACAAATCGTTTCATGAGATGGCGATTCAGTGAGTAACATTTGGTTTGCCTTGAATTTACCCAGAAATCACCGAACCCGTGTACAACCACCAAGAATTGAAGAGGTTGCCCACTACTTTAACAATGATGACCTATCCCGACTGTCTTCTACAGTTAGTGACAGATGTGCGATACCCGACCACAGCTCCTAATTCAAATCAATAACTGAGCACTTCTTGCAGTCGCCGGCATCGAGACCAGCTGATCGGTGGCCATGCCAGGTGTCGCAACCCCACCGATCAGACATTGATGACCTTTCGCAAGGAAAGGTCATCAATATTAAAGTACTGGACCACCTCTTTAGGTTACTTTTTTTTGGCAGCTAGATAGAGTGCATGTGAATTTTTTTAATGCCGTTCTCTCCCAGGGAGCTACGCAACACCCCAAAGCTTGAGTCCCCCTTTCTTACACGCTCACTATGTAGCAGTGTAATATAGACATTTGTGCTCACCTCCTCTCTGCTTGTTGTGACTTTGTGAAGGTGATCTGGGTGAATTCTCGGTGGAATGCTTGAACGAAATGCCTAAAATAATAAAAATGCTAATTAAAAGATATAAAAATCAAGGAACCTTCTCAAATAAATATCCATAAAGAACTGTCAAAATGTATATTCCTTTTTACTAAGAATAGAAGTAAGAACTAAGAAGTAATATTCTATGTACAGTGCCTACAAGTAGTATTCAACCCCCTGCAGATTTAGCAGGTTTACACATTTGGAATTAACTTGGCATTGTGACATTTGGACTGTAGATCTGCCTGGAAGTGTGAAATGCACTGCAGCAAAAAAGAATGTTATTTCTTTGTTTATTTATTTTTTTAAATTGTGAAAAGTTTTCAGAGGGTCATTTATTATTCAACCCCTCAACCCCCCATAATTCTGTTTGGTTCCCCTAAAGTATTAAGAAGTAGTTCAGGCACAAAGAACAATGAGCTTCACATGTTTGGATTAATTATCTCTTTTTCCAGCCTTTTCTGACTATTTAAGACCCTCCCCAAACTTGTGAACAGCACTCAAACATGGTCAACATGGGAAAGACAAAGGAGCATTCCAAGGCCATCAGAGACAAGATCGTGGAGGGTCACAAGGCTGGCAAGGGGTACAAAACCCTTTCCAAGGAGTTGGGCCTACCTGTCTCCACTGTTGGGAGCATCATCCGGAAGTGGAAGGCTTATGGAACTACTGTTAGCCTTCCACGGCCTGGACAGCCTTTGAAAGTTTCCTCCCGTGCCGAGGCCAGGCTTGTCCGAAGAGTCAAGGCTAACCCAAGGACAACAAGGAAGGAGCTCCGAGAAGATCTCATGGCAGTGGGGACATTGGTTTCAGTCAATACCATAAGTAACGTACTCCACCGCAATGGTCTCCGTTCCAGACGAGCCCGTAAGGTACCTTTACTTTCAAAGCGTCATGTCAAGGCTCGTCTACAGTTTGCTCATGATCACTTGGAGGACTCTGAGACTGACTGGTTCAAGGTTCTCTGGTCTGATGAGACCAAGATCGAGATCTTTGGTGCCAACCACACACGTGACGTTTGGAGACTGGATGGCACTGCATACGACCCCAAGAATACCATCCCTACAGTCAAGCATGGTGGTGGCAGCATCATGCTGTGGGGCTGTTTCTCAGCCAAGGAGCCTGGCCATCTGGTCCGCATCCATGGGAAGATGGATAGCACGGCCTACCTGGAGATTTTGGCCAAGAACCTCCGCTCCTCCATCAAGGATCTTAAGATGGGTCATCATTTCATCTTCCAACAAGACAACGACCCAAAGCACACAGCCAAGAAAACCAAGGCCTGGTTCAAGAGGCAAAAAATCAAGGTGTTGCAGTGGCCTAGTCAGTCTCCTGACCTTAACACAATTGAAAACTTGTGGAAGGAGCTCAAGATTAAAGTCCACATGAGACACCCAAAGAACCTAGATAACTTGGAGAAGATCTGCATGGAGGAGTGGGCCAAGATAACTCCAGAGACCTGTGCCGGCCTGATCAGGTCTTATAAAAGACGATTATTAGCTGTAATTGCAAACAAAGGTTATTCCACAAAATATTAAACCTAGGGGTTGAATAATAATTGACCCACACTTTTATGTTTAAAATTTATAAAAATTTAACTGAGCAACAAAACTTTTTGGTTTGTAAGATTTATGCATCTGTTAATAAATCCTGCTCTTGTTTGAAGTTTGAAGGCTCTAACTTATTTGCATCTTATTAAACCTGCTAAATCTGCAGGGGGTTGAATACTACTTTTAGGCACTGTATAATCCCCTGGAGACACAAGTTCAGAAAATGGAGTATGAAGGATACGGAATATTGTACATACTGTCATCTGGGGACGCACCATTCAGCAATGCTGTCTATGGCACTGCATGTTTTGTAACAAGGGAGCAAGGACTTCCCGCAGACTAAACATTTCAGTCTGTAAGCGGCCGTCCTTGCCAAAATCAGTATTCATATATCACATTGTGCTGCCAAGAGCAGACCAACTTGTAACTGTTTTGTTCTTTACAGTCAATGTATGCACGGTAAGGGGAAGCATCCACTATTTAGGGGGCTGCAGCACCCCAAACAGCCCTGGAAGTTTGCTGGAAAAGGATGTTATCAATACCACAGATAGTAATGAAAAAAATAGATCAATTTTGGAACAACTGAAGCCACAAATGTCACTCGAAGCAAGGATCATCAAGCTACATCTTGCCTACTTTGGACACATCATACGAAGAGGGCAATCACTGGAGAAGGACATCATGGTCGGAAGAATAGAAGGAGCAAGGCGAAGCGGAAGACCAGGAGCCTGATGGTTTGGTACTATCAAGATAGCGGCGGAGGGGACCCTGGTGGACTTATCTAGGCTTGCACAAGATCAATCTCTCTAAAGACTGTTCATCCATCATGGGATGATTGAGAGTCTGAGAGCTGCCAGGCAGATTTGGTAGGTGAGGATGTCATCCTAGTGTTCACTGACATCCTGTCTACATCGGGAAGTATGGGCCAGACTAGTAGTCAGACTGAAGATCACATGACGAAGTGCCCATATTGAAGAAATTGCTAGAGAACCACTTTAACATGATTGTTGTTACCTTGGATGCATAGTTCTGGTTCAAAGCTTTGTGGAAACTCATGGAACTCATCATCCAGATCTTTCCACTGAAAAGCACAAAAGGAATAAATAGGGTTCACAGTGTATATTCTGTCGCCCAACCAAAAAAATTAACACAACTTAAATCGACCCTTCACATTGCCACTGAAAAGTACGTTTGTATATGTATATGTATATGTATCATGTTTTGTCACGCTACCCGGTGCTCCATTTTCCTCCCGCTGCCTCATCTGCTTATTCCGGCCTCCTGCACCCAAGATCCCTGCAGCAGTGGCATGGGGAGCAGAGGTAAGTCGGAACCTCATCAACACCGCACAGAAAAGGCAGGGACGGTGTGGTTTAGACTTAACCCTGTACTCCCCATACCGCTTGGAAGCAAGTCATGGTGTAATGCAAATGGGGGGCACTAGGTGAGGGCACTTTTATATGACAAGTGTTTAGTCACTTTTTCAGTGCCAGGCTGGAGGGTTGCTCAAAGGGTTTGCTCACATCGGCATATAAAATCCGCGAGTGCAATGTGAGAAAAAAAATCACATTGCACTCGCACCAATGTTCTTCAATGAGGCAGGGCTCAGCTGTGAGTTTTTCATGCTGCATATGGCCACATAAAATGGCCAAGACTCACCAGTGCAAATCAATGGGAGAGAGAAGAAAATCACATGGCACACAGGCCATGCGTGTGCCTTTCAATTTTTATGCACACATCTCATAGGAAACCCGACGTTTCATCAGCCAAGTACAGTAAATTCACAGCGCGGACCATGGGATATATAATCAGTGCTTTGCATGTGTATTTTTTTGTATTTATATCTAGCTAATAAATAAATGAATGAAAGAAATGGCATGGGGTCCCCCTTATTTTTACTAACCAGCTGAGGGAAAACAGACAGTTGTGAGCTGGTGTTATTATGCTGGGAAGAGACTAATATCCATGCATCTTCCCAGCCTATTAATATCTCACAGCTGTCTGCTTAGATTTTACTGGTTATTAAAAATGAGGGACCCCCAAAAAATGATGTGGGGACCCCCCTTTCAATAACCAGTAAAAGCTAAGCAGATAGCTGTGAGGTGATATTAATGGGCTGGGAAGATGTATGGATATTGGCCCCTTCCCAGCCCCCAGCTTTCCCTTAGCTGATTATTAAAAATAAGGGGGACCACGTGCCATTTTTTCTTTAATTTATCTAGAAACTAGAAACAAGTACAGAAAACTACATACACAAAGCACTGATTACATATATCACTGACATCTACCATTTATATCTGATTGTAATATACGGTATATAAGATTCTCCTCGCATGACATACGGATGCTAGGAGAAAAAAAAACGCATGACACTCGCCAACTTTTCTGGCTGAGAATCTCTACAAGTTTATGTATGCAGATGTGAGTGAACCCTACGAATTATGATTTTAGCCAATGCTGTGACCCATAAATGTTCTAGGTTTAAATAAAACTTGTCATCTCCCATTTATACAGGATTACATATAATAGGCAGGAACTACATGGCGACTTTTTCCAGAACATTGGCCGCTTTGCCACATCACCATATGTTGCTGATACATCTCAGTATAATGCAAATGAATGGGGACACATTGCTACCTTCAAGGTAATATGGCATGCAAGTAGCGAAAAGATGGAATCATTTGGATATTTGTCTCCTGGCCAAAGTCGCTATGTAGCTCCAGTCTCTAGGCACATTTGGACAATCCAATAATCCACAAATAAGAACAATTATTCCCAATGATCAGCCCGTGTAAACAAGGCAGCGATCAGAAAAACGCCCATTTGTGTTGTGAACAGCCTCAAATTCATACATATAGGCCACGATTTATCTTTTAATTTTTAAGTCACTTTTTTTTATCTTATGGTATTGCAGTTTTTGCTGCCAAAGTCATCAAACTGGGCAAAGTAAAAAATTGGCTTTTTATCTTATCTTAAAACTGCTTTTGTGACTTTTCGACAAAAAAATTGCAAACGTCTGGGACACTCACAAATACATCAAGGGAGGACTAGAGTGAAATTGCGACGAATTTTGCAACTTTTTAAAAAGTCGCAATTGATGAATCAGGAGAAAACATCTAGAATCGCTAAACTTCATCCACAAGGCAGAAAACAATTTAAAAAAAAACAAACAAGTGAGCAAATATAACATAGACTTTAAAAGAAAAGATGTAAATAGAATAATGAATTGGGTGCATACAAAAAAAGGCGCAAAACACACTCAGCAGGACAAAAAACAGGCATAAAGGCAATGGTGAATTGGGCACATAGTCTATAACAGTGATACAATATAAAGCTCCTACTATCAATGTACCGTAGCACACCGTCTGATGTAGCTATTTTGTGGTGTGTGACTACTATTTAGTATTGGACTCTTCATGTTAGCGCACTTACTACTTGGTCTTGCTGGAATTTCGATATCTCTTTCTGAGGTCCAATGCTTAGCACCTATAGAACAACAGGAATTTATCGTTTGTGTTTATTTCCTCTTTATTGAAACTTTTCCAACAAGGTAATAGAGAATCAGAGATAGCATCAGTATTGGGCAATTATCCATGTGGGACAATGCGGATGTAACAGCTGAGCGTGAACCTTCTCCTAACACTCTCATGTTTCCTAAATGGTGTAAATATACACTCACCGGCCACTTTATTAGGTACACCATGCTAGTAACGGGTTGGACCCCTTTTGCCTTCAGAACTGCCTCAATTCTTCGTGGCATAGATTCAACAAGGTGCTGGAAGCATTCCTCAGAGATTTTGGTCCATATTGACATGATGGCATCACACAGTTGCCGCAGATTTGTCGGCTGCACATCCCAAAGATGCTCCATACAAGGCAGGATGGATCCATGCTTTCATGTTGTTTACGCCAAATTCTGACCCTACCATCCGAATGTCGCAGCAGAAGTCGAGACTCATCAGACCAAGCAACGTTTTTCCAATCTTCTACTGTCCAATTTCGATGAGCTTGTACAAATTGTAGCCTCAGTTTCCTGTTCTTAGCTGAAAGGAGTGGTACCCGGTGTGGTCTTCTGCTGCTGTAGCCCATCTGCCTCAAAGTTCGATGCACTGTGCGTTCAGAGATGCTCTTAGGCCTACCTTGGTTGTAACGGGTGGCGATTTGAGTCACTGTTGCCTTTCTATCAGCTCGAACCAGTCTGCCCATTCTCCTCTGACCTCTGGCATCAACAAGGCATTTCCGCCCACAGAACTGCCGCTCACTGGATTTTTTTTCTTTTTCGGACCATTCTCTGTAAACCCTAGAGATGGTTGTGCGTGAAAATCCCAGTAGATCAGCAGTTTCTGAAATACTCAGACCAGACCTTCTGGCACCAACAACCATGCCACGTTCAAAGGCACTCAAATCACCTTTCTTCCCCATACTGATGCTCGGTTTGAACTGCAGGAGATTGTCTTGACCATGTCTACATGCCTAAATGCACTGAGTTGCCACCATGTGATTGGCTGATTAGAAATTAAGTGTTAACAAGAAGTTGGACAGGTGTACCTAATAAAGTGGCCGGTGAGTGTATATGGGTCATTGTGACACCCACATATTGTGTTCCAGTAACAATATGGTCGTCATCAGCTCTTATTCTCAAGTGGAATCATTTCAGCGCAGATGTTATTATATTCAATTATATTTAAATGCAACGTGTCATCAGAAAATGACATAGTCTTTAAATCAGGCTATTACTATTATTATTATTATTATTTATGTATTTATTTATTTTAAATGTTGGCAATACTTTTTCTTCCATAACACAATCTTTATTAAAAAATTTAAAAAAAAGATAGAAATCTTGCAATTTTTTTAGACTCAAACTTCCTGTTGTTTTAGGAAACAACACATGTACATTAGCTGCAATGGACAACCTCAG